>NC_054606.1:25508477-25822737 GCF_004785595.1 Juglans microcarpa x Juglans regia | reverse complement strand
AGTTTGAAGCTTGCAATAAAGGCTACGATGGTGCTGGGCTGCAGCTTCATGTAGCTGAGCACGGTGGTGAGATCTGGCCAAAGATTCACAGTGGAGAGTGATGACCGAACGGTTTGGGTGGCCAAGGCGTGAAGAGAACAGAGGAAATAAATTTAGGGTTGAGAAAGTTTAACATATATATGAACTATAAATGGAAAACAGATAAAACCTAAAGAGGAGGAACGGATGGACGTGCATGAAAAAGGAAAGATGGCAAGAACCCGTGCGACGTGAATTCTGGAAGCGTTTTCCACAGGCCTGGGCCTGGCAGCAAGCTGGGTCTCACAAATAGAGTGGGACAAATGCATTTTGAAGATTTGAGGTCATGGTATCCATAAGTGTCGCAAGTGTAGTCATTAAAGCCATGGAATCAAAATGGCGCGTCAATCACACATGTTAATCAAACTACAACATTTCTTAGCCCATCTTGTAGATCAACAGTACCATATAAAGAATTCGATAGTGTGATGCATGAACCAATTTGTATGGATTTAATTAGTGGCTAGAAGGCGATAAATTGGACATTTTTAGATTTTGATAGAGAAAAAATATGAGAAGAAAATAAGACATAAAAAAATAATACAAAAATAATTAAAAAAAAAACTCTATAAACATTGAGAAGAAGGGGGAGATGAAAACAAAGAGAATGGAGGCCGAGTCCCCAAGCAGGAAAGAGATAGATTCTTGGCTATTTAGAGAGAAGGAAGGAAGAGGGGTTTTTTTTTTTTTTTTTGAGAGAGAGAAGTTGGATCCCTTTATTTAATAAAATACTATATTAGATCAAAAACATAAAAATAAAATACTATATTGATTCAATATGTGCAATGAATATGAAGATTTGGTATAATTAATACATGAATGAAATACTAGTTGTTAACGTCGTGTTTCACACGCCTTTGGGTCAGGCTCCGACAACTCAGATCTTCAGAACTGGGCCTGCAAGAGATATGAAGGAAGGCAACTAGGAGAGGGTGGCTTTAGGGCCGGGGAGTCTTCGATGCCAAAGGTAGTCTATTCTCTTAGAAGTTTGTAAATAAGTAAAAGAGTCTAAGGATCAGAGAACTTTCTCGTACTTGGGGCTGGCTATTTATATCATGTGTCTAGGGAGGTATAGATCGTATTTGTGTCCACGGAGTCTGTGCCCCTCCTACTATTCCTCTTGTCAAAGTCCTTTAATGCGGCGTGATTATGCAACAGCACTATCAATGTGGTGTGTAGCTCAGTAGTGGTGCTATTAATAGTGCATGGTTTCCAGATCTTGCTTTGCTTTTATCCCTTATGAGCCGTAGATGATTTTCATGTCAGTGGATTGAGGGTCCTCCGCATTTCCAGCTATATTTCATGCAAGTTTCCAAGTTCAGAACGTGACTAGCGATATCAGGCCGCTCTGTCCTGTCAGTCACTCGACTCATTTCCCTAGTTGGCGCCTTGCTCCAAGCATGACCCTAGTATCCCTAAGGTCGGGCATTGAGCCGAGACCCAGTGGGCCTTATGAAGTGGGAAAAATCTCCTTATAGTACTAGTAGTATTGTTAAAAAAGGAATTAAACAACTAAAATATATAGCTGACATATGTATGACCAACAAATTTATTAGATTATACAAACATATATAATTATTAATTATGTAACTTTCAATATATATATATATATTTATATATATGGTTGATTGTGATTAATTTGCAATGTCTATATGTTAAGAAACTTCGTGGATGCTGCATTGCATGCATGCATGCATATATATTGCATGGCCGGGTGATGTAAATCTTTCATACACGTTAATTAAGCTCGATCGATCGCGGGACGCGCGCATGCAAGTTTCCGCCTAAATATCATGTGTTCGTAGCCAAACAGCCCCGGCCAGAGTCTTAAAATATATACTAATGGGATTGTTGGCTTTTCCTCCTAAAATGCAGATTGCGTAAAGGTAACTAGATTACATTAAGAATAATTCTACATACAATTGTAAAGTGTATAAAGATCGCATAATTTTTATGAAAAAGAGTAGGTTAACTATTAAAAAATTAATTTTTTCTTTTTTTTATGTGGGTCATATGTTTTATTTATTTTTTTAAAGAGATTACGTAACGGTTACACAATTTATAATTATAAATATTTTTTTCTTACATTAATTATTATATGTAGGAACCTGATCATCATCATTTGGGGTACTTCGATGATCCTTAGATCGCGCGCTCTTATCATGATCTTCAAACGAGAACGTTGTTGGTGCATCTACTGATCTTATCTTTTACAAAGAGAGAATCACTACATGCTAAATATTAATTTATGTTAACGAATGATCGAGCTCACAGTTTAATTCGTGCATTGTACAATAAATACTCCTTTCTTATTTTTTTCTATGCACCCAAATCGATATACTCACATCAGCTAGCTAGCTAGGCCAAAGATCACCCCATGTACACAAACCAAATAATTTCAAACCAATTTCCCCTGCTTTATCCCCCTCCATGCACATGCACTTTTTCCCTCAAGGCTCAGCCTTTTAACTTTTCTCCCCCAGTACACCATGCAGCAAGTCAATATTTTTGGCCTAATGAATTAGATATGGAAAAAAGGAAAAAAAAAAAAAAAAAAAAAAAAGATATGGTGGGACCTGATCGCCCATACATTTGCATGTACACTTTACTAGGTAGCTAGACCCCTATTTTTTTTTTTTTTTCCTTGCATGATCATGTTCATGATCTTCTAACTTAATTAGTTAATTTCCATGTCGGTGAAAAGGGTTTTTCCCATTTGTATGAGGCTGATCCTTGAATTGTCAAGTTCGCTTTTCTTTTGGGATTCAACAATATCATCAAAATCCTGATCTTCGTGCTCTTCTTCCCTTTTCAATGTAACATACTCTACCTTCTCACCGTAAGCTTTAACCAAAACCAAATAAAAGCACACTGTAAAAATGGTGAATGCAATCAATAACCAGCTAAATAGAATGTTTGTCAATGACTTGGCGCGATGATTGGCTTCCTCTCCGGTGCACTTGACCTCTTTGTGACCGTCCTCATCGTTAATGAAGCAACCTTTAGGAATGAATGCCGGAGTCCAAAGCATAAATCCCGTTACTATAAACCAAATGCCTTGGAGTAATATGCTGGCTGACCTTACAAAGCTGACCAAGAAACTCTTAGGGAGACCAATTCCCATAAGAGTAGTGGCCAAAGAAACAGTGGTAACAATTTGTAGAAGCAAGTGGTATTGGCCTTCCGGGCCCCTGTGATCAGATGAGTGAAGGTAGAAAAGAAGAAGCTCTTGTGCAAAGGCTATGGAACCGAGCAACATGGTTAGCCCGTACTGAGGAGCTTTGGAGCCAATACGATCGAGAACTATAGCAAGCACCGCATAGACTAAGAGAGTCATTGAGATGGAAGCGTGCTCGAAGTTACGGAGATGGTGGGAGGGGATGGTTCCATCAGGGTCAAACGGTTGGTGTCGGTCCGGGCCGATGAAGAGCTCCGCGGATATTGAGGCACAAGAGCCTCCAATGATAAAGAAGAGTTCCAAGTACTTGAATCTTGAGGTGGGAAACCAAGGACTAGAGGTATAAGAAATTGGGCACCGAGCATGGAGCTTAATGTTGTTAAAGAGGTGCCATAATCCAATGACAAAAAAGCCAAAGCCTGGCAAAACATGTCCCACCATGCTACCCATCTTCTTGTGAGAAGGTTTTCCTTCTTGCTTGTTGTCCTTGGAGGGAGAGCAGAAAAGGGGTGGTTTTCAGTCGCTGTTGAGAGAGAAACGGGGCAAGCACAGAATAAAAGAGAGAGAGAGAGATCGGGGGGTGAAGGATTGGGGGGAAGAGGGGGGTTTTATGAGTGTTTGAAAATTGAAATTCCAAGGACTTAATTCGTACTTTGAGAAGGGTAAATATTATTTTAGTAATTTGACACAATTATTTATGTACAAGATTCTTGCTTACGAGTCGGTATATAAATTATTAATAGATCATGCAGTACTACTTAATTATTTACCAATTATTACAAAATGAAATTAATTGTGCTAGGTAGCTAGCTAGCTGCACAATGATTTCTACAGTTAATGTACCTTTAATATAATGCATGCGTGTAGCTTGTCACAAAGTTTGGCCGGGAGGATTGTACGTTCACATGATTCACCAATCCACCTATATATATATATATATATATATATATATATATATATATATATATATATATAGGAAAATACTACTTTACCTTCTCATTTTACTCACTTTATTTGATCGCTAGTTAAAATTTTTTTTTTTTTACTTAATGATTAAAAAAGTGATTTTAAATGTATTGGTATATTTTTTTTATTTTTAAAAAATATTTAAATGTATTAGAAAAATATTAAAAATAAAACAAAAAATAAAACATTTTACAGCCCAGCGATAATATAGGACGGCATAGCAACCACACCCTATATATATATATATATATAGATAGATAGATATATAGCTAGCTAGATATAGTTGTACTCTGGCTTGTGTCTCAGTTAGATGATCGATCATCTATTATGATTAATTTATAATGTCTAGGGCATGTATGCAGATGATTAGAAAGCGATAGGTACGTAGATATTAAGCTAGCTAGATAGGTATCTTCCTGGAAGGAGCGCCTCAGCTCAGGAACCCTCCCGTACGTACGTATGTTATAGTACTCTTGATCAATCTCAGCTTCCACCAGCTTATTAACTAAAGAGCTCTTTATAATATTTTGACGTACGTACATACCTCCATATAAATTTTGCTTCATGCCTACGTAACATATAATTATATGCAGTACTTCTTCTTCTTCTTCTTCTTCTTCTTCTTGATCTTGAATATGTACGTACGCGCTTTTTGTGAGTCATCATGTCATGTGTGTTCGTCGTTTAGGCATTAATACTGTTGAATCCACATCTATAGTCTTCTTTTTTTTTTTTTTTTTTTTGGTGATTTCGTTTTCAAGGTTTTATATATGTTAATTATGTGTATGCGTGTACGTATACTTTCCTAACTTTGCTACTTGTATATATCACAAGGATTAAAACAAACATGATCGGTTGAGGAAATATTCATGCCGTTCGATGATGATGATTTGGCGTAGTTTGTGTCTGTGTGTGTATGTGTGTATATATATATATATATATATATATATATATATATATATATATATTATATATATATATATAGGATAATGATCTAGGCTTATTACTTCCTACCACCTATTTATTACTCTCTTTTTTTTATTTAATGGTTAAGCAATTGACTATTAGTAAAGTTGTATATATTTTTAATTTTTCTTAGTGATTAAGGATGTTAAAAAAATACTTAAAAGAAAATAATAAAAAAATAAAAATTTCAAATACGTACACTATAGAGTAATAAAATTGTGGTAGGATGGCAGTAAGCCTATTATTATTCATAGTATATTTGGACCACAGCATGATGAAGAATCATGAAATTATAGGAAAAGGTCAGCTTCACTTCATCGTGGTCATGTACTTAATTGCCTCATGCCCATGTACGTACTTACCAATTTAAAGGACGTCGACCTTAATTTACAAGTAATGCGTGATGGGCATGTCTACAAAAAGAAAAAAGAATATCATTAATTAATTAGATGGGTGATTAATATTGAAGATCAAACAAGACTTGTAAGATCAGATAAGCTGTCATGATGAGGAAGTTTCCGGCCAATATCAGGCTTCCATGGCTTCTAATTCCCTTCCAGCTTCTTGAGAATTAATTAATTAGAAAAATATTGCATGTGATATATATATATGTATGTATATGCAGCCACAAAGTAGGACGTTCCAAGAGATCGAAGATAATATAATCTATAAGCTCAAAGCTGTTAATTAAGCCATTAATGCCCATCTAAGAATTACCTTTCGCAGATAATTAATGCATGCATCAATATCATGTGTTCACGTGTTTTATGAATAATATTCATGACTTATTATATATAATTGTAAGTGAAAGATGGAAGGGTGCCCACATGGGCAAACCCCTGATCCTCTATTGTAATGGGCCGGGCTACGACATGCATGCATTACATTTTTTTTTTTAAGCAAGTTAAGCATTACATAGATAAACTACACGGTTACAAGAATACAAGATTTAGTGGGGTGGTCATTTAAGGCCAACTATATGAGATGCACCAGGAGGGCTATGTATAGCTCCCTTCAAATGGTCTTCTGATAATTCTAAAAAATAGGAATAGAATCTCTCTCCTTTTGTTCTCTTTTGAGAAAGTATTTACATTATGGATGTGTTGAGTGTTACTGTAGATTATTCTACTTAGTATACTTCACTACCAAGAGGAAACGCTTGAGGCTTGTTGGATTATTTGTTCAAGCTGGATACCTTGTGGAACAACTCTATAAACTATGCTTGAGATATTCCGCCGTGTTCTTTAATAGTAAGAACTTGGTTCTAATCAGTATCATATATATTTTTAAATGGGAAATGAAATCGAAATTAATTAGGTCTTTAATTTAAAAAAAAAAAAACTGAAGAATTAGTACTACTACCGGTACAACTATTCAAATAGGGTAAACCCCTTTTAGGGTCCATCTTTTTCCATAATCAGGGAGCAGCTAGCAAATCTTAATATACAAGAAAACTGAGCCAGCAATATTGTGAATCATGACTAGCTAATACGTAGTACTACTTTTCACTTGAGTGGCCATGGTATATATAGTCGTGTGAGATTCACGTGCCACTTGAGGGACACAAGAGTGAGAGGTGATTGAAAAACACTAATAATTTTAGACCTTTCCGACCCAGAGAAAAATAACAAAGCAAAACTACTGGATGAAAAGACAATAAACCTTATGCACATTAATGGAGGTTGGGTCATGCGATCGATTGAAATGGCCAGGAAACGAGGAATGGGTCGAAGGAATCAAGAGCCAAAGTTCCCCTCTACTCTACTCTCCAGTGGGGGATCGGAGATCATGGGCCAGGGCACTTTATTTGGTTTTTAAATCTTTCTCAACTCATCCTAATTCATCATTATAACTTTTTTAAATTTCAATACAAAATATAATAAACGATTCAACTTTTCAAATTTTAAAATAATAATAATATTAAAAAATAATATTCTAACAATATTTTATCATCTCAACTCAACTCACTTCAATATTCAAATGCAGAAAAGGAGCTCATGAGTTACGCTTTGAGAGGAGTTGCAGATCAGATTCCTTGAGACAGCGTACAATTATCCATGGCTAAGAAATTATCGTAATGTTGCATGCATGCCCCACCAGCTTGTTGGCTGAATGAAGAGACATGACTGCATGCCCCGGCTCCATTCATTTTGGGATTATTCAGGAGCTTGTTAGCTGAAGTTTGGACCAGAAGCTAGCAAACGCGTTAATGATGCTTAGTGAAAGCGCTTCATCGATCGATCGAGTACTTGGGTCTATACAGAAGATCAAGAAAAAAGTTGGCAACATCAGCATGCAGATCGAGTTCATCATCATTCTTAATTAAGCTAGGTTGGCTCAACTAATGCAATTGCGACGTGACGTGCTTTTGAGTGAAAGATTGCATTCTTTCCAAAAAAAAGTATTAATACATGCTTAGAAAAGAAGGAGCTACATGGACTACTTTTCTTCTTACATTTTTTTTTTTTAAAATCATATTATATCTTGTAATTAAAATTATAGAAGTACTATGCACGTGTTCAAAGTCTAAAACAGTCTAATAATTCAAGAACTTTAGGAAGTGCATGCGCATGCACCAAATCTCTTCCCTCGGGCCATCATGATATCTTTAATTTCCAATTTCATATTTCTAATTCCCTCGATCGGGAAATTTCTTACAATACTATATGATGATCACAGGAATAGGAATGATGCCGCATGGTGTGTAAATGTCGAATATATATATATATATATATATATATATATATATCTTGATTTCATAATTAATTAATTAGGTACTGGATCATGTGGGATCTTTGGCACGAGCTTGCTTGTCATAATCTATAAATGAAATGTTGTTATTCATGTCAAAGATGCATCCTTGTCATCAACAGTGTTTTTTATGGATATTTACGTATGCAGCAGTACTTTCGTTTATTATCGTAGTTGTTATGTTTTTTTTAATATATTATTTTACGAAAGGTAATTTTCATGGTACAGATTGCTTACAAAATTTACCTCGTTGAGTGCAAGGTGCCAGGAAACAGCCACAATATGACCGCGCTAGCTCGTGGAAATCCGGACTATCCAAGGACTACACGACACGTCGACATGCATTGATCATAAATAAAGAAAAAATAACGACAAAACTAATTATTAATTTATAAATGTTATTTTTATACAAGTTGGTGCATAGGTCTCAAGATACAATAAACAAATTCATCCCTCCCCCTCTCTCTGTCTCTCTCTCTCTCTCTTACTTTCTCTTTCTCTACAGTACATACAAACACATGAAATTAAGGACTCAACTAGCTCTAATAATTAAGCTAAGGGCCCCATCAATGCAAACCAAAATAATTCCACCCCAATTTCCATCTACCCCCAACATGCACTACTACTTTTCCCCTGGCCAAGTACTTAACAAAGTTCAATGCTTTTTTTTTCACCAGTTCTGGCTTGATTAAGTAAAATACAGTGCTATATATTCATGCATGATGTACGACTTAAATCCCTTAAGTCTGTGCTAATTATATATTAATCACACCTACCCCTATTAACCAAGTCACCTCCCTTTTTTATTCTCTCCATCTTCTACCTTTCCATGTCAATAGGTGAAAAGGTTTTCCCCATTTGAATAAAGCTCTTTGAGTTCCCAAATTTGCTTTTCTTAATTTGGGACTCAACATCATCATAATCTTCTTCTTCCTGATCTTCATGATCATGATCTATTTCCTTTGTCAATGAAACATACTCCACCTTTTCGCCAAAAGCTTTAACCAAGATCAGATAGAAGCACACTGCAAAAACTGTGATTGCAATCAAGAACCAGCTAAACTGGATGTTTACCAATGATTTAGCCCGGTGAAGAGTCTCGTGCCCAGAGCACCGGACCACTTTGTGACCCTCTTCAAGGTGCATGAAGCAACCTTTGGAAATCAATTCTGGTGTCCAGAGCATGAATCCCATGACCATAAGCCAAATACCTTGGAATAATATGCTGGTTGACCTCACAAAGCTGACCAAGAAACTCTTGGGCAGACCAATTCCCATGAGAGTGGTGGCTAAAGAAACGAAAATAACAATCTGTAGAAGCAAATGGTATTGGCCTTCCGGGCCCATGTGATCGGCTGAGTGAAGGTGAAAGAGAAGAAACTGCTGTGCAAAGGCTATCGCACCAAGCAGTTGGGTTAGCCCATGCTGAGCTTTGGTGCCAATTCGATCAAGAACTATGGCAAAGGCGGCGTAGACGAAGAAAGTCATAGAGATGGAGGAGTGCTCGAAGTTATGGAGATGGTTGGAGGGATAGTTCCATCAGGGTCAAGGGGCTGGTGTCTGTCCGGGCCAATGAAGAGCTCCATGGCGATGGAGGCAGAGCAGCCACCCATGATCAAGAAGAGCTCCAAATACTTGAATCTTGGGGCGGGGAACCATGGGGGAGAGGTATAAGAATTTGGGTACCGAGCATGGAGCTTGATATGGTTAAAGAGGTGCCAAAGACCAATGAGAAAGAAGCCAAATCCAGGTGCAACATGTCCTACCAAAGTTCCCATCTTTTCTTTCTTGGTTTTCTTGGTCTTAGAGGAGCTAGCTAGGGAGGGGAAAGCACAAAAATAAAAGAGAGGGAAAAAGAGAGCGTGTGTATGTGTTTGTGTTTGGGTGTGTGATGATCAAGAAGGAATAATTAATATAATGGCGGCGAGAGATGGGGTGGGTTTTAAGAAGGGGGCCGGGGTTTGAAACGCTGAAAGATGCAAGGTGGGCTCTCGAGGCTTCTAATTAGTGGTAGGTTTGCAAGTTTGAATATGCTAAGTTCTGACTTGGGGAACAAGATTTATCACAATTGACCAAAGAGTTTCGGGGAAGAATCTTAAAAGCTAGCAGCCTGTTTTCTAGAACCCAAAATAAATAGAACAAGCTGGCCAGACAACTGCATTATTCATTAGTCTCTGTAAATAACCAGATGAGAAAGAATTGAGAGAATTATACATAAGTAATGTTACCTACAATCGTGAATTACGTAAGTACCGTGCAGTTGTTTTGAAAAAGAGTGAGATCTATTATTAAAAAATTAATTTTTTTTCATGTGGATTCCGTATTTATTTATTTATTTCAAAGTGACTGGACAAGATTTGCATACTCACGACTGCAACTATCATTTCTCATTATACATATCATGAAGATCACCTAGTAAATCACCCTCAAAAAACAAAATCACCATCTTTCTTTTTTTTTGATTTGGGAAGGGGTTTCGAACAAGAGATCTCTATTTTGTAGGTTGTGGATTATGTCAACCAGGCCGTAAGCCTTTGGCTAATCTTCCTTTTTAAATTTCTCTATTTACAACTAGTAATTAGCATGTAATTACTTACTTTTATAATCTTTTTTTTTTGCAAGCCTCTCCGACGTTAGTAGTGACTAATTTCCCTTTCTCGATCGCGATCATCTTTTCAAAACAATATATTACTTTTGGGTTAATTGCCGTGCACGTAATTATCTAATATCTATAACTATGTATGTGTATATATTATGTGTATTAAAATACACATTTTTTAGGTTTCTAACTTCACTCAATGTACCTAAGCTTCTTAATCACCACTCATACTAACTTCACGTACAACGCACATGAGGATAAGATATAACTTCCAATTAATTATTTTCTTATCTTATTAATTTTAGGTCTAATTTGGGTATTGAGAATATTTGAGGTATTTTGAGAATATGTCACTACTATTTATTATTTTATTATTACTTTTCAGAATACTTGAGAATACCTCACTTCCCAAACGCAACCTAATCTTTTCATATGATAATGACTATATATATATAAGTGTGTGTGTTTATCCGCATGAGAGAAATTGAATAATATTCTTGTAATGTTCTTCTCCCATTTGCGACGGCGACGGCGTCGTCACATACCTTTAAATTCTGGCTTTGGACTTTACATAAACAGAGAATAGAATATTTAGGCACCAAATTAGATGACCTTTCTTATTATCATGTTTTCCTCTTCTTCTATTTTTTAATCTAATATATATTTTAATGGAATGATTATGCAATATAATTAAAATCTTAATAGTTTTCCACAAGTTGGATAATGATTTCTTTCCAACGGTCAACTCCATTGGTTTTCTCATTATTTCTTTTTCATTTAAGATGTCATTCACATGTTTTCATATATATCTAATCCTTGCACGACATTTCCTCCACAAATGGTCAACCTATACATTTCTTATGCTATGGAAATTTATAATATAATATATTATATTTTTGTTTACTTTTTATTTATTAAATATATTTGTACCAATCCGTTTATTAACTAAGATAATGAAACTTAGGAAAGTGGTGGAATCGTACTTATAGCCAATTTTAATATTAAGGCGAGATCTTTTGGGTCGATTAATGTATATATATAAGCCCATCATGACGAAACTGCAATTAATCACTCAAGTCAGCTATGACGTACTCTGCCAATTAACTTTGAGTCTTGAGATGATCAGAACATCCAATGCAAATCACATTTTCTTAATATATATATATATATATATATAGCTTTTAATTAATAATAATTACGTGTCATATTATATATATAGATTATTATATTGTCTAATAAACGTCATCGTGTACGTAATAAATGGGATTTAATTAATTATTAGTTGGTTAAGCAAATTAATATATAAGCTGATGAGAGAAAATTTTGCAAGATTAATTCCTCATTATAATGATCGAGGACAAGATTATTCTCGTCAAAATACGGATTATGCAAAGAGATTAGAGCTAGCGCGCCGGCTTCTTGAAAAGTCATCAAAAGTACGCACGTACGTACGTAGTATTGACTATTTTCTGCTTCCTTGCTTGAAAATATTACATGTCATTGCTGATCTTGATGGCAATATATTTTTAAATGGCTGCACTTAAAAGTCTGGAAATGAAAAGAAGCAGTAGCATCTATTTTATCGCAGCCAAGAAGCATTAATTTCACTAGGAACACTAATTTGAGCATTTCTTTTATTAATTAAGAAAACTATAGTTGCTATAAGCTCTTGCTATAAGCTGCTTGTTCAGCATATACTCTTAATGCAATGAATTGAATCCATGAAATCCGTAACAGGCATGGAAATCAAGATCTGCGCGCAGGAAGGTTTTCGAGTTGTTGCTGATCTGTCCAAAGGACTAATTAAGGACTTGAAGCTTGACCTTAGAAACATGTCCGTTAATGAATTGATCTGACCTAAAACATAAAGCTAGCTAGAGTTGCTATATTATTTATGGTATGTCTCATTATGTAGCATTGTGTTTAAGGTTTATGACATCATCGGCCTATAACATCCACAATACTTGGAGCATTTATTCGGGTTCTAGTAATAAATTCTTATTGAACTAATTAAATCAAAGAATAGAACAAAGTAAAGGACTTTATAAATAAGCAATAATCATTACAGCTATCATAGGACTTTATTATCTCATTCATGTTTCTGTCAAGCATGAAAGACAAAAGTATGACCCAAAAAAACCAGGAATATAGTCACTTAGAAACTGTAACAAATTCCTCCTTGGAGAAATTTAATATACATGTTAAGTCTTTCGACATTGTTAAGTACTCAATCATATGTAATAAAAAAGCGAGGTGTCTACATGATATTGAACCAACTCCTACTTCATTTTTAATGCAGTTTTTATAGCCTAATTAAATGTCCAAACAACAACAACTACACATATTTAACAACACATATAACAAGTTTAACAACAGTTCAATCGATTATAACCAAACAAACAACAAAATAAAGTTTCATCACTTAAACCAAAAATATATAACACCGAAGTTTCTCTTCCTTTTCATGCTCACTTGGACCAACAACTTCACCAGGTTCAAAGGAGATTACAGACACAAAATCTGGACATTATTTTCCATTCTCTACAACTATATCTTTTTCAGTATCTCGTCAACATGCTCAATACAAAATTCACATATAGTTGCTGCTCACAATCACAAACACCCATATTTAAAATCCAAAATAACAAAAAGTCACAAAATAGCATAGGCAATAGTTGTTGCTCAGCCACATGTATTTCAACCACATGTAGCTGCCCAGCTACTAAAACCAATTATAAAGTGTTTAATTACAATATTAAGTGGATAAGAACAACCCTAAAATATTGCACCAACAAAAGCCTACACATCTTCAAAAAGTTGAGATGGAGATGGAGATGGAGATGAAAATCTCTTCCTTGAATCCTCAAAAATCTCTTTTCAATCTTCATTATCTCCATATCAATCTTCATTTTCTCCATATCATTCTTCCTCTTTTTCTCCACTAGTAATTCAGTCCTATCAGAATTCAAATTGTTGGCTGCTTGTCTTCTTTCAAAAGTGCATATGGCTCTATCATTTCTCATGCGAGTTAAGGCCTCAACAAATTCAATATCGGAAGCTTCTTTAGCATTCATCTTTCTCTCCCTTTCTTTCTCAACCTTCTTGCCTAAAGGTTTCTTAGAAATGACATCTATGTTCATCTATCGTGTCGTCTCCTAGTGGAGTCGCATCGACTCCGCCACAGCTGAGCGTTTCCCATGTGGTTTCCTTCTCGTTGACAACATAAACATATGTTGCTGCTATTTTGGTTGGTGTCTCAATAAACACCAGCAATATTCCATGTTGTAAGTAGTCTTCTCAATCTTTTTATACATGATTTTGGCTCTTTCGATCAAAATATGCCAAGTAGTGAGAAAGTGAGAAGAGAATTTTAGCAACAAATTTTAAAATTAATGCAGTTAGAAATTCATACCTTATCCTGCTTCGTCCACCACTTGGATGCAATGATTCTACTTGGGCAACAGCAGCACAAAACTTATTTATACATTTTTGGATCACCGACCATCGATTGGTCAATGACCCCCCAGAACGATTTTTCATGCTAGGTTTTTATACTCATTGTAATAATCACTAATTCTCTCCCACATTTGTGAAGATTTTTGGTCTGTCCTCCATATAATATCCATGCTAATGTTGAGTCAAGCTGACGCAAGGAGATTGTCCTCCTCTACGGTGAAAGGCACACATTGTTATGTTTTCTTACTAGATGGCCTTTTTTCACTTTCCAATTGTGTTGTTTGGAGTACAACATTATCATGTCTGCTAGCTATTAGGGTGCTGGAGATATATACCATGTTCATTACTTTGTAATAGAGTAGTAAATAATGGATCTTCATCAAATGTGGTGTCCATCCTTAATTCAAGTATAATTGTACAAAATCATATCTATACTCATAATTGATCCACTGAGTTGTAAAAATAAATTCTATAATATCTATAAGTTGGATGCTCAGTAATGGAAACAAATAGCAACTGTTATAATCACTTGCTCAAACTACAGCTCAAACAAAACATCTCCACAAAATAATTGGAATGTTAGGGGGAAGGGGCTATTAGAAGCTGGTAGTTATTTATATCACACCAAAAAAAAATCAAATAGACCTAACTATAAATCAAATAGTTAGGTTCATTTTTCTAAGAATAATAGCCCTAACTATAAATCAAATACAGGGAAAAAAAAAAAAAAAAAAGAGCCTTATATATTCTCAAGTGAAATATAAAATAAGTATTGCAATTTCTAATTCTTTACCTGGCCCTCTCTCCCTTCGCTGCACCTCTCTTTTTTCACTTGCACTCTTATTAATGAAGTTTACAGTAAAGATTTGTTAGTTCCTATAATTGGTTATTTATTTCTCATAAATGCTTGGCTGTGATATACAGAAAACAATATACAAAAGGATCTGTATCTCACATACCTGCCCACAAGTCTCTAACAGTCTTAAATTGTGACTTGCTAATAAAGCATTAAAAACTTGATTAAAACATAGAAATTATTTTATATCATCAGTACCATCAGTTCTTGTTTACAGATTTACATGAGTTTCCTTCTAAGGATACTTGATGAGTGGGATAAATGGTTATTGCAAATGTTCTCAACAACCATTATCGGTTTCATATGAAGTTCCAACAAAGTTTGACCCTCAATCACGATTTATAATATGAGAGCAACCAAGTAACTTTAATTGGACATTAGCCTTTTGTTAAGAGAAGATGGTACTGTTGAAAAAGTAATGTTGGTAGAGAAAAGAACGTAGTTATAGGCTATATATAGGGACAAACAAAGATTCCAACTGCTCCATTATTGCTTGTGCGCATCTCTAACAAGGATATTATTAATTTCACTTAAAAATAGATGAATGTAGTCTAAGACATGGAGTGTTTTGACATCATAATATTTCTAGGAAGCATTAGATTGGCACCCAAACAACGAAAATCAGCTAAGAGAATGGCACCCCACAGATCAGAGATCCACTACCTAAACAAAAATAACAATGAATAGAAGCTTGGTATATTGAATAAAATGATTTCTCAAGTTAAGGAATGATTGATATTGAATAAAGTTTGGTATATCACCCCTTAGACCCTTAAAAATAAAACAAAATAGAAGATCATAAGAAACTCATCTCTAGACCCCAGAGATTCTAAATGCTGAATGAAAATTTTTAAAAATGTGATGACATTCTGCAGAAGAATGGTTGCTTTAAAACAAAAATCGTCACTACCTTTGGAGTCATTATGAGTCCCATAAGCAATTATCTATTCATTGTTTGCATAAGTAACAGAAATTTCACTAAAAAGCTCAAAATATGTACTCCAAGTTCCCGGATTTTATACAAGAAAAATACCGATCAGAGAGGAAAAGATAATAGAAAATGATGTAAAGTTTAGCCCATTAAAGTTTGTAGAAGTATTCAAAAAATTTTGTAATGAAAAAAAAAATCTTGAGTTCCTTCCAGGTCCTCAGAGATTCGAGCATTTTTTCCCTCCACACTGCAGCAGTTTGTGAGCTCCACCCAAGACAAACCAACCCGACAGAAAAATCCAATCAAGAAAACACCAGCTATCCCGCAATAGAGTAAAAGACGACCCACAAACTCCCAAATCAAAATGGCACTCACAAATCAACAAAACCCAAATCAGTATGGCACCCACAAATCAACAAAATGAAAATAACAATGAACCCAAACATTGGCACCCACACAAACCGAGCAAAATAAATGAGAACAATCAAGGCTGGGGTTTCAAATCTTATCGTGTTGTTGGTATAATATGATCTGGAGAGAAGCTTTGAGTAGTTGCTTGAAAGAAAATTTATGAGAAAGAAAAGGAAAGAGTTATGCGGGAGATAGGAAGAAGAAGATGTGCAAGAAAAGGAAAGGAAAAACAAAAAGAAAAGGAAAAGGAAAAGAAGGAGATGGTTGCGCAAAGAAGAAGATGTGCAAGAGAGAAGGAGGAGTCATGCGAAAAAAGAGATGATCGCAAGAAGAAAAAGAAAATAGGTGTGAGTTAGACCAGCGGGAAGGAAAAGGAAAACGACTATGCGATAGGAAATAATAAAATATTAGTATGAAGGTACTATAGTTTACTTCATATATGGAATGTGGGATGAATTTATTGCAGCTAATCTTTTAGATGAATTGTGTTTAGCTAATCCAACGTAGGTTCAATGTACATTCTCTAAAATATGACTTTTACTAGCATTTGGCTAAGCATATAATTGGTACCAAGTCCACAAGTCCTCATTTTATAGATCACCTAGATAGCTAGCATGCTAGGATTAATTGCGTCGATACATATATATTACAATACTACTTACATTTAATTTATAATAAGGCTAGCTATATTTTATATATCTGAATATTTTTACACCACACACCATTTATATGCATGGCATAATTTGATTTGTAATATTCAAATCATAATTAGTCCATAATTTGTAAGGTTGATCTAAAAGTTAAGCATGCAAGGTACGAGCTATTTTTCATTAGTGTATATATATAATTGGCTAGATCTTAACCTAGAGTTAAAATTACTAAAACTTGGTAGTTAATTTAGAGAAAAATTAACAATATTTTTGGCATTCTATAATGAAAGTTAATATATATATATATATACATATATATATATATATATATACACACACTAGAATATCCTACCATTGAAGAAATTAAAATAACTAGCTAGAGAAGAATTTCAGGAGTTGAAGCCATATAATCTCCGAATAAATTCAGAAGGTAGAAATGAAGGTACCAATATACATGAGCCACGAAACTTCTTAATCATGGGCTCGATGAATAAGCCAGAGCCTCCCAATGATGAACGATCATCCCCCTTCGACATATTATACTATAAATGATCGATGGCCATGGAATTCGATCTTGATCTTAAACTTCAACCAATCGATCCGATCGATCAAAATGTTTCATCATGAAGATGTTCAATCTCACAATGAAGATTGATCGAGGTATAAACAATCATTTTAAATGTGCTTGCCAGATATAATTAGCTGGTTGGTTAATGTCTGCAGGTGATCAGGTGGATGCAGGCCAGGCCAGTAATCGTGCATTTTAGTGGAAAAAGTTAGGTCTAACAAACACCATTAATGGTACTTCTTTTTTTTTCTCTCTCTTTTGGTCATGGGTTTCAAGGGACAAAATCATTCTAGAAGAGACATCCAGTTTTTTTCTTTTTCTTTCTTAAAAAGAAAACAAAAAGTCCAAGCTTTTGAGGACCCTAAATTATACTTTTGAATATTATATTGAAAATTAATCACTAATTTTTTTAAGCCCTAATTGAAATGATCTAATTAATATTATTGTAATATATAATTTTTGACAGTAAAAAACTTATTTTTATTCAATCACATCAATATTAATATTTCTTCTATTAATTGAATAAAAACTAAATAAATATGTATAATATAATTACGCATTTAAAGTTTCCATTTAAAGTCAATATATATAGTTTCCTACCTACCTACCTTTATTCAATCACATCATTATATATATGTAGTTAAGTTAAAGTATTTCATGATTTAAAGTCAATTAACTCATTCAGATTTATTTTATAACTAATGAATTCATAAAATTGTTCTAAAAAAGATAAGATAAGATCATGCTTCATTGCTAATTCACCCTGACCTGGCCTCCTAGACGTGACTCGCGCATTGTCATGCAGTGGCTTGGGAAAGGTGCATACTCCTTATGGTATCTCTGAAATTTTTGGAAGGACTTAATGGTAGAGTTAGAAGGGGTGAACTTTAGGGTGATTTATCAATATCGAAAATAAAATAGTGCGGTGAATTTTCTTGCTAGAGAGGGAGAGATGGAAAAGAACGTGATTTACGAAGAAAGTCATTCTTCACCTTTTTATTTTAAGGGAATTTTTCGGTTGGATAGGTGGGACCTTCCATCCTTTTAAAATAAGCAGTTTGATTGTCTCACTGTATTATGTGGGTTGGGATCGGTCTTATTTGGTTTTTAAGTATTTTTTGTTGGTTTTGATTTTTATTTGTTTGGGGTGTTAACACAATATTTCTCCGTCATAAATGAATATTTTATTAATAAATTTGGATCGGAACCACGCCGTGAGTGGTTGCCGACTATTTTTTAAAAAAAAAAAAAAATCCCTTGATCACAGCCAGGGCTGCGAGTGTTGAGCCGCTAGAGCGGGGCGCGAGAGCATGAGATGCGATGTCCCGCCTAGCTACCTAGTTATAGTACTAATTAATTACAACCGTTCCACATCATCATGAAAAATGATGCGGTTGCTCATGAGTCATTTCAATATTAGGTACTAAACCATTATCATTATACTTAGATCAAATTGAAAGCATCATTTCACGGTAATAGCTAGCTAAACTAGAAAATCGAGTACTGTCTATGATTCCAATCTCAAACCACTACTGCAAGAATTAAGCATATATAAGCGCTTGTGCAACACCCACGTACTTTGATTTGAGAGTAGTACTACTGAATCATATATGGCTTCCAAATCATGGGTCGTTCTTTCTCTTCTATCTTCCTTTGCCATTATTCTTGTCACCGGAGAATTAGATCATGGTTTTGTTAGGAGGCTAGACCGGAGGCTTCTCGGGCTGAAGAAAGAAAAGCTCAGCCATTTTCGTTTCTATTGGCAAGACATCCTCGGTGGTCGTAACCCTACAGCTGTACAAATCGTGCCACCCGTCAACACATCATCATCAACATTCTTTGGCGCAATAAACATGATCGATGATCCATTGACCTTAGAACCTAACTTGAGCTCTAAGTTGATAGGAAGGGCTCAAGGGTTTTACGCCTTGGCTTCGCAAGAAGAAGTTGGTCTACTAATGATCATGAACTTTGCCTTCATTGAAGGCAAATATAATGGCAGCACGATTACTGTGCTAGGAAGGAATGCGGTGTTTACGAAGGTCAGAGAGATGGCAGTGATCGGAGGCAGCGGACTTTTCCGGTTCGCTAGGGGTTATGTTCAGGCCAAGACGTACAAGTTTGACAACAAAAACGGGGATGCCACAGTTGAGTACAATGTGTATGTGTTGCATTATTGAAACTCTATATAATATATATATATATATATATATATATATATATATATATATGCTCAGGCCAACCTCACTTGCTCTGGCCTGTTACGTTGGGAGATCATGAAATATATATAAATATATATATATATATATAGCTCTTCCAATAATGTTGGCCACCTTGATCTTCTCCCCCGGCCAAAATAATTATCATTTAAATGTTGGTCACCTGGCGTGATCTTTATACTTTAATTTCAAGCCCAAATTTATTTGGGCTTGTCATGATATGATCTAACATAAAATTAGGTTATATAATTGCAATTAAGCTCTATCTGCTTCTTTTCTAAGGGTAAGTTTTAAACTCTGCTCATCATAATTTGTATTGTCAACCAATATATATGATATACTTCTATATATTATGATCATTTGAATATTTTATTGTAATGAACACACAAGATTTGAATTTACTATATCTGATTTTTATTTGAAGATCATGGAAAGGTTAACAATGAAGGGTATGTCATGAATCTAGTGGAAGTGTTAAAAGTACATTAATAGAGTTAATTATCCAATAAATTAAAAGAGGTGACACGTCATATGTTATGGCATGATCAGCTATCTTTTATTATCCTTGTCATATCAGGTTATTTTGCCAATTAATTTGTTTGTGTGATACGATCATGTTAATAGCTATATATATATATATAGATATATATAGAGAGAGAGAGAGAGAGAGTTAGGAAGTGTACATTGAGGGACTTTATAATCGTGTGACGATCATCTCATTTGGGGCAAATGTAAAACAATAATGATTTATACAAATCTTAAATTAATATGCAAGTCTCGCATAAACCCTCATATAAGAGATTGATCCCGCCATTAAAAATTGTAAAAATAATAATTTTTTCTTGCGTGGACTCTTATCTTTTTACAAAATACCTATGCAAGACTTACACGACTTAAGACTATACCTAGTGTTATTCTTCCACAATAAAATGAACAATTTCTCACCCGTATCTTTCGATAAAAACAAGATTTGCTTGCCTGGTAACAAGTATTTCTACCAGGCAAAAAGGAAAAGACTTACACAGAGAGCATTTTGTGTTTTGTAAAACTTCCACACCAATCTAATAAATTACCGATCAACTCTTTGGAATTGTCAATTAACAACAACACAACTCACATGCAATATCTTAGAATGTTGGTTCAGTCATTCCACAAAAAGGGTTCACGAAAGTCGTCATTCTTTTTTCTTTGGCGCTTAGCTCTTGACTAAAGTTTTTCAACGTGTTTGTACCAAAAAGCCACCAAAGACACGACAAAGTGGGGTTGGTAAGTGCACCCTTTTCGATCGATCGCTTCATAAATAGATATAACCCTCCATTCCCAATTATTGAGTTCCAATGGCTAGAATTATCCTTCCCTGCATCCTGGCTTCCCAATTCGTTATTTTCTTCTTCGTCTGTTCCTTCTACACAATTTTAGCCACCGGAGAAGATCTGGGCTTTGTAAGAAGCCTAGACCGGAAACTACTCGGGTTCAAGAAAGAAAAGCTTAGCCACTTTCGCTTCTACTGGCATGACATCCTCGGTGGCCGGAATCCCACTGCTGTTCCTGTGGTGCCACCGTCCTCCAACACGTCGACAGCCTTTGGTTTAGTAAACATGATTGATGACCCTTTAACCTTGGGACCCAAATTGAGCTCCAAATTGGTAGGAAGGGCACAAGGACTCTATGCCTCAGCTTCTCAACAAGAGGTTGGTCTCTTAATGGTTATGAACTTTGCATTTATAGAGGGAAAGTACAACGGTAGCACCATCACCGTGCTGGGAGGAACTCTGTTTTTAATGCAGTGAGGGAGATGCCGGTGGTCGGAGGCAGTGGACTTTTCCGGTTTGCTAGGGGCTATGTTCAGGCCAGGACTCATATCTTTGATATCAAGACAGGAGATGCCACCGTCGAGTACAATGTTTACGTGTTGCATTATTGATGATCATGATCAGTCTCCACCTTTTTGTACGCGGTTATCTTTTTTTCAATTATACTGCTTGTTGGTCAAGCTGATGACTCTCAGTTATGTCGGCCACTTTTGATTATTTTAAACTCAGTGGGGTTGGTTTTTGAGTTTTGTTTTTCATGTTGTGAGTAATTTAATTCCTCGATCTATCTGCTCCCTCTGTTAATTCCATTTGCTTTGATGATTTAGCAGAGATCGATCAGTTAATTGCTAGAAATCCAAAATTCATAACAAAATTACGATTGGTACTCCTAAATTATTGTATGTACTATGCAGCTTATGATGCAATTCGTATGAAAAACGTTTGTATTTATGAGTATTATTCTAGCTAGCTTTACAATATCTTAAATGTTTAAAAAGATACGAAGAAGTTATGCCAAATGTCTGCGGCCTTATTGATATAATCCTCAACCTTCAAAATGAAGGTTTGGAGTTCGAAACCTACCCTCTCTCAACTAAAAAAAAAAAAAAAAGATAAAGAATAAGTTATGCTCTAATTAATACAATAACATGTTTTTTAAAACCTTATTAATTATATCATTAACATATGTGAGCATATTATAATATACTATATATATATATATATATAGAAGTTTTTACAAAAGCTCCAGCAGGTTAATTTATCAAAATTTATACATCATAAAATTATAGGATGAAATATAAGTAATTTATTTTTTCAAAATTAAGTATATTGTGAATAAGTTTAAGCTTATTTGAAAAATAAGTGAGTTCTTCTCAAACATAAAGTTGAACTTACTGGTAAGTTGATCAACGGTTGCACCATCAGTACCGTGCTAATGGGGAGGAACTCGGTGACATCGTTGTTGAATGCAGTGAGGGAGATGCCAGTGATCGGTGGCAGCGAGCATTTCCGGTTTGCTAGCTAGGGGCTATGCTCAGCCAGGAGTACTCGTGCCTTAGATATCAAGACATTAATTGCCACAGTACTCGGTTACGTTTGGATGTTGATAGTTTGTAAATAGTTTATAAATAGTAATAAAATAATATAAAATTATTTCATTTACCAAACACAACCTAAGTATTATATTTCTGTGTAGCATTATTAATTATCTGTCTCTACCTGTATGTGCTTAGCTTCTTTATTCAATAATAATGCTCGTTGTTTAATTTAGTTATGTTGGTCACTTTTGATTATTTTAATTAAGCTCAATGGGTTTGTGGCTGCTGCTCAATATTTGGGGTTGCCAACTATCATAATTTTTTTTAAGGTTGGTAATATGTGATATGATCTGTGAATTCAACGTGAACACGATACGAAATTAGCGAGTTTAAGTTTGATATAAATTTGTTCAAGTCAAAACGGATGAACCGTTAAGACACGATTAATAAACGGGTCAATAGCGAGTCAACCTGTTTAACCGGAAATTAATCCGCGATAACCCATTTAGATTTTATTTAAAATTACAAATTTATTATTGTTGAGTTGTAATTTTGATATTACTTAATAGGTTTATATTTTTACTGTTAAGATTTTAATTCTGAACCTACTTTCAAATTTGTTATAGTAGGGCATGTAATATAATATTATTTTTAGTATAGGTTAAAATTTGAAAAATATTAATTTTTTTTGTTAGTATGTAGTCTTATTGTTTTTTTAGATGTTGTGATTACTAATAAATATATATTTTAATTTTTGTGTGAAATTATGTTAATCATGTCAAATAGGTTATGAGTATTATAGTTCAACACATTGACATGAAACGAGTTGAAATAAGTTGTGTCGTATTAACTTTTTTCTAATTAATTATTATACGAGTCAAAATGAGTAACACAACACAACTTATTATTTAAATGGATCTATTTAAAGTTCGAAAGTTTGACACGTATATCTTGACAGGTCGGGTTTGAATTAAATATAATTAAATGTCCATGACTTGACACAATTAGTACACGACCGGAGAATATCAATTGCCACCCCTAATTTTCTTTGTTATTCTAGTTATTCATACTTTTCTCGAATAAAAATGTGGAGCCATAGGAAGGTGATTTCTCCTATGAAATGAATCAAAATAGTCGGTTGCAGTGTCTTTCTATTGATTGTAGCTTACAATCATAATTAATTGATTCAAGTAATACTAGATATAATTTTAAAATGTATAAATCTTGTGCATTTTTTTTAAAATAGGATCCACAATTAAAAAAAAATAACTTTTTATATAAGATTTAGATTTATTCATTTTTTTAAAAAAAATGTATAAAATTTACATACCATAAAACTATATAAATATTATTTCTTTTTAAAAAAAGTTACTTAAAACTGCACAGTGTGAAATCAAATAAAGAAAATAAATTCTTTAAATTATATTTCTCATGGGGTAATATCATCATCATTTTTTTAAACAATCCTGCTCACTCAAAGCAATACTTGTTGCGGAATCATGTGACATGGCATTAACCATATCATTTTTATATTACTATTTTAATAAATGAATTAAAAATAAAAAAGATAAACTGGATTTCAGAAATCCGTGCCAAACTCATCCCTGTTTTACATCTAAAAATTTTTCTTCGTCCTCTTCGTTCTATGGTAATGAGCATTCTCTGTTTTATGCAGTTTTTTTTTTCTATTTTTCTTGTTCAAATTTATATTCAATGTTCGCACACTACAGGCTCATTTCCATAGGCATGCATCATTTTTTCCCTTCTCTCCATTACACAATCGAAAGAAAGAAAATCCAATTCTTGATCTGAAAACTTCAGTTTTCCTACTCTTTGTTTGGGTCGTGGGAAAAAAACTTGAAAGAAAAGAATACCACATTAAGGAATTGGGATATATGGCTGAATGAGTAAAAAGGCAAAGTGAATGACTAAACACTACCATTCCATGGGGGAATCGTCTTCGTAGCAAGCTTGGGGAGTTTGGAGGTGTGTTCCGTGTGAGGTGAAGATTGGGGTTTGTAGCAGTCTTCCATGAATGTTTCAGTGCGAGTTCAATCCTAGAGGTGAGGTGAGGTGAACTGGTGAAGATTATCTCGTAGGGGTGGAGTTCCATTCAGAAGTAACGTATATTTGGAAACGTACCGTTTAATTAATGTTGAGTTTGAATCCCAGGTACGCGTGGCATCCCCGTCCCGGGTGAAAGCAGCTTTTTTATTTTTAAAATCTTCTTTCAAAAAAAAAAAAAAAAAAACAAAAGCTAACAGTGATTAAAAAAAGAAAAAAGGATAACCACGTGGTTTTCTATTGTTTCTCGCATGATTGAGAACAACGAGAAGACAGAGAGAAACCAAAGCGACGCCGTCTAAACTCGTCGCCCCCATCCGACTAAAATCATTCTCTGGATCCGAAAATACGATAGCTGCCGCCTCCTACCATCCATGAACATGAACATGCTGGTAGGTACCCTCTCTAATCAACAAAACAAAAGATTTTCCATGATTTTCTTCCATTTTCTATCCATTTCTATTGCGTATACACTTCAATACAGGAAAAGCTAAAGATGCAGAAGAAGGAGCCCCAGAAACCACCCCCGAGCCCCCACTCTTCTGGACCGAAATATCCGAATCCGTCTCTCGCCGCTTTAAATTCGATAAAGACGGTCAACTCTCTGTTAGTCCTGCTTATATATATTTATATACTCTTCTTCTTCTTCTTCTTTTTCTTCCCTTAACCGAAACGGAAGATTTTGGGGTTTTATGTAACTTAGATGAAGATTGTGGATGATTCAAGACCTGTAATTCACAGAATGATCGACTCCTTCCTCAATACATTTTTCCCCTCGGGATATCCTTATAGGTTAGAACTATTTTTTTTTCGCACTACTAGGAATTGAACCTTTTACTCATCTCTTCCTTTTTTCAAATTATTGCTTTGTGTAATTGTGACAGTGTCGGTGAAGGATATCTTCGGTACACGCAGTTCCGGGCTCTGCAACACTGCTCCAGTGCCGCGCTATCGGTGTTATCCACACAGGTCTCTTGGTTACACTACAGCTTAAAAGTTCTATCAAGTTTCCACTTTGTCACTCAAATACATATTGATAGATAGTTTGATAGCAATGTAGCTGTAGTTTATAAAATTTCCTGATTTTATTTCTCGAGTTTTTTTTCTTTGTATGCCTAAATGCGGATATCTATCTTGAGGACTGAGAAATTTAGTTTCTGTTTATAAGAAATTTTTCATTGGAGTATATGTTTTAATTCAATCAGCTACATTCATGCTTGATTTGATTCCTGTTCCAACATGTGCATGAGCTCAGAAGCTGTGACGGCTTTTTGTTTGTTCTATTTTGTTCTATATGCTCATGCTTGATCCTTTGCAGTCACTGCTGTTTGCTGCAGGCTTGCGACCCACACCTGCCCAAGCAACTGCTGTGAGTTGGGTAAGTTTTTGTTACTTTGGTGAATGGTGGATGTGACTGGTCCTGCCTGTCTGCTGGTTAATATTTTCCTGCTTCTGTCTCTTTTGTGGGCATGCAGATTCTAAAGGATGGGATGCAGCATGTGGGGAAGCTCATTTGTACCAATTTGGGGGCTAGAATGGATTCAGAGCCTAAAAGTTGGAGGATTCTAGGTTGGCATATTTTGGTCCTAGAACTTTGTTTTTAGTGTTTTTGCTCTTTTTCCTTTATTTTGAATTTTCAGGTTAGTGGTTTTTTTTTTCTCTTCAATAGGCCTGGCCTGCTAATTTTATGAGTTGCCTAACTGGACTGAACCTTGCATCTTGCAGCTGATGTGCTCTATGACTTGGGCACTGGCTTGGAAGTACTTTCTCCCCTATGTCCACATCTTTTTCTTGAGGTGGCAGGCCTAGGCAATTTTGCTAAGGTAGAACATCCTTAATAACATATGCACACACGTTTTGGTAGGACTGAAAAAATTTATCTTATCTTTATTTTATCAATACGTGATTTTCTGCTGCTTTCGGAAGTTGTAATTTTATTGTGACTATAGCCCTTTAGGTCCATCTGATTAGTTTAGTGGAGCTCTTAGTGGACCTTCTAACCTTCCCTCCATTTTTTCAATCCATAACCAGTGAAAATACACCATACATTCTCCAACTTCCAGAGTTCTTATCATGATTCCTCTGTATTGAACTTTTCTTTCTCTGCCTTTTGAGTTAACAGGGGATGGCAGTGGTCGCAGCAAGAGCGACAAGATTACCAATATACTCTTCATTTGCCAAAGAAGGCAATTTCAGTGATCTTTTTGCGAAAGGCGAGGCCATCTCAACTCTTTTCAATGTCGTTGGATTAGGAGCAGGAATTCAATTAGCATCTACTATTTGTTCATCAATGCAGGGAAAGGTAGTAATCAATGCCTAATTTCCAGAAGTTAAGAACAGTTAAGCTTATGTTATTTATGGAAGCCTAATGCTGGATTGCAGCGTTACCTTTTCTTATTAGTTTCTTAGAATATCATGGTATGAGAAAATTACTCCCAAGTTGTTGGTATATTTTTCTGGAAAATGTGAATAATGAAAGTGTTTATTTATCCTACAATAAATTCAAGGGTCCACTACTTTAAGATGAGGACCATTTTGGGAAGTAAGAAAGCGATTTGGAGTTAGAGAAGAAAGGATGGATTTTGTATTTGTGGACTTAAGAATGTACTTGATTATTTTAAACTGTTTTTTCCCCTGCCTTAAAGCTTTTTGCCTCAGATTCACCGTCACTTTTCTCTTTGGTATAATAGCCCAGATCCCATCTGAACAGCATATCCACAAATGGTTCCACTATCACAGACTCTCCTTCATAGGTTGAGTATTTATTCACGATTGTAAAATTAAATACAGGACACTCACAGTAGTCCTACATTTGGTCTCATAATGTCATGTCATGACAGAACATTACCAGGGAAAAAAACCATGAGGACTAGTCGGAAAATTGTAGTCTTGCCATTGTACCTGGAGGACTGCCAAAAAAGTTAGCCTCCATATCCTGAATACGGAGGACTGCCAAAAAAACCATGAGAACTAGTCGGAAAACTAATCAAAAAAAAAACTAGTCGGAAAACTTTTGACTACTTCTTACATATCCTGAATACAGTTAGTGGCAGCCCTACTTGTAGTTAGCCTCTACCATTGCGCACACACCCACACCCACACCCACACCCACACATATATAAGAAATGAGTTAAACCAGGTCTTCCTATAGATGAATCATTTATGTATATCTAGTCACAATTGATGAAGTTACTGAAAATAGGTTTATTAGATTGTAGGGTAATAGATCAGGTTAATTAGAATTCTAAAGGTGTTATTGGTTTCTGATTTTTTTGGAAGTTCTAGAGCATGGGGAATGGTGCTTACAAAATCTTGATTCAAGATTTGGTAATATAAATCAAGAGAAATTTGAAATGCATACTTGTTTAGTATTTTTGGTCATGTTATGAGTCTTCTATTTTAATATAAATCTTTGTGGTGGTTCAGAACTAATATCTAATGGCATTTCAGTTGATTGTTGGACCTCTTCTCTCAATCATACACATATACAGCGTCGTTGAAGAAATGCGAGCAGCTCCCGTAAACACGTTGAATCCTCAGAGAACTGCAATGATTGTGGCGGATTTTCTCAAGGTTTGTTTTGAACTTCAGACATATATTTCTGTTATGTTATTTTTTATTTACCAAATCATCTATGTTTTTTCTATTATTTGACTGGAAATTTGGAATCCAACCAGACAGGGAAAATATCCAGCCCTGCTGACCTTAGGTACCGAGAAGATCTCCTGTTTACTGGGCGGCTAATAGAAGATGCTGGAAATGTAAAAGTGGGAAGAGCTTTGCGCAAGGTCGTGAAGCCTTCAAAACTCCATGAACTAAAACAAATATTCCCCGAGGAGAATTTTCTTTTGAATCGTGGAAATAATTGGGTCGACATGGTCTTGACGCATGACGCTACTGCTGAAGATGCATTGAGGGGGTGGCTAGTCGCTGCATATGCTGCAGATATGGAGAAGTCCTCTCATGAGCCCAGTGCCATTGTTCTGCAAGATGCTTATGAAAAGATGAATGATGTGTTCTCTCCGTTTTTATCTGAACTGCAGGCCAAAGGGTGGCATACTGATCGTTTTCTTGACGGAACAGGAAGCCGGTTTGCATGGTAATATTATGTAGTTTCAACAATTCTGTACTTTTTCCAAGATATAGAAATCCTTTGATTTGCACGATTGGGGTTTTCGCACTTTCTACATAGGGACTGCTAGTGTTAACCAGTTGTAACTTGCATGAAGATTGTAGGTCTGCTAGTGTTAATCATTTAATAGGATTAGTTTTACAAGATTCCTCGGGATTTTTCATCTCTTGGTCATTCAAAGGCTGAGAGTGCATCATCTTAACCTTTGACAAAACGCCAGGTAGTGCGAGAGAAATAACACTTCGAGCGATATGTGTTCGAACGATTCCTTTCAATTTTGCATGGGAAACGAGCCAAATCTTCTTCCTTTGGAATTTGAAGTAGGTTGATCATTATAACAAATCTTCATTCTGTAACAGGATGGGACCGGCCAATACCCATTATAACAAGATTTTGGATAATATCAAATCTTCCTTTTCCTCTCAATTTTACGAAAGGTGGAGGGAGCAAGCATGGTGGATTGCTGAGTGTGTATCTGACTCACCAACAAGGCTTTGATTAATGGAGAAAAAGGAGCATTTTGGCCCTTCCAGAAGTAGGTTAACCAAATAAGTTGACTACTAGTATTTATCTGCTCCAGTTTTTCAACATATTCTCCATAGTGGGTTGGCAAGTACACAGCCAATAAACTCGTCTACTTGCTTGCATATAAAGATGCACAATTCACTTTATAAATACAGACGATTCTTTGCCATTACTCAGTACTTGTCTGCATAGAGAGCTTCCTGCTTCCCAATGGCTAGTACTGTTCTTCCCATCTTGGCTTCCCCTTTCATCATTTTCTACCTCCTCTCTTCCTTTTCCACCATTTTGGTCACTGCAGAAGATCAGGGCTATGCAAAAAGCCTAGACCCGAAACTACTTAGGCTCGAGAAACAACAGCTTACCCACTTTCATTTCTACTGGCATGATATCGTCAGTGGCAGCAATCCCACAGCTGTTCTAGTTGTGCCTGCACCCTCCAACACTTCAACAGCCTTTGGTTTAGTGAGGATGTTTGATGATCCATTAACCGTGGGAACAAACATGAGCTCAGGATTGATTGGAAGAGCACAAGGGTTTTATGCCTCTGCTTCACAAAAAGACCTTGAACTATTAATGGTTATGAACTTTGCTTTCACTGATGGAAAGTACAATGGTAGCAGCATCACCATCCAAGGAAGGAACCCGGTGTTCAACAAGGTGAGGGAGTTGCCAGTCATCGGAGGCAGTGGACTTTTCCGGTTTGCTAGTGGTTATGCTGAGATCAGGACTCATACATTTGATATCAACTCAAGAGATGCAGTAGTTGAGTACAATGTCTCTGTGTTGCATTATTGATGTTCTAAGACCGTTTGTGGTGGGCTATGTTGTTGGGGTGATATCTTTCGTGTACGTTGGTCACTTTTGACTACTTTTAAGCCAAGCTGGGCTGGTTTGCCTTGTATCTACAGACTGCTTAAAATAAAACAAATGGGTTACAAAGACTTTTACATTACTATTAATAACACAGAATAAATTGCTAATTTGTTTGGTGGTTTCCACCATCCTTCCACTAAATAATATCATTGACCCAATGGCTCCTATACCTGTGATTGGTTCTCAAGAAAATGAATTGTAGCTCTGGCCGCCCACCTACCAACTCATATTCATATCAGCGGATGCCAAGAATGTGTGACACCGACATGGGAATTATTACATGACCAATCAAATGATTCAGTAAAAATTGAACTTTGGGGTACTTTGAGGAATAATTAGCAAGCACCCCATATATCGTTGGAAAGCCCTACATCTCTTGCGTGTTTCCAATGCACTAATTGCATCAAACGTTGGAAAAATTACAAGTAATTTTGAATTTATCTTCCATTTAATTATGACTTTTAATTTCTGCACTATGCCTATTGTCTTTTGGTGTCTCTCTGTCTTTTACATTCCCAGTTCGAATTTGAGTGACCATTAAAATTTATATTCAGACTTTTAAAGGGGTATAAAAGAAAATGAGAAAGAAACAAGAGCTTTGGAATTGAATTGTCAAGCACCACTTACACGACATGTTGGAAAGTTTTGGCTCTTCCAGAGGAAGGCTAGCCAAATTGACCGACTCTTCCTCTTGTTTTTCAACACAACAACCATTAAAGGGTCCCCAAATCATAAGATGCCACATTGGAGTTGTTAAGCACGTACCTACTACCAACACTTTTTTATTTTGCCTAATTGCATAGGAAGTCGTGGACTCTTTTTATAAATACAAACAACTTAGCCCTATTTACAGACATTACTACTTTATTCTCTGCATTCAAGAGCTGCCATGGCTGGAATTCTTCCTACCTTGGCTTCCCAATTGATTGTTTTCTTTCTTGTCTCTTCCTTCTGCATAATCTTAGTCTCTGGAGAAGAAGAAGAAGAGCATGGCTTTGGAAGAGCTCTAGACAGAAAACTACTCGGGCTCAAGAAAGAAAAGCTTAGCCACTTCCGCTTCTATTTCCATGACATCGTTGGTGGTCAAAATCCCACTGCCGTCCAAGTTGTGCCAGCTCCCTCCAATGCATCGGCAACATTTTTTGGTCTTGTAAGAATGTTCGATAACCCATTAACCTTGGGGCCAAAGTTAAGCTCAAAAACTGTAGGAAAGGCACAAGGATTCTATGCTTCTGCAGCACAAGAAGAGATTGCTTTCTTGATGGTTATGAACTTTGCATTCACTGAAGGAAAATATAATGGCAGCACACTTTCCATACTTGGGAGGAACAACGGCGGCAGCAGCAGGGTAAGGGAGATGCCAGTGATCGGAGGCAGCAGGCTGTTTAGGTTTGCTAGGGGTTATGCTCAGGCCACCACTCATTCCCTTGAACCCAAGACCGGTGATGCCACCATTGAGTACAATGTTTATGTGTTCCATTATTGATGTTCTCGACATATTTGTTTTGTTTTGTTCTGCAATTATTCTATCTTTTGATGTCACAGCTTTCGATAATGTCAGCCACTTAATCCAAGTGGGGTTGGTTTTGGGGTGTATTGAATCGCTTAAAATAATTAGACGTGCACAGTACCATACTTTACTTTCATTTTATATGTTCATCAATTTTTTTTGGTTTAACTTTCAAAATCAGAAATTCTTTCTTTCCCGGATCATCATTATCTAAAGTTTAGATTTTTCAAGTTTCTAATTTTGCACTCTCTTCTCGTTTATTGCAGTATCTCAAATAACTATACTGTTATGTTATAAGCAAAGTTTTGAATACCGTACCAATCAAGATACTGAAACGAAATATTTTTATATTAATATTGTTTTGAAATAGTCAATATATAAATAAATTATATATATAAAAGTACATATATAAATTATATTTTAAAATAATAATCTATCTATGAATAAATTATATATAAATACATATATATAAAAATTACAAATAATATAGTCTGAATTGAGAGTCAAAAAATGAGCTTGTAGTTTAAAAAAATAACATAATAAAATAGAACTCTTGAACAAGTTGCTTTAATTTAATTAGAACTCGTAGCAAAATATTAAAAGAATATACAAGATGTGTTCATTACAATACTAACCTTCTTTAACATCTCTTTTATATAAGTTTTATTTATTTAAAAGAACATAAATGGCTGATGTCAATTTTTTTTAACAAAACAGGGGCTATTTTCAATTTCATTTTTTTAATAAACCATGTAAGGGGCCTTTTTGGTGGGGTTTAAGGAGAGGAGCCGTTAAGCTACATTTGGATGTTGAAGTAATCTCAAATGATTTGAATTGATTTATAAATATTAATATTTTATGGGTCTCATTAAGATGTATTTGAATGTAAATAATTTGAAATATGTGTTTGAATATATAAAATAAGTTAAGATAGATTTAACTTTTTATAAAAAAAAATTGAAAAAATAGTAAGTCTAGCCAATAATATTTGGTTTGAAATGGGTGAAGGCAATGTTCACAAGTCGCTTGCCTTTGAACCGCCCTTGATAAAACTCAACTCAGCAATTCTACCCCGCATGGCGGGACTAAAGAAAGACGAGGTTTTTGTGGTCTAGGTCTATAATATACTATTATCCTTTGTCACTGACATGATCAACTTTGCCATTGAAAGGATCCAAAGGGACTCAGTATTGACCCTAAAAGAAATAAATTGCCATGTTCTGTACGACTTAAGTAGAGTAAAAACTCTTCTTCACGATAGATTTTATCGTCTTGGTTCACCAGGGCAGGCTCAATGGTAAGATCATTTAGGCCATTGCCTAAACCCTCACCTTATGCAAGCTCCAAAAATAAAAATGAGGTGTTTTTTTAAAAAATTAAAAATAAAAACAATTTCATTAAATAAAATTTTAAATAATTTTTATAGTTTTCAATGTGAGCAAGGCTCCATAATACTAAATTTAATATTTAATACAATGAATTTTTTTTATAAGTAATACAATGAATTATTTATATTTTAAATAATTTTTTTAAGATCTTGCTAAATTGAGGCACAAAAGCTGCATTAATGCCTCATTTTAAGTTGTTGTAAATATAAATTTACAAAAACTGTATTTAAAGATTTAAATAAAATCTCATTTTATTGAAAATTTTGAAAATATTCCATATAATAATTTATATTTTATTGTATTATAATTACGAATCATTCACTCAAATTTCACCTTAAGCCTCAATTTGTATTGAACCGCCCATGTCGTTCACACATGTTGATGAAATAGCAATCAATTTTAAGTGGTATATATATGAATTCAGTAGACATGACCGAAAATGATGAAACTTAGGACAAAAAAAAAATAGTATTTCTCCTTAGAATAGAGTCACTACTCATTAGATGCAGTCTGAGCTATCCGAGCTTGGGCCATATCATTTGAGTTGGGTAATGTCACCACCGGCAATCTGGAACTTGGGTAACGTTGTATTGTTCAGGAATGTTTCCATTTCCATGTCTTAAACCCTTTGTACCTAAAATCCAGGAGCTTTAGACCGTGGGCTGTAAAGGCTTTTGAGGGGCCTATATAGAACTTTTTTTAATTGCAGCCATAAGATGGCACTTTCGGTTTCAACTTTCTAAGTTTGGAAGTGATCTTAACTCCTAAGCCTGTCCTATGATGGGGATAATGGGTAGCAATATCAGAGCTCATAGTTGTTTCTACTATGACAAAGAATGAAACTAAGATCTATTTTCACCCCAACATTATCCTGACATGGGATGAACATCCATCTTATGAATCTCCAAGTGACAGTTCTTCAATCCATGAAAGCTTGATCTTTGGATTTTGATAACTTAAAAAACTTGTAAAATTGGATCCAATCATGTCTTACTATTCACTCGTATTTATAATATTAGATGGCATTATTCAACCCATGCTAGTTTGGGCTAATGAGAAGAAAAGAAATAAGCCTGATCAGAGCATTGGCATTGGACAATACATCTTCATATTTTGACGAGGTATGAGAAAATTTATCTACATTGAACTAACAAAACTACTAAAGCTAGCCATGTTTGGAGAGTTACTGTTTACAGACCAAACAATTATTTTAATGTTTTCCACGAACCACCCCTCTCCTCTCTCTTTCCCTCGCTCTTCTCTCACTGTAGGAAATGTTTTCCACTTCTTTGCATTCTTCTTCTATTTTCTTTTTGGATATTTTCATTTTCTCCTCATTTCTTTATTTTTATATTTCCCAATAGGTTTGAGAATTGGGGTCACTGTTTTTATTTATATTTTAAGCTGAGAGAAAGTTTGGTTTATATGTATTTATTGGATAATTAGGTTGAGGAAGAAAATAGTTGAGAAATAATAATTTTAAGTAAAAATTAAATTAGTAATTAATATATGAAGTGTATTTACAAAATATAAAAAAAATTATAAAAAATTATAAAATATTATTAAAATATATAATATTATATTATTATTTTAACTTTAAGATGACTAGTTCAATGTGGATTCACCTAGCCAAAGATTAATGCCATAGCCAGTGACAGAACCCGGAATTTGTTTTAGAGGGCGCCAAGGAAAACTAAAACTATAATAAAATATTTTTTGTTCTATTTCTATACAATTTTTTCTGCGGTATAAAACAATCTAATAGTAAGATCTAAAATAAAAATAAAATATATTTAATACAACCTATGTATTAAAAAAGACCATCCGAATTTTTTTTTGTTTTTATTGAGAGTAAAAGCGTGTGATTAGGTTATTAGGTTATTAGATCATTTTATTTTATGTGAAATGTATTTTATTTATTTTATTTTTAAATTGGATTAATTTTTTTAAAATTAGACTTATAAGTAATTAATCTATCAAATAAAAATAATTTTGTAGAGGGGGCCAACAAAAAATAAGATTAATATAATCCTATTAAATTATAAAAAAATTAATATATAATTTTTTTTTTCAAATTTTTGCGGGGGCCATGGCACCCCTGCCCCTTCATAGGTCCGCCGATGGCTATAGCCAAAACTTAAAATTCTAGCCAAAATTTAGATTTGCTCAAAACAACAATTTGCACCAGATTTGGCTGTTGGTCAGCAACAGAGTTTCCTTCCCTACAAGTGGGTGCCGAACAAAGAAAGATAGGACTTGATCATGGAAGAACAAAATGTCTTCCCATATAGCATTAAACTTCCTGGGAGGATAGGAATTATTGCAACAAAGCTAAGCCAAAGCCAGTTAACTAGCACCACAGAATCAGATTCAAAAAGAACCTCAGAAAAACCAGGTTGAAGACAGTATAGAAGCCCCCTGCTTTAAAGCCATCATTTCTGTAAAGAGTGTTGGTCCCCACTCGTAAGCAAAGTGAAGAACCAAAGAGAAATCTTCCACAGTCATCACGCATGAATACTCCCCCACATCCAGCACCTCCTAAGTTACCAAAAACAGGCACCATCTATATTGAATATAATCTCTATTTTGATACTCACTTCATTATTTACGAATCTTTAATGTTAGATAAGTTGGTTGAAGAAAAGACTTCAAAAGAAAAGAAAGGGAAGAGATGGAAGAACTAATACCTTTTTTTATTAATCGAAGATTAAATTTTACACTGTATATTAGTCTTAACCAAACTGATCATTCTTAGGGTCGGGATATTTGAGAAATGAGATGAGATGAAAATTTTGTGAATAGTAGTAAGATGGTTTGGAATAGTAGTGAGATAGTTTGAGTTAAGTATGTATTGAGTTTTAGGAAAGAAAAAAGAAAAGTTGAATAAAAAATGAAAATTAAAATATTAATAGAACATATATATATATATGAGAAATGATAGTTACAGTCGTCAGTGCGTAAGAATCGTGCAATCACTTTGAAAAAAATAAATAAATACGGAATTCATATGAAAAAAATTAATTTTTTAATAGTGGGTGTCACTTTTTTTCAAAGCGACTGCATAACGCTTGCGCACTCCACGACTATATGTAGTATTTATATATATATATATATATATATATATATATATATATATAGCTGCCAGCTGGTTAGCAACGAACTATTATGGCTTTTGTACTACTTGAGAGCATCGGCACGATCATATATATATATTTGGATTTTGGCCTCAAGAAAATTAACCGTTAAGTGACTTTAAAGTTTGGGGTCCATGAAAGAGGGTCCCAACCATGGGTAATGCATACTTTCTGAAAGGAGCTTTGCATGTTTTCTTATAGGAATGCCACTTGTATCCCATTCTTAGCAAAGGATATATAAATATATATATATATATATATATATATATATATATATCTGAAGTGGGTCATCTAAATCAATGCAGTTTGTGCTTGCCAATGAGGAGACACGTACAAAGTGGGAGGGATTAAGTGATTATAAACAAACGGAAAGCATTCGGCAAAAGAGAAAAAACAAACAAGCAAATGGAAAGCAGTCTTCATGAGTTGATCAATCATATCTATATATAGTACTGTTAAGTGTATCATATATATAAAAGGTGATGATGCTAAAGGGATCCAGAACATGGTCTTCACGCTCCTTTAGTGAAATTTTATATATATAATAAATATATATATATATATATATGCATATCCTGATCTTGGAATTGGTTTATCTTCTGCAGCTTTGATGTTGTAGTGCAGTACTGAGCTAGATGAAATCCATGATGACATGGAAGATTACAAATGAGGAGGGTTTACTTAATATCTTTGTTGTTTATAAATCAGTAACCTAATTAATTAAGGATACAAATCGAGATAGTGGAATTAAATTCATGTTTGATATTATATCTTTCTCAGATTAAGATGATCTCGGCTTTCTATCTTCTGTCTGCTGGTAAGATAGGGGAAAAAAATCCACTTTATGTTGGTAGGTGATCATGAGAATCCATACATACCATTTAATTGACTACTTGAATTACATCAACCAACATGACCTGTCACCAGCAGTATCATTGCGCACCATTATCAATAAATTAAACTGTCATGATTCATCGCTACCATTTATATATATATATATATATATATATATATGCATCTATATATACTGCATGCATGCAGAGAATTCTTTCATTAATTTCTTGCCATCACCTCTTCCTAGCTACCAAAATTATCTTGCAACAACGTCCACCATAAATTAAAATTCCACCTTAGTATTGTCAGTACCCTCCTTTCCAAAATGTTTCCACATTAATTATACACCAGTACTAGCTATAGTACTAATTTTATAAGTATAATGTGCATGGTTGGTTAGATAACATTGTCGAAAGAACTAAGCACCATGCAAGCCATCTTATGTCAGTTGATAATATTGTAGCTCTTACTTGTAATTCACTTGATTTGAATCCTTACTACACGAAGGAGCTGGAATCTAAGAGCAAGCAAGAGGGATAGCTAACTACTATATGTCCTGGTCTTCTTACCATATCGAAAAAGAGAGCTGGGATGTGCCAGATTTCATGATTTCATTCTCAAGAGATCATTGTGATCATCGCTACTATATTTTTTTGGGATTTTGGCCTTGCCATCAAGTACTACCCCATCATGATCAACCATGCATATTCCCATTTCATAACGTCGATGATAATTTTATGTCGAGGGAATTTATTCTTTATTAAATCAAAACACAGCGTACGTACGTTGATCATAATTCGTACTCATTGATCTTAACTTGCTTTGATCATCACTCCAGCGACAACTTTTTACAGATAGCTTATATAATATTCCAAAATAACCGGCCTAACTGTACGTGTACTCGGTATATATCATGTTGCCAATTAGTAGGCACAGATATCTAAATTAATTATTTAAAACACATATTTCTTGAAAGCTTCATAATTACCAGCATAATTAATAATTGATTAATAGTGATATGGATCGCTGCTGTCAGTTTAGCGTGGATTATGGGCCAATTTTTGACTTGCCGACCTCGATTGAGCTCAAGATTTTTATTTGAGCTTGTCTTAAAACCGAGATCGAATTGAGACGAGCTCAAGCTCAACTCAAGTTGTTTATTTTTTTTATTTTTTAAATAAAATTTAATAATTAAATAAATTAAATAAATAAAAAATAAAAAATTTAATATTAAATTTATGTAATTAATAAGTAGAACATCTATTAAATTATAATATTTTATAAATTTATAAATAATTAATATCTAATTAATTAGTTGATATTTATCCATAATAACAATATATTATATGCTACATAAATTATTAATATATACACATAGTATTATAGTATATATCTATTTCATATATGGTTCTCATATACTAGTATATAAAATTATTAAATCTTATCGACTAATTATTATACAAATTATAAAATATAGTTATGAAGTATATTCAATATATAGACATAAATAATTAGGTTACATATTATATATTGAGTGCTATGCTTATATTATAATTAGCTAATACATATATATATATATATGTATGTATATATGTATATACATAGGTGTATGTATATTTATATCAATATATGAATAAGTTAAAAAAAGATGGCATGGAACTTTTCTCCTCTCTTAGGGTTTCCTCTGTAGAGGTTTTTTGCCTTCTGTCGTGGTGCAAGTCGTGATTTATTTCTGGTTTTTCGATTATGGAGGACGATCTCCATGTCCTATACACGAAGATGTCTTTAACGGAGAAGGAGGGTGAGGGTGTGGTGGTGGACACGGGTGATCTGGAGAACGTGCTTCCGAGTGGGAAGCGCTGTTTTTTTATGAAATTGTTTACTGAAAAATATTTTAACAAGGAAGCTTTCATAGGTACCATGCGGAAAGTTTGGCGGACTGCTATGGGGGTTCGGTTTCAGGAGCTCTCTCCGGTTCTTTTCCTGGTGGAATTTGAAAATGGCAGAGACAAGACGAAGGTTTTACGAGAAGGGCCATGGTTGTTTGATAAGCATTTGGTGTTGCTAAAGAAAATGGATGGACGGCTTCAAGTTCAGCAAGTGCAGATGACGATGACTTCGTTTTGGGTTCGATTTCATGATTTACCTCTTATGGCGATGAATGTGTTTGTTGGAAAAAAGCTTGGAGAAAGATTGGGTTCTATTGAGGAGGTGGACTTGGAGAAGGGGGAAGTGGAATGGGGTGAATATTTGAGGGTGCAAGTTACGTTCAATGTAACAGAACCTTTGTTACGTGGTGCTAAGTTATCTATTGGTGGAGGTGAGTCAGTGTGGATCCATTTTTCTTATGAGCGTCTTCCGAATTTTTGTTATTGGTGTGGTCGAGTTGGTCATACTGATAAAGATTGTGCTTTTCGGACTCGAGATTCTGAAGTGCAAAAGATGGTGGCTCAACCCTATGGTGTATGGCTTCGGGCAGGAAGTTTCACTGAGCGTACCAACCAGGGCAGGTTCCGAGCCTCTGGTGGTGGGAAAATGGGCCATCCTTCTGGTGTGAGGGGTGGTCCTGGTATATCTCAGCCCAAGGTTGCCTCCATGCAGAGGGAAGGTCGCAGTGAAGATACAGTTGTAGGAGGAGGTTCCGATAGTGCAGGTAAGGGCCGGGATGGGGAAGATTCACCTGTAACGGACACAGAGTTAATGGCACCGGTAAATACGGAGGTGGGGGATGATGTTCAGGGGGAGGTTGGTGGAACCGCTGAGATAGGGGTACTCAAAGATACGTTCCACGTAACTGACGCTCGGGTGGTTGGAGGTGATAACCAGTTTGTTGATGAATTGGGATTAAAACGGTAGGAGGTAGAGGGTGCGGGCTGTTAGTAATAAGCTGGGTCAAGGCCCGTTTTCAAAACCTGATCCGGTAGAGTGTAGCAAATGGCGTGAAGTGTCGTCGTTTAGCAAGGATGGTTTAAAACCTAACTCTCTCGATAGTGAAGGGCTCCTCTCTGTGGGGGTGAAGAAACGCAAACTGAGAAAATGGGAAGTTGTAGCGTTATAGCCAGCAGGAAAGAAGCAGAAATTGGGACGTGCGGTTTCGGTAAATGGCGTTACCAAAGCTCCTGCAGTTTCTACAGTGGAATCGGCGGTGGCTGTTGACCAGCCCTGCCGACAGCCATGAAAATACTATGCTGGAATGCCCGTGGGCTTGGAAACCCACGGAGCATTCGTAACCTTTGTGATTTGATCAAAAGGGAAGGGTCCAACGTGTTGTTTTTGCAATAGACGCGTCTTAGTGTTCGTGAAGTTGAAAATTGTAAGTTTCGGTTTGGCTTTTCTAATTGTTTAGATGTTAGTGCTATAGGACAGAAAGGTGGTATTGCGTTATTCTGGGGGCAGGATGTTGATCTAATGGTGCTTCATTATTCTTTCCATCACATTGATGCAGTTGTAAATGATGAAGAAGTAGAGGGGGGTAAATGGTTTCTTATTGCAGTTTATGGTTATCCTGAGACCCATTTACATTTTCGAACTCGGGACCTTCTTAAGAGACTGTGTAGGTCGAATGGGGAGGCTTGGCTAGTGATGGGGGATTTTAATGAAATTATGTTTCAACATGAGAAGCAGGGGGGTAAACCTCGAGCTGAGCGTCAATTACAAACCTTTCGGGATGCTGTGGAGGACTATGGGTTACGTGATTTGGGTTTCTCTGGTTATAAGTTTACTTGGTCTAATAGAAGGGATGGTGGTCACTGTGTTAGTGAAAGACATGATCGATTTCTAGCAAATTCAATTTAGTGTAATTATTTTCCAACAGCCAGAGTGAGTCGCGGTGTGGTGGCATATTTTGATCATCTTCCACTTTGGGTTCAGTTGAAAGGGGAGCCTCATATTTCCAGAATCAGATGCCTATTTCGCTTTGAGGAAATGTGGGTGGAGGATAAAAGTTGTGAAGAGATTATTAAGGAGCAATGGAGAAGCTGTAGCTCTCAATCCACAATGGAGGAGGTTGTGCGGATGATTCAAGAGTGTGGGGTGAAATTGCATGCCTGGAATAGGAACTATTTCCGTCATGTTCAGACGAAGTTACATCAAGCAAAAATGGAGTTAAAGAAGCTGTATGAAACTAGTCAGGGGTTGGATATTGCGAAGGTGAACAGGGCCAGAGATGAAATACAGATTTGGTTGGAAAGAGATGGGGTCATGTGGCGTCAGCGGTCAAAGGTGTTGTGGTTAAAAGAAGGTGATCAAAATTCGAGATATTTTCATATGAAAGCTTCACAAAGGAGTAGAAAGAATAGACTGGTGCGGATCCAAGATGCTAATGGACAATGGCAGGAGGGGTCTAGAAAGGATAGGGTGATTCTTGATTACTTTCAGGATTTGTTTACTACTGCCAATCCGAGTGCCTCACTGGTTTTCTTCATGTCTTGAGAGGCAAGGTTACTCCCTCTATGAATGAGGATCTGACTCGAGAATACTCTGAATCTGAAGTAAAGGAAGCATTGCAGCAAATGAACCCTTCAAAAGCTCCAGGACCAGACAACATGTCTCCCATTTTTTTCCAAAAATATTGGCATGTGGTTGGGTCTTCAGTTACTGCAGCAGTGTTACATGCTCTCAATTCAGGTTCTTTCCCATCATCTTTAAACCACACTTTTATTACATTAATTCCTAAAAGAAAGTCCCTAGTTCGAGTGGCTGATTTAGACCAATAAGCTTGTGTAACGTGGTCTATAAGTTAGTTGCAAAGGTCCTTGCAAATAGGCTTAAAGCTGTTTTATCTTCCATTATTATGGAAAGTCAAAGTGCGTTTGTTCCAGGGCGTTTAATTACTGATAATGTGTTGATAGCCTATGAGGTAATGCATTTCTTGAAGCATAAGAAACAAGGAAAGAAGGGCTTTATGTCGTTGAAGTTGGATATGAGTAAGACATATGATAGAGTTGAGTGGGGTCTTTTGAATTCTATTATGGAGGTGTTGAGGTTCAGTCAAGAGTTTGTCAAACTGATTATGTTGTGCGTTCGATCTGTGTCTTTTTCTATCTTGATTAATGGTGAGCCTAAGGGCCCACTTATTCCATCTAGAGGACTTAGATAAGGGGACCTCTTATCCCCTTATCTATTTCTTTTGTGTACGGAAGGGCTTATTACTTTATTAAAAGATGCTGGTGTGCGATAGGAAATATCAGGCATAAAAATATGTCGAGGGGCTCCAAATATCATCCATTTGCTATTTGCGGATGATAGCTTGGTGTTTTGTAAGGCTAAGATAGAGGAGAATAGGAGAGTTCAAGCTATTCTTGAGAAGTATGAGGCTGTCTCTGGGCAGCAAATAAATCGTGAAAAAATAGCCATGGTTTTTAGTGCAAATGTGCCAAGGGAAGTTCAGCTAGAGATTAAAAGCTTGTAGGGAAGTTTTGAAGTTCAGCAGTATGAAAAGTATTTGGGTCTTCCACCAATTGTTAGGAGGTCAAAAGCTCAAGCCTTTCAATCCATCAAGCAGCGAGTTTGGCAGAAATTACAAGCTTGGAAGGGGAAGTTGCTGTCACAGGGGGGTAAGGAAGTGTTGTTAAAAGCGGTGGCTCTCTCTATACCCTCTTACACTATGAGTTGTTTCCTTCTTCCTTCAAGTTTATGTGTGGAATTGGAAGGTATGATGGCACGATTTTGGTAGGGTCAAAAAAAGGATGAGAGGAGAATTCATTGGTTGAGTTGGAACAAATTGTGTGTAAGGAAGTCAACTTGGCAATGTTAGCTAAACAAGGGTGGCGATTATTTCAAGATGAGAATTCATTACTGCATAGGTTGTTAAAAGCTAAGTATTTTTCGAGTTCAACTTTTATGCAAGCTGGTTTGGGCAGATCACCTTCATATACGTGGCGAGGTATTTGGGAAGCAAAAAAAATGGGTGGAGGGGTGTAGATGGAGGATAGGGGATGAGAGTGCTGTTAACATTTGGTTGGATAAATGGATTCTGGGTCATAATGCTCTAACAAATGAGGGGATTTTAATTACGGAAGGAAGAAGGTATGAATGTGTGAATTCCCTTTTCTGTGCTAACTCTAGAATTTGGGATGTGAGTAAACTTAGAGCTCTCTTTAATCCAAGTATTGTGGAGGCTATTCAGAAGACTGTTGTGTGTGCTGGAAATGGAATTGATAGGAGAGTATGGGGCTACGAGAGGAATGGTCTTTTTAGTGTTCAGAGCTGCTATAAATTTATTTTGGAGCAGTAGGGTGTCTGAGAAGCTGAATCTTCATCTACTAGTGACCAGCGTGTTGTGTGGAAACACTTATGGAAGATGCCTGTGTCCAATAAGATTAAGATTTTCACTTGACGTGCTTGTAAGGATGGGTTGCCTACAAAAGAAAATCTATTAAAAAAGCATGTACCAATTGAATAGAGGTGCAGTATGTGTAATGTGGAAAGAGAAGATTTATACCATGCATTGGTTAGTTGTGTGGATCTAAAGCGAACCTGGTTTATTTATTTCCCAGATTTGGTTATTGATAATTTTTCTAATGTTTTTGATGTGGCTCTGGCTATTTGTGGTGCTAAAAACTATGATATGTTGACTACGTTTTTTGCTTTGATGTGGGGGTTTTGGTATAGGAGGAATAAATGGTTTCATGAGCAGGTGACACTCATTCCTCAACAAGCTACGGCACATGCAAGCTCACTACTAAAAAGCCATAAAGGAGCACTGAAGTTATCAAGGAAACAACTGAGGGATGTGTTCAAATGGGAGCCTCCAGACCCAGACGTGCTAAAGTTGAATGTGGATGGTGCTGTTTTTTCAGAAATGGGGAAAGCAAGGACGGGTGCAATCCTAAGGAATAGTGCTGGCCGTATTCTTTTGGCTGAAAGTATCTTGGAGGGTGATGTTGCGGAACCTGAACATATTGAGATGACTGCGGTTTTTCGAGGTCTTCAGTTGTGTGCTACTATGGGTATAGAAAATATTCAAGTGGAGAGTGACTATCTCTTGGCTATTGAAGCTGTTCAAAAGGATAATATTGTTAACTCGTTGTTGGGTGGTCTATATGCAGAAATTAAAAAGCTGTCTTCTTGTTTCAGGGAATGTGTTTTTCATCATGTTTATAGAGAAGCCAATATGGCTGCTCATTGTCTTGCTCAGTATGCAAGAAATGTTGATAGAATGACTATGTAGGGAGATTGTATTCTAGACTTTTTATCTCAAATCTTGTGGTTTGATTTATGTCTGTAATTGTTTTGTTGATTTATTGAAATTTCTGGTTTTGTTATCAAAATATATATATATATATATGAATGAGTTTTAATCGAGTCAATTCGATATAAACGAACGAACTTTAACAAATTTTAATTAAGTCGAGTCAAATTTTATTAGATATATATCATTTATTAATTGAGAAAATATCTAACTTCACGGCAAGTTTTTTATTTTTATGAGTCAAATTTAATCGAACGAATACTGCACAAATTATTAAACATACTGATTCATTCGCAACTCTTTTAGTTGTGGTGGGTTTTGAAAGGAGTGCATGCATACGTGCCAGTACTTGACTAGTACAGCTCGATCGGTGTGGAATAAACTAGAGAGATCAAAGAATTTGTCAAGTGGGTCTTCACCATCAGCCGGCTTGATTACATGACTCGATCCTAGCTGCCAATGAGGTTACAACAAATGGGAGGGTAGAATCTGTGAGATCGATCCAATAAGATTGGAACAGAAGACTAGTGCTTTTGATTATTATACCGTCATTGATGGAACATCTTGTATAGCTAGCTAGCAATGGTAAAAAAAAAAATGCGGAAATTTAACCATATAGATAAATAATTAATATCTAATTAATTAATATTTATCTTTAATAACAATATATTATATGTCTACATAAATTATTAATACATATACATAATATCATAATATATATCTATTTCATATATGGTTCACACATACTAACATATAAAATTATTAAATCTTATTGATTAATTATTGTACAAATTATAAAATATAATTATGAAATATATTTAATATATAGGCATAAGTAATTAGGTTACATATCATATATTAAGTGCTATGTTTATATTATAATTAGCTAAAACATATATATGTATATATATAGGTATATGTATATTTATATTAATATATGAATAAATTTTAATCAAGTCGAGTTAACAAGTATATTCGAGTATGAATGAGTAAATTTTAACAAGTTTTAATTAAATCGAGTTGAATTTTTATTAAATATATATCATTTATTAATCGAGTAAATATCTATTTTTATGATAAATTTTTTTTTTATAAATTTAATTTAATTGAACGAATATCGAACAAACTATCAAACGCATTAACCCATTTGCAACCCATGAGTGGTGATGGGTTTTGAGAGGAATGCATGCATGCCTGCCAGTACCTGACTAATACAGCTCGATCGGTGTGGAAATAAACTAGAAAGATCAAAGAATTTGTCAAGTGGGCCATCACCATCAGTCGGCTTGATTACATGACTCGATCCTAGCTGCTAATGAGGTGACAACAAATGGGCGGGGAGAATATATCTGTGAGATCGATCTAAAAAGATTGGAATGGAAGTGCTTTTGATTATTATACCGTCATTGATGGAACATCTTGTATGGCTAGCTAGCTAGCAATGGTCAAAAAGATGTGGAGATTTAATCATATAGATGCCAATTGCGATATATATGCTTGAACAAAACCGGCATAATTTTTGTCATGGTCATTATGATTTTTTAAGGGTCCGTTTGGATACACATGCTCTGGTACTACTGGGGACTCCTAGTCTGCTAGCCAGGTATCTAGGCATTCGAGGATCTCATGCTGCATGTGTAGTTATACATGCAGCAGATATGTTATAAGAAAAATAGATCTTTATGATTTTTTTTACTATAAAAATGATTGTTTATAATGAAAATAGATTCATTTTAAATAAAAATAATTAGTTGTAAATAAGCAATTTTATTATAAGTACACGGCTGATTTGCAAAATTATTGCAACCATGTTGCGTAACTGTTGCCAAAGTAGCATATATAATATATAATTTACATGATCGACGTATAATTTATAACATAACAATTAATATGTAGCATATTTATTTTCTTTTTTTTTTTTGAAAAAAAAAATCATATGTATTAATAAAACCATGCATAATTAATAGCATGCCCCTTTAGTTAGGCAGCTTTTGCCAACAATTAATTAAATAATTAATGAATTGCGCGTGTAAAGGTAAATATATATGGACCGCCATTTTTCAAGACATATATAGCTTTTTCCCATATATAATATCTTCCTCATTGCCTTAACTATATACTAAACTCTGCCTTCACTTTATGATCTTATGGCCACCAAAAAATAAAAACCTTCGCTTTTTTTTATTCACTATTCTAATTCTCATCTTCCCACGTTCATGTCAATGGTCGGTCGTACGTGTTGCGTTACCATTGGTAGACGCATATACATGAACAAGGAATCTGAAATCTTAACCATGAATTATTCTCACCGGCCAAAAGAATTATCCCGAAAAAAGATCAGCCTCCGGACCCCATCATGCAAGTAAAGCTACACGTACCTAGCTATATCACATATGGAGGGTAGAATGTAGATTACACAAAGCCATTTTCACAAAGTTTGAAATTAGCAGATCAAGAAATATCACAACTTCATGATCATTGGCGTGATATCCACGCGCATGCAGTCCTTGATCGATCTATATAAGCTTCGTTTGACTGCACAAAACCTTTATCCTAAACAAAGCCAGTTGATGATTCTCTAGACAGCATTTGAAGCCCCTGGCCTCCTCCTCCAAGAATACATGCAAAAAACCTTCAGTTCAAACCCAACTTTCTTCAGTGCCCCGCCTTTTTTCTAATTAAGCATATATATATATATATATATATAATTTATATGCATGGCTAGATCATACTATAACCAATATTCTTACTTAGATTACCTCTCTTTCCCTAATATCCATCTCTGCTTCTTTGTTGTCATACTGTTCTTCATCGTGGGTTTCACATGGTACATGACCTACGAGTCGGTGTTCGAGGACCTGATCAATCAGGTTAAACTCTTTTGCTTGATTGTGCCCTTACTTGTATTGATAATACTTTACTGCCTATCTAGTGGTGGTGTTTCATTTCTGATACCTTTTCAAGAGACGGATTCGATTCATAGGGCCGGAGGATCTCCTTGTCCTTGGGGTGTGGCACTCTTGCTTATCTTCCTCTTCTTCGTGATCTCCTACCAATCTTCTTCTAATGAACGCTGGTTTCCCTTTATCAACAGATCATGATCATATTGATCAAGTTGTTTTACCATGCACTTCTCTGGGTCCCTTGTGAACAAAAGAAGAGAAAGAAAAAGTGGGCTTCCCTTGTCTTTTTCTCGTACAAGACTAGCTTAATTTATAACTTTGATTAGCTTTATATATAAATATCGCCAGTCACCAGTTTTTATGCAGCAATTATATGTAGTGGGCTTTTGTTGCACTTTCGTTTTGTTTTTTCGTTTTGGTTTTGTTACTGATATTGCACTTGTATAAGTCATGGCCACCAAATTGATCATCTTCTTGATCTGTTTGGTATATTGGAAGCGGCTGTGATCGATCAATCATTGTATAATATATTTTACTTCTAACTAATTGATGATCTTGTGATTGATAGTTTTGAAGATTATTTTTTTTGTGTACTCTTCTATTTTCTTAATTAAGGTGGGTTAGGTTTCAGTGCAACGTACGGGTCAAATCTGCATTAGAAAATTGAGGTACCAGATCAGGGATCTTGACCAGCACCTGGCCGACTTGAGGCTCAATGTCCATTTGAAGTCCCATATTATGGGGATAATCAAAATCCTCTGTGTTAAAATCTCATAAACTAAAGAGTAATATTAGGATAGTCGTGTGCAAGTATTACGTAATTGTATTAAAAAATGATAGAATCTATTCTAAAAAATTAAATTTTTTTGTACATATATTGCAAATATCATTTTCTCGACTAAATACGAAACTTCTAAATCTACAGTAAAATTGGTTGGAGAAAAAAGAGAGTACGATCCGAAAAAAAAACTGGTTTTGCCAACCAAGCAATTGTACAAATTAATGACATTCCTCGTGCTGCGTGTAGCCCTACCACCATTGTATATATGGTACGGCAACATCAATGGCTGGCCGCTGGCTCTTTGTGAGTTGCAAAAGCCCCATGAGATGGCACCCCTGGCCTGCGTCTTGTAACCCCACGGAGAACAAGATATATAAATAGAAAAAGCAGGAGTAGTGACTGTGTATATTTTGAAATCGTTTCAGAGGTGTCAGATGGCACGTTAGTCTTCTTCTGATCTCCCACGTGATACTGGCAGGTCCACGGGGCCACAAGCTAGGGGGCCAGTACTACTACGAAAAAGTCTGAGACTGACTAAAGAGAGCAGAATAAGAAGACGACGATAGACCCTTTGGATTCCATGCTACCAACTCATTAAATAGTACTCTAATATATATTAGTTATAATCTATTTATAAAGCATATATTCATCATAAAGCTGAAACCTTTATCTGGACGCCCCAAGATCAGCTAGCTGACAATTTGTAATATTGGAGTTTGGATCATGTCTATGCTTAATTTATGGCAGTTTAGAACAAGAAAGATTTTGAAGACACTGGCCATTTAATTCCTTCAAGGTCTTTTTACTCAATTCTCTGTTGTTGTCTGGTTATATAGGCCAGAGCAGAGCTAATTTGCACCAAATAAGGATCAAAGCAGCTTCCCACTCATGACCTGTTAGGTACGTAGTAAGTAACTAGAATTTAATGTGATAATGGGGTTTTTTGACTTTATCAGCATGCAGTAAGTCTTTTATAAAGATCACTTAGGGTAGGTTTAAGTACTTATATATACATACTCATAAAGGGATCGGTGGAGTGGTCCTATTATATGGGACCATGCATATAACCCTAGCTCGCTCAACTTTCCAAAGGTTCTCCTTATTGTACTACTTCCACTAGCATTACTCATATTTTTCCTTTTTACTTTTACTTTTTTTCCCTTTTCTAAAATGTCCCATCTGCTCTTCATGCACTCAAACAATACCTGCAATATTAAGTTAAAGTTATGTTCAAACGCGTGCGTTTGGGCCCTTGGGGTTACTGATCAATAGGGCGAGTGATCAGTACCTAATTAGCTTAATTCTGCATGTGTGGCTTATATATATTGCTCGCTCCCAACCCATGTATTGTAATTGTAGTCTGTGAACACTAGAGAAATTATAACGGCCTGCAGCTTCAGTCAGCTAATTTCTTAATTGCTAAATGGAAGTTTTTAGCCAGCCACTAGGGAAAAGGCAAAAGCTAGCTAGCTCCCAGCTGGGAACCACGTTGTAAAGCCTATCTTCCAACTTTCCTGTTAAAGATGAACAGGAAGCACGTCACGTCCATACCCACATTTGAGGGCAAAAGCCAGCTAATTATAAGCCTGTGTTTGAAGCTGGACGAAAGCAATTTAGAAGAAGCAGTACTACTTTCAGGGAACTCCCAGTACTGTTCCTATGTTTGGATAATACGAGTTCTTTTAGATTAAGAATCGGTTAATTTTTTCTTCTTCACATCTATAGAGAAGTACAAAATTTTAGTGAAACAAAAAGATGACACCGAAAGTCTGGAGAATCCATGATTTCTACTTGTTGAGACGATGATACGAGTTCTTTAGATTAAGCAATTAAGTTGAACAGAAAAAAATAAAACCGTACTGATCAAGATTACAATTTGCTAGCATAGCAATAGCAGGCGCAGCTAATCCTTCTCCTCACTCTTCATTTTCCATAGAAATGAAATGGAAGGTGGAGAAGGCTACAATATTATATATATGCACCCAAAGTACATGCACACATTACTGAATGGACATACATGAGCTCTACTTAGAAGAAAAGGCCAAGCAAGGAAGGTTGATAGGATATGAGAAAGAAAAGCAGCAGAAGTACAGAGGCCACGCCCCAAGGTGAGCCCCCGGCTCGGTGGATGGCACCTGGCTCGGACCCTGGCATGGGGAGGCTAAGATGGCTACCTGTGGAGAGCAAATGAACAGCAATGACTAGCAGCAGAGGGGAAATTACCAGCAAACGTTGCAAGAGTTCGGATGCTGTAGCCATTATTGCATCATAAATTACATAACCCAGAAATCCACAGATGCATATTGTAGCTGCCATTAGTAGCCAGTGGTCTGAGAGGCCGAAAGTACTTGACGTTCTTGATCTTGAGGATGAGGCCATTAGGACAAGGGCTTGGGGGTACTGAGTGAGGCGTAGGGAGTGAAAAGGGTCAAGAAATATCAGACATACACATGCAAGGATATATGGCCTAAAGGGAATAAATTAAATAATATTAATACAGGAGGACCAGATGTACTTTTGTATTTTATTCGATGGATTTATGCACACTTAAGTTCTTAACTCCAGTAGGATGAACTACAGGAGTCATAGTTTGAGGCTTTTGTCCGGACTGTACAACAATGGGCAATAATTTAACAATTGCACCTTAGCTTAGATTTAACTCATTCATTTGGAGTCATGTGATTGTGGAATTTAATTAGTACTCTCACTTTAGCATTTCTATGCACAGTTCAGTCAGTTATCAATCAAATAATTTATTGATATGGATGCATGGAGAATACTAGAATTTCAAAGGAATCCCATATGGGGTTACTATGCCAACTTCAGAATATTCTCAGCATATAGGAAAGAGTTCAGTACCTGCAAGCTTCTAGCTGCTTTGACAATTATCTATTGAGCATGTAATGAGATGTTTCGCATGCTTAAATAGATCAAAGCTCTACACACTAACAAATGACAAGATGTATTGCCATATCCAACCCATGCCACTAAGCACTTCTGGCAATGCCATGCAAAACTTCACTTCCTCATGTCAGAAAATGAACAGAACTGGCAACCTTTTGCTGCAGGATTTTACCTGAATTTTTATACATCATGATGTCCACCTGTGCTTGGCCTGCCAATCTCCAATACTGCAACAACTTTATACTACTATAATAAAAACTAACAAAATGTGAATCAAATAAAAAAATTATACATGAAAGTTCTGCTGCACAAATTAGAAATAGTCCCTGGTTACCCCTTTGCCCAAACGGACTGTTGAGAAATTTAGATCTTACTTCTTGCAAATTTTTGCAGGTCTTACATCCTGGTTCATTTACCAAATTACAGAGAAATCAATTTATTTATTGAAAACAATGATGAGTATTTCATTACACTCAACAAGCTGAGATTGACAACAGTATGTAGGCTGCACCGCTTCTTGGGAATAAGTGCATCAAATTAGAAGAACTATCACTAAGAAATATTCCCACGCTAACGATGTGGCTGTCACCAAGAACAAAAATCCTTGGAAGCTCAAGCACTTTGTTACCAAAGATAATTCAACCAGGAATTCACCCCTTTTAACTTTTAAATATTAGTGTGATAAGAAACACGCACTTTGGGGTGGGAGTAACACCGCAGTACAACTCTCCTTCACAAAACAAGGGAACATAACTATACAACTCTCAAGCTTCAAAACAATATCAGTGATTCATCTATCTGTCCTTGTCCCTCTCACATAAAATTTTTTCTTCATCCCTACTTTCCTAGCATAATCATCAGATTCCCATATAAATATAACTCGATTGGCCAGAGGTCCACAATTAACCTACAGCCTCTTCAAAAATTATTTCCTCAGAACCTCCATCTACTTCCATCCAACTGCACCCTGGAACCTTCATCAATCCCTTCTTTTTCATGGCCACTCTCAGGTCAGCTGCATCATACCAGCGACCAGATAAAGAAGATACATTAGCTGCAATTACATAGTTTGCTCCAAGTTCAGGCTCTAATTTAAGTAAAATTTTCCTCAGGTAATCATCCAAACAAATGCTTCGTCCATGGGTTTTACATGCACCCAAGAAGCTCCTTATTATTATTGAGTTAGGCTCCAGTGGCATCTTCTTGATAATCTCATAAGCTTCATCAATCAACCCAGCTCTTCCAAGCAAATCCACCATGCATCCATAATGCTCCATTGCTGGCTTGATATCATAAATTCTTACCATCTGATCAAAATACTTTTCCCCTTCATGGACAAGACCCAGGTGGCTACAAGCTGACAAGATCCCAGCAAATGACATGCTGTCTGGTTCCAGTCCAGATTGTTCCATCTCAGTAAACAATGAAATAGCATCTTGCCCATGGCCATTATGTGCAAGACCAGATATCATAATTGTCCAAGACTGCAAATTCTTCTCATCCATTGAATCAAAAACTTGGAAAGCTTTCTCAATATACCCACACTTGGAGTACATTTCCAGGAGAGCTGTCCCTAAAGCAACATCCAACGAGATGTGGTTTATGATGATGTAGGAATGGATGGACTCCCCAATGCTGATATCGAGAAGACGAGTACAGGCAGAAAGCAAGCTGACCAAAGTGACTGAGTTTGGCTTTTCATTTGCTAGCTTCATGTGTCGGAACACCTTAAAAGCATCTGACAGGCAGTTGCTGTCAACCAATAAGAATAAGGTAACTGGGGTTATGATAAATAAATAAAGACTTTTTTCTTTATAATAAATATATACATGAAAATTACAGAACAAAGGAGATGGAAACACTTGGTTAATAACATCATAATTATAGTCATTGACTAATTTGAATGAATGTTCGCATCCTGACAATGATTCACACCTCATAACAATCACAGATTGTTATCTTAGAAATCAAGAACTGGAGGTAACACTTTTTGTGATCTCATGACACAAGGCATAAACCTTGCAGCTTAGCCATGATTGATGCAACTTATATAAACTAAACTAGAAAGAAAGCATAAAGTGGGATAGAACAAAGGCTCAAGAAAATTTATGAAAATGCAGTGAAACAGACCAAATACACCTAGAGGGCAGGTGAACAGGTGTTATATTCACAATTATGAGGAATTTAAAATATTCAACAAATCAAAGTATTAAAGTAACCATAGAAAGGGAAAAATTCTGAAAAACTATTCAAAAGAAAAATCACTCTAGACCGCAGCTACCATTCATTAATCCATTATAGAAGTAAATGATAGACACTCACAAAACCTTTGTTGACACAAAACCTGACTTGCAATCCCCATAAATGACCCACCCGATCTTTGTAACACAGCAACTCCGGCCACTTTTATAGCTTCACTCACTCACGAACTCGTTCACTCCGCTGGAACTCCAGCACATCAATAATCTCAAAAATAATAGATAAAAAAATCAACATGTTGATGATCTATGTTTAAGGGGGGAAAATATTTGGCTAGGAAGCGCATAATTTCACAAAGCTTTCTCTCACAAGAAACAAATCCGGATCACTGAAATAATGCCCCAGGTACCCAGGAAACCACGCATCATTCAATTTATAAAGTAAGGTTCAAATCAAGATTAAATCAGGATTTAGAAACCTTGTAGAAATCAAACTTGGGTCATTTTGCTCGATCAAGCCGTCCCACTCACGTCTAGCAAACTATCTCGCAATGCTTCACCCAACCGCAGGTCCTATGCGTGTTTAGTGACCATCAAATTACACATCTCGCTCAACCGATCATCTCATGAGAAATAGCGAAATCTTGACGTCTCATTTATCATAGCTTCGGTTGACCATGAGTCTCATGGGAGTCTAGAGAAATGTCTATTTCTTAAATTTTTCATCCAATTTTAAACTGAAGTCAACCGAAACCAATTACCACTTAAAAGTATTAAATGTACTAAGTTTGTGATTAGAATATGCCAACACATTATTTTTACATTAACAAATTAGAATAAGTTATAAGTAATGTATACGAAGATGCATTATACATAATACATGTCTAACAATCTAATGTATTTTGGCAAACACATACTGATCTTATTTTGAGAAAGTTACGTTTCACCAACTATTAATACCTCTCCTACCACCAACTGGAAAAGAGGAATATAAAAGAAAAAAAATATGTTGAAAATGTTGGTTGATTTGTTGAATAGCAGAAGCCTTTCATAGTATTTTTTGTTATCCAGAGTGAAGTAAGTTTGAATAGTTTATCCATTCTCTTCACTACTATCATAAGTCTTCTATGTGAAGCAATTTTAGGGTTCTTTCATAATCTCGATTGAATAATAATAATGACTTCATTATTGTAAAGAATATGTTCAGCATCATTTGTCATGAGAACATGTTAGATACCAAGAATCAATTGAGAACCACTGTAGATATGTCGGGAAGAACTTTTTACACATTAGTTTTCCTAGTGTACTAACTCTAGCATATGTCTGGAATATTAATTGCAACTTCAACAACAAAAATATAGCACATTTTATAAGTAAAAGGTCCATGTAAAAATCAAGAACTCAACACAATAATTCAAGGCATCCATTAACAGTTCAAGAATGGGTGTAGCAGTGGTGAATAACTCAAGAACTAAAGTACTCTATATATCATCGTCAAGACTTCATGCTCAATGGAAAGTTTAGTGGCCAGGATCTTTTGATTCCTAGGGGAAAAAAAAACTATAATTAATACAAAGTTTGGCAAGGTAACAAACAACATTAATCATCATTTTTTACTAAATGAAACCAAATAAATTTAACAGCACTATTCTCAGCAAGCTTTCAATCAAAACAAGCCTCCCAATCATTCATATTGAGGTTTAGTAAAATGTAGAGAAATTGAATAGGAATATTAATTGAAGGATGAAAGGGATATACCAAGCAACATATCCTGCAATCATGGAGCTCCAAGAAACCATATCTCTGGCAGGCATTTCCTCGAACACCCGCCTTGCAAGCCCGATCACGCTGAAAGCTGCATACATTCTCAAAAGAGTATTTCCTATATATCGATCCGAGTTGAAACCTGCCTTTATAACCATTGAATGCACCGCCCCACCTTCTCCAACAATCAAGCACTGACCGCAGGCTTTTATAACAAAAGGGAACGTGAAATTGTCAGGTTGAAGCCCAACCCTTTGAAGCCGAGAGAACAGCCTCACTGATTCAATCGGAGCTGAGCTCTTGGTGAATTCTCTAATAATTGTATTCCACGCAAAAAGTGGAGGAATAATGGGTACGTTATCGAACACTAATTTTGTGAAACCCACCGAAATCGGGCAAGCGGAAAGGACAAACTGAGAGACGAACTCGGCGTCATGATCGATAGCGGTTTTGACGACCAGCGACTGAAGTTGAAGAAGATGGGTGGTAGATTTCGACCGTTGGATGAGGTTTTGGATTTGGCGGCAAATCATGAAGATACGTGAGTTTTGTAATCAAAGTAATGTCCTAACATAAAGGGAGGCTTTTTCGAGGGAGTAAACTCGGTTGCTGTCCATGGCTACAGAAAATCACATTTGCAGACTCCACGAGACTCAAATGGATCCATCTACGACACAGATAGCACCAAGTAAAACTCAAGGGACTTCATGTATGCTAACATGACGCAATCGGATTCAAGCTAGCAACGTTTCACTTCTTTTGAGTTTTATTATCCTCTCAGATTTAGATAATTAAAAACTATTTATATTATTTAATATCACATCATAAAATTATAAAAAGAATATAAGAAAATGGATAAGAATAATATCTATATTTGTAATTTTATTTATATCAATTTACAGCAAATCTGATGTAGCTATTGGATTGGGTAAAAAATTTAGAATTTTAAATTTAAATTAAAAAAATATTGATAAAATAGAACCTTCACAAAGCACACTACCCTATATTTTGGTAATACAACTGTTCTCACAGATATTTTCAGATTATTTCTGACTCCTCTTTGCAACTAGTTTTGTTCGAGTTTTGGGCTGCAATCATGTGTCTCTCTTTAAACGGCAATCATCAATCAACTATTGCAGTGGTGAAACGCCAAATCCGGTCTAAAGGCGTACTGTTGAACTTGGGTTTCTCCCAAAGTATGTTCTACGGTTCTTCCCCTTGGACTCTCTTCAATCCCACTACTCGCGTGGAACGCTTAATTCACCAAAATGGGACAGAATTCTAAGTTGGAAATAGCTGAGCTTTACGGGATTGTGATCTGAATTTCTGTATATATATATATATATAGAGAGAGAGAGAGAGAGATTCAGCCGACCTTTTAAAAAGTCCAAAGATGGGGTTCGATTTTTCAAGGCCTCTCTCTCTTTTACTCGGAGTAAATTATGTGAACTTTTTTCGTCATCTTTTAAGCAACAACACAGGAATAAACAAACCTTAATTTTTACCAGAAAGGCAAAAGGCATTGAATCACAACCGAACTCGCGTCGAGTTTATCTAATAATAGAACATCTGACAAAGAATGTACATAAAAATGCTATGATTGCATTTGTAATTCCCTGAATAGAATAATATGTAATGCTCAAATACAATGTATCCTTTCCTACGTAAGAATCAATTATCATCTTCAGATGCTGCAGAAGAATACCGTTCCAAAATATTAGGGAATTTAGGAGGCAGTGTGAATAAGGGTTCATCGACAGTACCGGACGATCGACATGCTAAACCTAATGCATAGCCTAATGCTCGAGCAACAGGTACTGCGACAGCATTCCCAACTTGAATATATCTGAAACAATATTATAAGGGTAATTGAATTAAACCTACCGAACCCAAAATAATAATATTAAGGTTAAATTGCACTTCCTACCCACAAACAATATTATAAAAGTTACTATTTGCACCAAAGATTAAATCGACCATTAATATAAAAGAAAACTTGACCAATTTGCATAATCTCAAAGGATAAATTTAAATGGTAAGTGCAAAGTGAAACCTCTTAAATCTCGTTTGTTTTTGTAAATGAGTTGAAATAAAAATTAAACTATTTATTTTTTTATTTTTTTTTTTTAAATTTAAAAATGTTGAATTGTTTATTTTATTTTGTGTAAGAATTTGAAAAAGTTATAATAATTATATGAAATAAGAAGTTTTGTAAAAATGAACAAGGTTTTATAATCTAAGGTACAGATTGTAATTACTCCAAAAAAATAAAGAAACTGATACCAACCTCAGAGGTATCTCCAATTCACAATAGATGACACTCAAAGGTCCATAATTCAAGTTTAATTTGTTTGATTATTTTGGGATTCAACAAAGGTTTCCTAATCAAGGATACTGTTTATTAACTATGCTTTAGTTTCCATCTGTATTTGGAATTAGAAAAATTTTGAAATGTATTTTTTGCGGAGTTGTCAAAAGAAGTTTGGAATTAGAAATTTTCTATCAAAGTATTTTAGATTTTGTGAAAGTTTTGCCATAAGAGCTGAACAAATGATTACATGCAAAATTTTGTAGAAGAAAACGATTTTAGGCGTTTAAAAGCTATTTCGGTTGAAAAATAGAACAAAAATCTCAACTTTTTTAAGGCAAACATTGTATCTATTAAAAAATTGCCAAGTATGATGAAGATAAACGGGCCATCTCGAAAGTGCCATTTCAATTAACTAAACCCATATTTTCATTATTTTCTTAAAGCATGAAATTGAAGATACAATAATTAAAATAGGTACCTCTCTTTAACAGGCCCACAGAGCTTGTAATAGTCTGGAAAACCCTGAAGTCTGGCATTTTCACGTATCGTTAGCACCCTATCTTGTTCAGGGTGTAATATTGCCTATACAGATATCAATATTAGTGTAAGCCATTAAGAATTACGTATCTACTTGCATATCGTTTACGCTTTAACCAAGTAAACAAGCTAACCTGGTTGTGAGGTTCTGCCCGTGTAACTACTGTTGGCACAGTCTGATCCCACCATAAACGGGCGAAGGGTCTTCAAGATTTGGCAAGTATATGAAAGACGACAAATTATTAAATAAAGTAGCGTAACAAAAACAAAAACAGTCAGCAACAACGTTTGGTTTTTTGGATATATTAATTATTTTTTGCTAAGATAAATCCTTACTTTGTTGAGCTTCCATTAACAAAACTCATCGCATAATCAGGCACCTATACAAAACACAGGATACAATAAGACTCATCAACACAACATGGCAGAGAACATATAGAGGAACAAACAGAAGTCTTCGAAAAGAAAAATGTAAATAGTACCAAAGGCTTTCCAGACTTCAAGTAAACTCTCTCTATATCAGGATCCCACTCGACTTTGTTATCAGGACGGACTCTAACACCAGGTAAATCTCTAAAATTTGCTCCCTGATACAAAATTAATTTCAGTAGACATATAAAGAGTGCACATCCGGAAAAATTATTGTTAAATAATAATTACTACAAGATCTGGGGGGGAAACCTTTTTCTTGGGGATCCTACAAACACGTTCGTAATCATCCTCGTTCAACTTTAGTGGACGATGATCATAAAGGACAAATTTAGATTGTTTGGCCTTTGGAGAAGAACCCGGCAGATCTGCAAAGAAATGCCCCCAGACGTTAGACATTTTAATCAGATCTGCACAGTTATTGAGCAAGTTTTCTTGACTTGAAATCTCCTTACAAAATACAATGGAAGAAATAGTTCGTTCAATGGAAATTTTCTTTACTGGAATTGATTTGGAAAGGAAAGAAGAATATCATATATGCATTTCATTCTGCAAGCAATTAGACATCATCGACGGGGAAAGTTAGTAGCCAACGGTGTATTACTCAATTAATTTTGGTTTCAGGCTTGTACTCCCACGAAAGAGCCAAATTGTGATAAAAAGTTAAAACTCAACCAAATCTAAATCAGCAGGTATTTGGAGGGTTTTCAACTAACTTGTGCATGTTCTTTTCACTAACCTATTTTTTCACGTCGAGTCATTAACATTAAACCATAAAACGATTTCTTGGACAACACAAATAACTATATAGGCAGTATTAGCTAATAAGGGTTTCATTTGATTAGCAGACTGAGAACACATTTTTTTTCTGGAGAAGTCAAGCGGAACGCAACTCGCATAATGAACTAACTAAAAACAAAAACCAAAAGTCATCCTAACTTTCATGGAATGAGCAGTAATTTACAATCCAGATATAAACATGGTTCAGTTTAATAATCCACGAATCACAAAAACAGCGGCTTACCCTCTCTGCCTAATCTAATAATCCTTTGAAATTCTGTCGTGGGAGCTTTACGATAGGGAATTTCATCTCTGTCCTCATCGTTCTCAACCTGAATAAGGTATGTTAACATAAATCGTATAACAATTGAAAAAAGATGGCAATTAATGGTAAGTAATGGTAAACAATACCGTAGGAAGGTCAGAAATGGCATCCTGAAGAAGAAGTTTTTCTTCCAACTTAAGATTGTGTCCTTCATCATGGGCAACCGTATTCATCTGCATCAGTAGATAAGTAATCTTATATAACAACCATCGGCAAATGGAATATTGCATAGAATGTTTTAAACATCTGATACCTCAAAAGCAACAGGAATAACCCCCCTTACAACAACATCATGGGTGGGGAGTGGGAATTGAGGCAACTTCTGCAAAACGTAAACAACCAATTGGTGCGAGAATTATATAGGATAGTAATATATCTAGAAAAATTAGTGACATACCTCAGTAGGACGGGCACCCCATATGAAAACACGCATGCGAAATTGTGGAAGCCCAAATGCACCTGCTGCCATCATTCCCATCCGGACTTGATAGTCCATCCCTATGAGACGACCTAATGCATATCGTCCAAGAAAACCATCCGCGAACTTTACAATGTCGACCACGTTTTCCATCAAAACAAATCTCGGCTTCAGATGTTGTACTAAATTCATATAAACTTCAAGTTGTTTATTTTTCTCGTCATCCAACGGATTCTCTTTATTCCTAAACCGATTAAACCCACTTACACCTTGACAAGGAGGTCCACCGCATATCACATCAACATCACCCTATGCAATTAAAAAAAAACCACAATGAAAATAATCATTAATTTGAATAACTAGTGACTAAATAGTAATCTGTAAAGAAAAAACTTACAGGTAAAGGTAAGATACTTGAATTGTAACCATGAGTGACGAACTCTTTTATAGTGTCCCTACAATTACTGTTACATAGACCATAACTATTAGCAATAGGGCTAGAAAGATGAATATACAAGCGCATAGAATATGTGATTGAGAACAAAAAAAGAGTAAAGTTGATTCGGTTCAATGGCATACCCCAATCCTTGAATTGGTTCCCAAGTGTCTTCAGAAGCACCATAACCTTTCCAGCGAACCTAAATATAGAAGATGACACCATAGAAGCCAAGAGAAACAATAAGACAAATAGTTTATTCATTTTGCAGCTCATTTTCTAAGACATCCTTTATCAGGCCAGGTATTTTCCACATCATTTAAGATTTAATTTGAAATTATTATACCTTAAGATATAATCCACGTTCTTTTGTCTCATTGGGATCACCATAACGTATTTTCAGTATCTTCGCAACTTCAAACACTTCCCCACCTTCTTCCCCATCTGTATCACCACTGCTACCATCCCCATCATCTACATCTTCTGTTCCAAAGAGATCCGAATACTCTTGCGGAAAATCACCACCACTAATCAGAGAAAAATAAAGGCATAATTTCTCCCACTCCTTCAGCAATGACAAAAAGTCCTCGGCAGATTCATTTCTAACCTGATTTTTCCATGGGTGAACTAATATAAGAACTTTCACTTACACATTAAAAGGCTCTCATACATTAATAGCAGAAAATGGAATATCAACCTCTGTCTCTGGATGGTTTAGTTTGAGACTTTCACAAGCATACTTATTCAAGTCAACTGCCCATTTCTGAAAGAGCAAATAAAAGGACACAAGTTGTTAGCACAAAAGACAACTAAAACAAAATAATAATAATAATAATAATAATAATAACAATAACAGGAGGCAGAAACTGGAGTGAAGTAAATAAAGAACTTACTGTGACAAGATTTAAACTAGACAAGCTTGCGCCAAGGCACAATCCAGTGGACATAGCACCACAACCAGAATAAAGATCCAACAATGTCACCTCCAGTTTATGATGCTTATTAACTTGGGAAACCTCTTCAAGTTCAGCCCCACTCACATCAATCTCACTAGAAATCGTTGATGATGTCTCACTGCTGGCATGCTTAGTATCTTCAAATTTATGTAAACAATAATAATTAATTAGAAGAAATGAAAGCAAAGCCTTTCCAATCTGGAAACACAAGTAGAATTAGGTTGTGGTGAAGAAAGAACTGTAACCTGGTGGTAAGTTAACAAATGTAGAGTATGGCAATAAATAGAGCATGTCGCAGTAATAGTCACAATCTGGAATTGACTTCCTCTTAGTATTCAAATCAATCTGAAAAGCAAACTTAGTTATAATCAAAATATTACAATTGAAACACGTAACAGAAACATAAATATTGGATCTTGCACTCATACATTCAAAGAAAGTCTCGCGATGTGTAATTTCTCAACTAAACAATCTAATGGGTTATCATCCCTGATTTCTGAAAAGAACACGCGCTTGGTATCAATCAAATCACTAAGGTTTTTAATGACCTGAAAGCAGAAAATAAATTAAGAATTAGGCATACCAAGCTAAATGTTGACCACCAAAAAATTAATAAATGATGTTAGAATGAGGCTTACGGTATCTTGAGCTCTATAGTACCACTGTGCTGTAAAATAAAGACTATGATCAACAGCCTCGAATAATTCCACAATCTTACAGATAAAATTAAGTTCCCCATCACCAGCCTAAACACAATATGCCAAAAAACACTAGTGAAATCCCACAATATGTCAAGTATAAAAAAGGACAATAAATTTCTTAAGCTTTAACAAAACTGATCTACGAATCCACAAAGTCAAATCCAACTCAGCCACAAGCAAGCATGTAACCATCTACCCTGAATTTGCTAACCTGAAGCAAAGTGATATTAGTCGAATTCCAACAATCCGACAACTCAATGCAGTTTTTAATGTCACAAAATCAAATCCCATCAAGTAGGTCCAATGTTCTAGAATCAATGATTTGATCAAATCTAACTTGATGGACATCCAGTTAAAAGCCTAGCTGCTCCTTGCCTTATCAGATGAGTTGAATTATCACTTTGGTGCCTTAGATTGTGTAGGTGTAATTAGTGATGGGGCACAAAAGAGAGGTTAGGGAGAAAGAAGATGGGTGGTTCAAAAATCACAAACCACCCTCTTACTTTTTTTCATCAGTAAGCAAGAATTTTATTGATCACATTATAAATACTTGAGAAATGTTAGGCCTATAAAAAGATTGAAAAATTACCTTCCAACCTTAAATGACTTGAAGTAGTAAGTCAAATTGTAAAACTCTCTCTAAAGAAAATCCAATATATCAAAATCAAACAACTTCATTTTGTAAGTTTTTTATATATAATTCTCTTTATAGGCCTCCTCTTTCCTTATACTGAACAAGCAATTGAAGACTAATGGCAGAGAAGGGAATGCTCCTTGCCCAACCAAGCAATCTCTTTCAAGGGCCCGACTTCATGGGCAAGAGATTATAGAATCAACGGCGTGCTTCTAGCCCAACCAAGCGAAGATGAGGGCCTAAATGGAATTATTGCATGTAGTGTAGAAGTGGTAACACTCACCCTCAAGCTAAAGTTGTAACACCCACCCCCCCCCCCCAAACCAAGCCGTACGACCAACCTAGCTCAAGAAATCGATTGCGATATAAGGGCTTAGTAAATATAACTATTTACTAAAGGAGGTAATTGAGAAAATTGAAAGGAGGTTAGCTGGGTGAAAAATTATCTACTTGTCTAAAGGGGGAAGATTAACTCTAATAAATAGTACTTTGTCTAATCTTCCGACTTATGTCTTATCTCTTTTTTTGTTGCCAACAAGGGTAGAAAGAATAATTGAGAGTTTATTTCGGAACTTTTTATGTGGTGGTAAAGGAGAAGAAAAAAGTTCTATTTAGTTAGTTGGAAGAAGGTTTGTCAACCAATTGATTGTAGTGTGTTGGGGATAATAAAAAAAATTGAGATTGTTTAATAGAGCATTACTTGGGAAATGGCTTTGGAGATACCACTTGGAAAGAAATGCCTCATGGAAAAATGTTATTGATGTAAAATATGGTAGTTTGTGGGGAGATTGGTGCTCAAAAGATACCAAAGGTGCATATGGGGTGAGTTTGTGGAAGTTCATTACAAAAGGATGGGGGGAATTTTCTAATCATATTAGATTAAAGGTAGAAGATAGGAAGAGAATACTTTTCTAGCATGACTTACGGTGTGGGGATTCTACACTTAAGTTGGATTTTCCCTCACTTAAAAATTGCAAGGGATCAAAATGCAATTGTGGGATATTCTTTCTTTTGCATTGACATATTCAGTGGAATGTTAACTCTTTTAAGGATGTTAATGATTGGGAAGTGGATGATGTTAGGCTTTTATGAAAAGACTTTACAGTTCAAAGTTGATGCTAGGTAGGGAGGACAGCATGCTCTGGGTTCCTAAAGGAAATTCTAAGTTCTCAATTTCCTCTTTTTCCAGAATATTAACCAGTCACAGGAGCTGTGAATTCCCCTGGAGAAACATATGAAAAGTGAAAGTTCCTTCCAAGGTTGCTTTTTTCTATTGGGTGGTATCCCTTGGTAAAAGTGTTGACAACTAAAAATCTTAAAATAAGAGGTATGTAAATTGCTGATTGGTGTGTCATGTGCAAGAAGGTTAGGGAATCTGTTAATAATTCTTTGTTCTTTGTGAAGTGAACAGGTTCTTGTGGTATGAGGTTTTGAATCGGATTGGTCTACTTTGGGTAATGCCCAAGAAAGTGATGGATTTATTGATAGGGTGGAAGGGATTGAAGGGTAGAAAGACTGTTGTTGATATCTAGAAAATGATGCCTTCTTGTCTCATGTGGTGTCTATGGCTTGAAAGGAATAGGTGATGCTTCGAAGACAAAGAACATTCATTGGGAGACCTTAGAGATTTTTTCTTTAGTACTTTGTAATGGATGATAATTTCCGACATTTGTTTTAGATTTCGTTTTGTTTTTAGATAGTAGGTATCTCCTTTGTATACGTCATGTGCACTTGAGCTTATGTCTATTCTTGGGAATAAAATCTCTTATTACTTATCAAAAAAAAATATAACTGCAAGTTGCACCTCAAACTTCTCAATATGTATAGATTATCACCACTCAACATCTTATCTCAAATGAAATGACAGTCAATCTCTATATAGATTCTCAAACATGGGATTGGCAGCAATATGTAGTACAGCACGATTATCACAAGATAACTATTGATGAATAGGAACATGGAAGCCAATCATTTGAAAATAGTTTTCCAACCATGTCAACTCACTTGTGATGTGAGACATTGCTCTATATTCAACTTTTGCACTAAAACAAATCACCATTGTTTTAATACCTCTAAAAAGGTATATTTAGAAAATCTCTTGAGGAGAGACCTGCAAAGCAGTCTGCTCTAACAGATTTGACTCATTTGAGATTTTTTTGTGGTTTTGGTTTGTCATGTGTCTCTTCTTGGTTGTGGTTTTGGGTGTATTATAAACGATGATGTGAAAAATCCTCCCACATATTCAACAGAGATGGCCCAAGGGTGTGGCTGAAAACAAGCAGCCATATTGCCACCTCGCCTGAGCAAGGCCAAGGGCAAGGGATGGCAACTATCTGTATACGGCAAGTAGCAACCCTACTCATAATCAATCCCCTAAATTTACGTATAACCCTTAGCAATTAAATGTGCCATCAAACATGTGAAAAGGCAATGGAACAAGATCTCATGTCTAATTACATGAAGGGCATCCATTTCAAACTCTAGCTTTCCTCAAACTCGGATGAGATAATGCATCATGAGTTGTGTTGGGAACAAAGAACCTTTGAGAGTTGAGATCTAAAACAAGAGAAATGAGATATGGCATGACAACAAACAAAAACTAATAGTCCCGAGTGACACAAGAACAAATTCTTTTTTTTTGGAGTGATAGATCATGATTCTCAACTTATACAATAAATGTGCATCTAACGGAAAGGAAGATGTGGAGGCAAATTGGCCAATGGCCACGAGCGATTAAAATTAACTTGAAAGGGAACTATGGTGAATGTTGGTAAAGGTTTCCACAGAGTAGGTTCAAAGTGTATATGAAGAGTATAGGAAATGAAAGAGATGATAAAAATCAGAAATCATATTCTTGGAAAGAATAGAGAATTATTTTGAGCTAGGAAACATTTGAAAAATAACAAGCTATTCGATACACCCACATTATGACCTTAAAAACTGCCCTGCCAACAACAACCACATAACTAAAGGGATCCCAATCTCAAGCATAAAGTTTTCTCATGTAACCAACCAAGAAGCATAACAACCATATAATTAAAAGAAACTTGAAGTTCTTATAAGAGAGATGTAGCTATGAGAACAAATATCAAAGCATTAAAGTAAGCAAGTTGCACAAATAACATCTCGGGATACATAAAGAAAGTATAATTCCTCTAATATTGTTTGATCACATTTGCAAAAGTATCTTATATTTAACTCCCAATTCTTAATCAACCTCTTAGTAATGTACTTTTTTCTCAAAATTACAGCAAGGGGAAGTCTATAGATTGGCACTCTTTACTTGTGCATGAGTATAATAATATCGTACCAATTGATGAGCCCTTCAAGAGGGTCTAGACAACGAAAAGTCAATGCTCCCTCAAAATAGACCAAGTCATAAACTAACCAATACCCCACTAAGGATAAAGTGGCACCAAACTAGTGGACAAAAATAATGAGCATGAGTCTCATCTCCCCAACAACGTATCCATGGAAACTCAAACACATGGCCTCCCATCAATTAAACCGTACTCATAAGCCTTTACCACTAAGCCAACACCCTTAGTGATGCCGCTTGATAGTATTTTACAGGTACCACTTGCACTGAAAATGATAAACAATAGCACTCTATTCAACCAAAAACAAAACATACAACATACAACAAAATCCTAGAAACTACAACTCACTTTAACATGAGCATCATCATAAAGATCATAAAGGATCCGCCCATCGACCTCTGCCCGAGTGTAATGGCGTAAAGCTTGAATAATCTCCTCTGAATCATCCTTACTACAACAAATAAAATTAAGATGCACTTTAAACGAGTAAACAACTGTAGAATATGATACAAATTGCAGAGCAAGACCATAGACATAAAGACAATGGCATTCAAAATCACAACCCAAAAGAAGATTATGTAGGAAAAATGCTACATATGAACATAAGTATGAGCATATTTAAATAAATTCTTCCATCAAAGACTTACTCATTTGAATCTTTTGTCCCAACTACGCGCTTCTGAAATAAAACATAAAGTTACATTACAATGGACATAAACAAGAGTGTAAGATAATAAAACAAACACCAAAAGTGCTCCGCTATCATATCGACAAATTTATCAAAGATGCATAAAATTAGAATTTTCAATTCCATCTTCTTTTCAATCCAACTAACCCTAAAACAAATATTCGTCTAGCATCAAGTGATTTAAGTTTATTAGAAAGCATGGACTAAATCTTATCTATTTCTGTTCTTCTCTGATTGATTTATTTTTTCATTCCTTTGTATCCAATAATATTTGAGTTATGACTAACAAACAAATAGAAGACGATAGCTATGCACTGCTTAGTTTCACAGTCAAGCAATGAAATCTTGCTCCAAATGAAAGTGCTACAGAAATGCTGATGTTCAGTTCAGTTGTTCAATGGAGTGTAACGCAAATGTCTCAGTTCAGTTGTAGTAACTTTTAACTCCCATAAACGAAAGACAACTGAGACACTGCTTACACAGAATATACATACCATAATGATGGAATAAAATAGCATCCTACTATCTTTACAAAAGATCCACTCAATATATCTAGAATGGTAATTCTATCATCGTACTGAACTGTCTATTTCTACTATATTTTCTCAACTGACCTTTTTTTTTTTTTTATTTGTCTATAACAAGGGAATCATTTGTCTTAACTTGTGCAATTTCAATTTCTAAGAAAGAAAACCAACACTTAAAAAGCAAGCAAATCAAAATAAAAACCCGTTATTTGTCATCCAACCCACGTGGTACAAGCAACCAAACAAGAATCGAGACCTATGTAAGGCATAATTTACCTAGAATACATTGAGTATGCACTTGAACTTTTAAAATGTTATTTTAACTTAATACAAGATTTATGTCCTTTCAGCTGAAGCCAATACGACCCTTAAACTTGACTTAGTAAGTTCATCCCACAGAAACCAAACCATCATTTGATGTTTCCAGCAACCATTTCAGGAGAAGACTTGTGCTCCAAACAGAAGCCCCACATACAAATACACGAACGGTACATTACCTTCGCCCCGTACCGCTTAGGCCACCGACTCTTCGCCTCCTCCACCGGGACAGGGTCTCCTACTAACCTGGCCTCTACCTCGCTATCACTCTCGCTCCCGGCAACATTGGCCACTATCTCTCTACGCTTCCTCGGAGAAGTGGACCCGGCTTCCACCGAAGCTGCCTGTTCGTCTTCCTTGGATCTCATCGACCTGCGCTTCGCCATTGCCAATTTTATCAAGAAGAGAGACAGCCAGCCAGCCAGAGAGAGAGAGAGAGAGCAGAGAAGAGCTAGGGAGATATTAGGGTTTAATAGGGAAGTGTGAAAATTTGAATGGTATGGGAGTGAGCGGGAAGCGGAATAAAAAAAACGCGGATTACAAAAGTGGACTACAGCCTACTGGTCAGGTTCTGAGTTTTTTACCGTTAGTGCGGATTTAGACAGTGTTTGGTTGATTTCATTATTCGTATCCCTTTATTTTTGTTCCGAACTCTATAATTCAGTGCATATATATAAAAATAAATAAATAAATTATCTATTAGATTGATCTGTCCACGTTGTGTGATGAAAAAAAAAGTCTTTATTTTATAAAAGAAAATTTATATTCTCAAGACAGTGCGTAGAGCACACTTAGTAAAGTAAACATAATAAAGTATTTACATTACATAATTTAATTTAAAAGATAAATTTTAAAGCTTACAAATCAAATTTTATAATTTTAAATGATGTAGATAATATGCTCTACGTATAAAATAATATAATAACTCTTTGCAAAATTGGCATGGAAAATATCATCAGTAAATTTGGATATGCTATTTTTAAGTGAGTCCTCTATTAAGGTTGTGTTTAGCTAGTGAGCTGATTTCATATATTTTGTGAATAGTAGTAAAAAAGTAATAATAAAATATTAAATAGTAATGAATAATAGTAAAAATTTGTAAAAATTATATGAAAAATAATAAATAATAGTAGAGTATTCTTATACCACTTCACTATCCAAACAAAGCCTAAGAATAAGATTACGTTGTTATTGTTACTTTATATTGATTCATTCTTAAAACAGAAAGATAATAATGATGATGGTAATAATAATAATATGTTCATTTCAAGGCAAGCATTCTGAATAATGATACATGTATAATACTTTTTACAACTCTTTTTTACAATCATTATTTAATTGATAATATTTTTGTAAAATGATGTTAATTTTAGAAATTATTTTACAAAAATGTCCTTCATTCAAAACAAGATTGTGTAGAAAGTTGAGGTGTATGTATATTATTTTCCTTGTTTATTTTAGGGAGTGGAACGATTTAAGGAGATTTGATTCCATTCCATTTGATTTCATTCAATCAATTTTATTGGAACTTCAAGAAAGTTGTCCTTTTATTTCCACTGATTCAAGGTTTCTATATATGACTTCATCTTCTCAATATGCTACTATTGATATTAATTGCACATGAATTATAATGTTTTTAACAATAAAGAATCATTTAAAAGTTGGTAGTTTGAGATTAGCATGTCCTAAAATTCAGGTATATGATGTTATCTAATTGTATTTTGATTTAGAAACTTTAGAAGATAAATTTTATTCCTCAACCAATATATCACATATAAACTATTAAAATGTATCATATTAACAAATGTTATTGCCAAATGTATGTAGCTTGATTGACATAAATCCACAGCCTTTAAAATAACGGTCTTGAATTCGAAATCTCCATTCCCAAACGTATACCAAAAAAAAATATATATATGTTATTAAAGATGACAAAATATAACAATAAAAACATTGCTCTTTTTATAATTCTTTTATCTTAAGACGACAGAAAGATAGACATATGAATTCAACCTATTGCATTTATAACTGTTCACATGATTTTCTCAAATAATATTATATGCTCAATAAATATTACAAGTGTTGTAGAAGATTTTTGCATGGTCATACTGGTAAAGAAGTTATCTGGTAAATAAGAAAATTATCATCGAATTTTTCCAAATCCTGAAGGAGTGGGGACAGTCTCATGATTAAATATCATTTCTCTTTCTTTATTTATAGAGAAATTCAAGAGAGTGAAAGTCTTTTTTCCCATTCCACTCATTTTCCTTCTTATGGAATGATCTTTTATAAGGCTTTCAAATATTTATTTTTTTTTAAAGTCAGTATATAGAGCACATTATACACATCACTTAAAATGATAATATTTTATTTACAAAATTTAAAATTTATTTTTAAAATCAAATTATGTTACGTAAAGAGTGTGTGGTGTATAAACTTTAAAATATACTCTTCATAAAAGTGGAGCTTAGTGGCCAATATCTAATAAGTGAGTTTTATATGGTTATTTGGAGAAATTCTATTTGCTTTGCAAATCCTTCATTAAATAGAAAAAAGTACCATTTTGATAATGATATTATTGTAATTTTAAAAAATTTTAAATACAAAATTGACTAAGCTTACACATACAGTCCCCAAATGAGGATTGTACGTGACGTTGCGTGGTTATTTACTATGTAGTGGGACTCTTTGAGTGATGACCATTAGGTCCCGTTTGGATAGTAAGATAAAATAAGATAATTTGTGAATAATAGTAAAATATTTTATGAATAATAGTGAAATAGTTTAAATTAAGATGTTTTATTAGATGTTAGGAAATGAAAGAGAAAAAATTAGATAAAAGTATTATAAAGTTAAAATATTGTTAGAATATAATTTTTTAATATAATTTTTGTTTTAAGATTTAAAAAAGTTAAATTATTTTTGTGTTTTATTTGAAAGTTTGGAAAAGTTATAATAATTATGAAATAATTAGATAAAAAGTTAAAATTTTGAAATTGAAGAATATTTATATTTATAATATTTAAATATTAAGATGAAATGAGATGAGATAAGAAGATATTGTTATCCAAAAGAGGCCTAACTCTTTATATTTCTAACAATAGAGCTACATTATATTTTTATATATCTCTACATTTAGTTTTTAAACTCATCTCAACTCATCATTATAACTTTTTCAAATTCTAAAATAATAATAATATTAAAAAATAATATTCTAACAATATTTTATCATCTCAACTCAACTCAATTCAACATTCAAACACAGCCTAACTCTATACTCTAGAGTTCCTGTCAACTCTAAGGTCCCGTTTGGATTGAAAAGTAGTCTCAATTCATATTTTTTCATCATTATAATTTTTTTAAATTTTTATATCAAATATAATAATTAATTTAACTTTTTCAAATTTTAAAATAATAATAATAATAAAAAATAATATTTTAATAATATTTTATTTAATTTATTTAAAATTATTTTATCTTATCTAATTTCTCAATTCGAAAGAATTTAGAAAGTTGAATATTTGATACTAAATTTTTCAGAAAATTATGGAAACCTGGAAAAAAGGGATCTTTTATGGGGCTTTGCAAAAGTAGTGGGGCCATGAATATGTTTGCATCCAAAAAAAGGTTTATAAAATGTATTGTTATAAAATGGCGGGATCCATTTTTATTGTAGTTTGAAAAAATGGCGTGATGAAAAGTTAGCAAGTGTTTTTTTGTTTTGATACTGTTTCAGTTTTTTCTTCTTACGAAAATTGGAGATAAATTGTTTTTGATGAAAAATGTTTTAATTCCAGCTGTCCTGACTTGATCAATTTGTGACATGGTTTAAAAAATTTTTGAAAGGGAAATGCTAGTTGTCTGGAGGATGGGTTTCAATATAATTTTTTTTTTTTTTACTTAGTGATTAATGAAGTATTTTTTAATGATGTTGTGATTTTTTTTAAATGTTAAAAATATAAAAAAAATGAATGAAAAAAATAAGGCCAAATGATCTTATTGGGACCCATGCTTGAACTACACTCTTGGTGGGTGTCGCACGACTCTTTTTGAAATTAAAGAAGGAGTTTGTTCAATCCTCCATTTGAGAACTCTTGAAAGACTATTGAAGTAAAGATGTTATGTCAAGAGCATAAAGAAGGTAGGAACAATACTTGATTAAGGCGTCGTTTGGATAATGAGTTGAAATAAAAGTTGAATAATATATTGTAAGAATATTATTTTTTTAATATTATTATTATTTTAGAATTTTAAAAAGTTGAATTGTTTATTATATTTTGTGTGAAAATTTAAAAAATTATTATGATAAGATGAGATGAGATGAGATGAGATGAAATACTTATTATATCCAAATGGAGCCTAAATCTAGTCAGAATTGTGCATTGACAATGGTAGGAGTCAACAACTCTTTTAGGAATCTCTTTAAAATTGTATTTGGATGTTGAACTAAGATGAGTTGAGTTTTTTATAAATAGTAGTGAGTTTAGATTGTAGAGTGAGTTTTGTGGGGGTCCACCTAAGATGAGTTTAGATGTATTTAGATGTTAATATGAGTTTAAATATATTTATGAAAAGTTAAAAAATATATGGGTCCCACCAATGATAGAATAATTAATTTATTAAATCTTTTATTAATAAATAAAAAAAATAAAACATAAATCCAGTCAATGCATGTAAGAAATAATTTCTCACTACTTTTTGTATGCAAATCTTTTCTTACTCGAAATTTAAAAAAAAAATATTTTAATTTAACCAAGCCATGGAGAATAGTAATAATATTTTATTTTAATTACATAATGTTTGGGGAAGAAGAGGGAGGAGAGAGAGAGAGAGAGATGTTTCTATCATCACCAAAAACGAGAAAGAGAGAGATGAAGTTAGGAATGAGATTTGCCAGTGACATGTTCCATCATGAAACAATGTAAGTCTGGCTGAAGTTTGTGTGTCTGAGATGAATTTGCGTGTTTAGATGTTAGGATATGTCTAAAATAGAACCTAACTAAGATGAGCTGAGCTCATTCTAGGATCCAAACGAAACTTTAGGATTGTTGGGAAGAAGGAAGAACCAGGTTGACCCTCACATATTTACTATCAAGAACCAACTCCCGAATTGAGGATGGTGCAATGCGCATTTTGAATCCCTCTTTAAATTGAGATGGATAGTTTGAACCCTTAACTAGAGATTTAGCGATTCGACTTTACAAATCATTGTCATCAGTGTGATTTAATTTCTACTACTAATATTGTGATTCATATTCTACTAGATAAGTAGTGTATTTTCTTAATAATCTTTTATTCCTTAATTAAATATTAAAATAGTCTATAGTATTTACATTTTTTGCCAAAGACTTCCTAACTTTTCAATTTTGTCCCCTTGCTATATGGTTTGAAAATCTATCAATTAAATCATCCTGTCATGTAAACTAACAGTAGCCTTATTATATAAAATGGTATGTGAATTCGAATAATAGGGATACAATCAAGTTTAATTGGATCCAAGCCAATTTAAAATGAATCAAAGAATTTACCAGGTTAGGTTAATAATCCTGCCATTTCAAGCAATCAATCCGTATAATTTGTGAGTTGACCCAAGAAACTTGTTTATTTACACCATCTCTCCAAAGTTAACTATTTGGTTCGATCCAATCTCATGATACTCATGGATTAAGTTACGAATATTCAAAAAATCCTAATAACTCATAAACAAGTTGTAAAGAGCACTACTTTATATTAAAATAACATCAACAAAATATCCTCACATGTACTCTGATAATAGAGCGAATTCCAATAAAATTTCATAAATGCTGAAAAGTGAAGAAGAATATTCACAAATTTTAAAAGGCCAAAATCTCAAAAATCTTATAAATTCTTTGATTTTTATACCGCAAAAAAACTTAAAAGGAAAATCCCCAGATTAGGGATCGATGTTAAACAAAAGGTCCACAAAAAATCAACTCTTGAAGTCGTCCATTTGGATGTCGGTGGCATAAGTTGCGGTGGGACTTCAAATATTCTCTTGCAATGGTCAAAAATGACTTTGAACCGAAACACAAATTCAAGAAAATTGATATGACTTTGGGCCAAAGATCAATTTTATGAGGAGGAGGGTAAACAGAAAGTAAACGTACAGGTTTGATACAAATTTATCATACATAGGAGCACAGGTCTGCTGCAGCAACTAAGCTCCTCAATCGTTGTTTACAATTGAAATGAAATACTACTACATAATGATACCAAAAAACCAAAATCTTACTTTCTTTTGACATAAAATTCCTTGCAATTACACGGGAATCAAGATACAGTCCGCCCATAACACAAACAAGCAAGATAGAGATTCTTTTGCCACTTTTCCTGCACATAATAAGACAGAAATTAAATCTAAAATCTACTACTCATGCACATTATTCGATAACCATAGATTATATTATTATATGCTCCACAACGTATTTAGCTTAACATGACTAACATAAAAACAACATATCTACCTTAACATGGGTGCTTGGAAATTGGGATGTCCGTAAAGTCTCCTGAGTTTCATCACCAGGTTTGCGCCTGGGAACACTCAAAATGAGAGCAGCTTGATCCCAAGTGGCAGCTGTTGATGTAATTCGGTAACCACCGTCCCAACGCCTATGGATGCCTTCACTTGGATAGAGAAAATCAAGCTCCACAACCTTACACAAAGCCAGTGACAGATCAGGTCAGAGAAGAGTGTGAGGACCAACTATATATTTGTAACTTTAACTGGTCATTTAGGAGTATAGATTCAAATGTGGCTTGAGCTTTCTTTGGATCATTACATGTCCTTTGGCTGAATCCACCATAAGCAGTCAAACCCATCCTTTTAGCACCAGTACGATGAAATTGTTAATTTCTTTAAATGCAGTTTTTGTAGTTATTTGTAGGAACATTAACAAAGCTTAGAGACCAAAAGTGTAAATAGAAAAATCAAAACTCAACCTGATCACTGAAGCCAGCATTGCGAGACATGACAACACCCCACCGGCTCCCAGCAGTTGCCATTGAAGTCACATGGAACCCTTCTCTCCACTTCTTGTTTATCCACTTGAAGGGGAATGAATCACTCACTTTGTAAGACTGCTGAGTGTATTGGGTGCCTGAAAAAATTTGGGTCCCAATTTCATAAATAGGTGACTCAGGATGAATCCTATCAAGCCATGCCAAGCCAAAATAACCAGAGGTTGGCAGACATCCAAAAAACCTTTTAGTGCACAAGAAAGCATCTTTTGACCAAAACTAACTATTACAAAGCATCCTTACACCTGAATATATTGTTTAGAAAATGGAAACCCCCAAACAGGACGCCCCTCGCAAACTCTTCATGAGAAATGATATAAGATGCACCACTTTTTCAGGATACTATAAGCTCACTCATTGACATCAAATAAAGTAAGCAAACCTTTTGACATAACCACGAGGGAGCTCCCATTGTTGGCACCGGCTATAGAACTGATGTAGTAGTTCTTTTCCCATTGTTCCATGATCCATTCCTGTCAATTTGGAACATCAAATTTAATTATTGTTTCATAAGTATATCTCTGGAGAAGCATACAATGCGTGTATGCATGTTGTACAGAAATTCACCTTGTGTAAGAAGAAAGGTGACAGCTCATAAACTTGACTTGTAAAACCAGTTCCAGCATCCATAATAAGTGCCCAGAGATTGGAACAAGATGCCACGCAACTTATAAGCAGCCCATCTGCAATTCCTCTCTCCACATGTTGCGCCAGCCTTGCATCAGCTACGTTATAATGGTACCTAAACATTAGATAAATGAGCAGGTCAGTAACAGCATGGTGGGAGAATTGTTTTCAACTAAATTTACAAACCCATTCCTTATTCTAAACAGTAAAGAGAAGTCGAAGAAGTGACATGCTAACTAACTTCTTTGTTTTTTTGATAGGCATTCTGGTAAACACGCTAACTTCTTAAAACATCAAAGCCTCCTACATTAAGGAATTATAAATGAAGGGCTTGAACCTTTAGGCAAACAAGGGATAACAGACCCAAAAAACCAGGCGGCAGTCACCTCCAATTTTTTTTTTTTGTAAGTGTCACCTCCTCCAAATAGTTCTGATTAGTGTTACTACAGGAATGTTAATCTGTTAAACCTTGGCTTCGTTCAGGACTAGAACTTCTCAAGTAATATGGAGGACATTTAATTAAAATGATCACACAGTCTTAGCTAATAGGATTCAGCTTTGTTCCTCTATGGGTAACCCTCTTGGATACCACTGTGGACTAGGATTACGCCCCTTCTGAGTCTATCTATAACATTGTTCTTACACATTAAAAGTCATTCTTACCTAACAAACGAGAGTTGGGACGTGATATCCAGTAGTAATAAGCACATCATCTTTTTAGACAGATTTCATGGAATTGTTGGTCACAATCAATGTTTTGAATACCGTTTCGGTCAAGGCATTGAAACAAGATATTTCAGTACCAGTACCGGTATCGTTTTGGATACTGTTTCGGAATAGTCTATATATGAATAAATTATATATATAAATATATAAAAATTATATTCCAAAATAATAGTCTATATATGATTAAATTATATATAAATATATATAAATTATAAATAGTCTGATATGAATTAGGAGGTCAAAAAATGAGATTGCAATTTGAAGAGATGAAAAAAAAAGAAAAAAATAAAGGCCGAAATCTGTATATTGGCCAGTACGGGCTGGAATTCTGACCGGTACGAAACTATATCCTTCTTTGTACCGGCTACTTGACCAGTACGAAACGAAATTCAAAACCTTATAATTGTTGCTGCTCAAATGCCCTAGTTTTTTGGCTATTAAGTTTCTTATCAGCTACCTTCCATTGGAGCTTTAGTGAGACCATCCTATGCTATTGGGTTAATGCAATAAATTAAACTATTTGGGAGTATCAATTGCAGAAGAATACAGTCGCAACACCCCACTAAAAAAGAAACACATCCACGCACACATAAACACACTACTTAATATATATATATATATATATATATTTATACGTATATGCACACTAATAAATATATATTACAGCTATTTAGGAAGGGCAAAGGAACAAGAAATTACAGAAACCCACTGTCCATCGAATCCAGCGGCCCACAAAGACAATAGCAACATGAAACAAAAGATAGTGGCCATTTGTTTTTTTATAGGAAAACAAAAGATAATGGCTAAAATTGCCTTGATATGGTTCAACGATGTGAACAATGCAATGGAGCAACAAAGACAAATGCATGAAAGTGAAGATACCAAAAAGACTATGAGGCACAATTGTGTTCGTACCTAGGCAAGGGTACAATAGTGGAAAGATATGTCGAGTGTATGGTTAGTTCTCATGACAACTTTGAATAGCAGAGCCTACCTCATCTCTCCAACATTTATCAGAATGTGCCAAATACACAATGCTTACACATTGTTGTCAGTTCGGAATATTTTCAAAATCCAAACACTCAGATTGAAGCAAGCAAGCAATTTTCTATGACATGACTAAAATTCTTCTTTAACAGGTTTTCTCTCTTATATATATCCAATGTAATCGGCTATGCCTGTTTGTTTCTCATCACTAATACTTTAGATTACCTATAAAAAAATGATATAATTAAAACTCTGTTAATTTTCTTTTTTTGGACAAGTAAACTCTGTTAATCTTATTTGAAGTAAATGAATAAAATTATGTTAGTTAAGGGAAATATAAGCCAACATAGCAAGTTTAAGCACCGGGAACTGGAATCTAGATTCAACTGTTCTCTCTTTCCCTTTAAATAAAAGTACAAAACCCTCTAAACCAAACAGCCAACTCTTCACCGGGAACTGGAATCTAGATTCAACTGTTCTCTCTTTCCCTTTAAATAAAAGTACAAAACCCTCTAAACCAAACAGCCAACTCTTCTTAATTGATTTAGAGTAATGCTAGTCAGCCGCCCAGCTCTTACCGCTGGGCGTGACCACTAGTTCTTTCTTCTTCTTCTTCTTTTTTTTTTTTTTAAACATTAAAAAAAACACACAAATTCACTAGTAGTAACTTTGTTAAACATTTAAAAAAAATACAAAAAAAGAACACTAGCGGTAACTTTGAGTGGTATACTTGGGGGGGATAACTAGCATTTTCCATTGATTTAACCCTCGCAACCTCATCAGTCATTGCATAAGTTCTTGAAGAGGGGTCCATCAATCTACATTTCATTGGCTGCTCAATAGTTCATTTCAGAACAAAATGCCTTCATTTTTTTATGTGTAGAAAAAGGTGCCTTTATAAAGCAATGATATGGGTATACATGCCTTAAAGAATCATAAAATCAAACATTATCTAATCTGAGCACAGTGGGTTTAGCAAAAAAATATGCAAGCAACCCTCGCATATATTTTATATCCAAAAGATGTGAATCATCAGTGCAGTTCACATCAGTGCAGATTCAATTGGTGCCAATATTTCGGGTAACATACCAAATAACACCAACCTAACATCCATTTTAGTTATATCAAATGAATTGATGATGATTTGGCAACTGTGAGTCTACATTGAAGCACAGAAGAGCATAAAGAAGAGAGGAGGGAACTAGCAGCAGCAGTTCTTCTCAGACAACTGAAGAGGATAAAAAGGTCCATGTGGACTTCTAGTTGCCAAATCACCAATGTAACATGCCATCATTGGCATTATTAAGGCCTACAGAAAAGATAATTGCTACAAGAATCAACTGATGTCAGGATAGTTCCATGAATCTATTACCCATTAAAAACCATACCCTCTTTTCAACTAATTATTCATTTCATATCTCCTCTTACAATCTTAGATTCCTAAAATGCACATGGACCTCCTGAAACCCCAATTAATTGTTGAAGGAAAAGGAGGGGGGGGGGGGGGGGGGGGGGGGGGGGGGGGGGGGGGGGGTGTGGGGGGGCGTGGGGGGACAAAAGGACAATGCAGATCTACCTCTGTTTCATTGGAAGCCTAGCATTGTAAACTGAAATCCACTGTGTAGCAGGGACTCCTAAACGCACTTTCTTCTTGGGCTGCCCATCATCTTCTTCCTCAATATTCAACCTACCTCGTTTTTGACCAACCTGACAAACAAGTCCACCATGGTTGCCTTAAAACTATGAATAAAAGAACATCTAAAGAATCAGAGTTTACCCATAAGTTCATATATTACCAAGATTACCTTTTGAGCACCATCGGTGCTTATTGGCCTTAAAGCTGGATTAGGCCCAATTAAGCCCTCAAATAAAGATATTAGCTTGGCATAGTTAGGCTCCTCATCAAATTTCATGTTCACCACAATCTCAAGAAATTGCTTAAGAGGTGGCGGGCAGAAGCAGCATAGCATTTCAGGAGACGTTGCCATCTTTTTTTTGCAAACTAGAAACGATTTGTTATCACCCTAAAATGAAAAAAAAAAGGACAGAAAAATATGCATGAAAAAAAGTCCCAAAAAGCAGCTCCAAAGATGGTGGCATATATTCTGAACACATGGTATAAGTTTTCGTACCTGATAGCCTTGCCACGGCAACCTGCCTCTGTGGAGAAAAATGAGTGTATATGCAAGAGACTCAAGATCATCTCTTCTACTAGCAGTTCTTCCCAAGTGAGCATGAACACTAGCATATCGAACAGTTCCTCTGGGATAACACAGAGAAGGTATCAAAACCATTTCTTAAAAAGTGGTGCAGCAAACCAGAAGCCTAATGGCACAAAGATTCATTCACCTGAACATATCAGGACGTTGATCATATTCAACATGCTGTCCATTCGAGCTATCTCTCCACTTTGTTGCTGCAATATCATGTGTTGGTACAGAAGACATGAGAAAATGTGTAAAATAAATTAATGAGTGATAATTTTACATGAATTTATTTCATTGGTGGATTGTAATAGATTTTAATGACAGGAACTTTCATGAATTTCTTGTATCACTAGTTTAGCATGCATAGGTGATGCTCTTGTATATGTCCTGTGTACTTGGGCATTTTCCTATTCCTATTCCTATTCTCAATAGAATTTTCTTTAGTCATAACAAAAAATTACATCAAATTTACTCGCCTAATCCAAGGTCAACAAGGAACAACTTCTTCTCCTGTGCCGTAGATGGCTGGCCAAGTAAAAAGTTCTCTGGCTTTACATCACCATGGACATAACTAATATCAAACAAAATTGTGATTAGAATTAATGGAGTTTTAATAATTCAAAACAAAGGACCAGGAAAAGCTATCCGATGGGATATCGTCCAAGATCAAATTTCTGAAGGGGGAGGAAAAAGGAAAACCAATCTTAACGGTGCGTTTGGATAGATGGATTTGAGAGAAAGATTTGGATTTGGGACTTTAAAATCTAAATTTCTTGTTTGGATCATATAATAAAATTTGGATTTGGATTTGCACTCCAAACAAGCTTTTAAGTTTTTCAAGATCTTGGATTTGAAATCGGGGCTGATTTGAAATCCAAATTCAAATTCAAATCTAAATCAAAATTCTTCTATCCAAACGAACCTTAAGGAAATCAATAAAAACTAAATTCAAACACATACCCTCTCGCATGCATCTTCTCTAGAATTGATAAGGACTCGACTGCTATACAAGCAACCATTTCGGATGACATCCTGTGTACATATAACAAATTAAAAAAATAAAAATTATATACTAATTGGATTCATCAGCGCTACTCATGACCAATCCCAAACCAAGGCAACTGCGTTCGATCAATTAAAGGATTTTAAAATACATACAAAATGTTCAGAATGATAACATAAAAAATCCATTTCATGTTCAAAGTATGCAATTAATAACAACCAATAACAAAGTGGCTTACAATGCTATATGTTGTTTAAAAAAAAACTAAAATAAGACACCTGGTAACAGAAGCTAAAGTGCACAGATGAACACACAAGCAAATTTAAGTGATTGAAAAAACACACAGAATGTTCTTCACCAAGAATTAAACAAGTTACCTCCACTTAATATTTCTATAGGCAAGCAAATTATCTTCACTTTTTTTTTTGATAAGTAAATGATTTTATTAAAAGAATAGGCATAACCCAAGTACACAAGATGTTATACAAGAGGTGACACCTATCTAGGAGTGAGAAATAGAAATAAGAAAATCATGAAAAATCAAGGCCGTTGAAATCAACAGCTTTGACCCATATAAATAGGGTTCTAACAAAAAGTAGTCTAAGCTCTTCCAGTGAGCGCTCTTCAAACGTTCAGTCATTACGATCCTGCCATATGCACCACATAATACAAATAGGAATCATCTTCCACATAGCTGTGATTTGTGGATTACCGCCTAGATTTGTCCAACTAGCTAGAAGCTCAACCACAGTGTCAGGCATAACCCATGCAAGCTCTATTTGTTTGAATACATCTTCCCATAACACTCTAACAACCTCACAATGCTGAAGAAGATGATCCACAGTCTCCCCACTTCTTTTACACATGCATCACCAGTCCATTATAATCACCATGTGTTTCCTTAAATTATCCATCGTCAAAAACTTACCCAAAGAAGCTGTCCAAGCAAAGAATGTTGCTTTGGGGGGCGCCCCTTGTTTCCCTAGATCTTCCTCCATGGGAAGTGATTGTTATGTGATTGTGAGTGACTTATAGAAAGAGCGAACCGAGAACGTACCTTTCCCTCCAAGTGCCCACCACAACGTATCAAAGTCTACAGAGATCCTCAAAGCTGTCAATTTCCCAATCTTGAGCCACCCTAGTAAAGCTCACATTCCATTGTACTAGATCACCAGCTATGACCATGAGATCGGCCACTGAGGCTTCCTTCTCACATGCAATCCTAAAGGCTGAAGGGAAAGAATCCTTGAGTGCATTATCTCCACACCATAAGCTGTACCATAATTTAATTCTAGATCCATTTCCCAGCACAAGTCTAGTATGATGAGCAAAAACCCCCCACCCTCTTCTAATATGCTTCCAAACTCCCGACTCCACACGCCCCATGTACCTCCATAGAGCTCCACCTCCCCCATAAACCTCCATACTTGGCATCAATTACCAATTTCCATAGAGCTTCCGGTTCCATATTGCATTGCCACAATCATTTCCCAAGAAAGGCCCTATTGAAAACCCTCAAGTTTCTAATGCCCAACCCATTGGATGAAATTGAGGAGCACACCTTTTTTTTTTTTAAAAGAAAAGGAGGGTGGCACCTTCGTTTATTCAAAATACCCTCACTAAGGTGGAGGAATAGCCTTGATTACAACTTTACCCCCAATAAAACAATACTCTCCTGAAAAACAAAGACTACTGCCGAATATAAAGGATACCCCATCTATCCGTGCGGACAAGAGTCAAGACCAGGAAATCTTCCCGAATCAAAACCACTTCCTAAAAACTCCATGACCCGGCCATGAACCCCCTCTTTTGCTAGAAAATTAGCAACCATATTAGCCTTTCTAAAAATATGACAAACCCGAACATTAAGTGTACGTTTGGATCATCAACCCATCTCAACTCATAATTACAATTTTTTCAAATTCCAACACAAAATATAATAAATAATTTAACTTTTTCAAATCTCAAAATAATAATAATATTAAAAAATAATATTCTAACAATATTTTATCATCTCAACTCAACTCAACTCAGTTCAACATCTCAACGCAGCCTAAGAGAACCAACAAGACACCTCGCTTCTTCCCAAAAATCCAACAAATATCAATAATTACAAGAATCAGAAGTAAACCATCTTACAACGACACTTGAATCAGATTCAACAAAAATGTTCCTTAGGCCTAACTGTTTACACAGCCTCAAACCTTCTACGAATGCACGACATTCAGCCACTGTGTTGGTAGAATGGCCATAAGAGTGGGCAAATCCAGCCACTTTACAACATGGAATTTGCATTCATCCCCTATTCCACTCCAAAGGAAAGCCCAATGAAGTTTCTCAATACAGGTAGCCACACTCGCTAGAATTGGGAATAAAGATAAGAAATAAGTAGGTAGATTTGACAAGGTGCTTTTGATTAAGGTGACCCTTCCGCCTTTCGATAAGTACAATCTTTTCCAACCTGCCAATCTAAGTTTAATCTTCTCAATTACTGTATCCCAGATAGATAAAGCCCTTGATGCAGCTCCCAAAGGAAGTCCGAGGTAACTCATAGGAAGAGAAGAAACTTTACATCCAAGAGAGCTAGCCAACTGCCGGATGTTGCAAGCATTACCAGCTGGAACCAATTCTGACTTGGCAAAGTTCATTTCCAGGCCTGATACAGCTTCAAAACAGCTTCAAAACAAAACCAATTCTGGTTTTGTTCTGCCTCACAAAAAATTAGAGTATCATATGCGAACAACAAATGGGAAGTATTAAGAGTACCCACAAAAAAACCAGCCACAAAACCACTGTTAACCTAGACAGAAATCATTTTAATGAGTGCCTCCATGACAATGAGGAAAAGGAGTGGTGATAGAGGATCCCCTTGTCTTAGGCCCTGAGAGCTGTTAAAAAAGCCATATGGGCTGCCATTCACCAAAACTTTGTCGTGGATATGCACCACCAGATCCACAAGCACCATCTCTCTCTAAAACCACACCTCTTTAGCAAGTAAAGTAGGAAATTCCAATTGACGTGATCATAGGCCTTCTCCATATCCAGCTTGCATAAGATACTCGGATGGCCAGACTTTAATCTACTATCAATACATTTGTTGGCAATGAGAACCGAGTCCAAAATTTGCCTACCCCTAACAAATGCGTTTTGGGGTTTCGTAATGATCCGCCTCAATACCTCCCCTAAACGGTTAGCAAGCACCTTGGAGATGATCTTGTATGCCCCATTCACAAGACTAATGGGTCGATACTCATTCACCTCTGATGCCCCAATCTTCTTAGGAATGAGCGCAATAAAAGTGGCATTAAGGCTTTTCTCAAATTTTCCAACTGACGAAAATGCCTGGAACACCTTCATTCGATCCTCCTTCACCACATCCCAACATGACTGAAAGAATCCCATAGAAAAACCATTTGGACTAGGTGCTTTGTCTTTGACCATCCTCCTCACCACACCATGAACCTTTATATCCTCAAAAGGCCTTTCCAACCAAGAGACATGCAATTGCTCAATGGTCTCAAATGTTAGTCTATCAAGCTTTGACCTCCACCCCACCTGTTCTGTAAGCAAATGTTCGAAAAATCTAGCAATATGCTCTTTGATCACAGGGGCCTCTGTACATACCGCACCATCTATATTCAGTCTTTCAATAGTATTAGTTCTCCTATGAGAGTTGGTCACTCTATGGAAGATCTTCGTGCTTCAATCTCTTTCTTTCAACCACAAAGCACGTGATTTTTGCAGCCACGATATCTCCTCTAATAAGGTAACCTACTCGACTCGAGTTCTAAAATTAGTTCTGTCTTTTGAGAGACTTCACCTAGAGAGAGAGCCCGACCCTCTTGTACCCTCTCTACCTCCTATAGCTCCTCCAACATAGACTTCTTATAGTTGCCTATGTCGCCAAAGGATTGAGCATTCCAAAGCTTTAAGTCTTTCTTCAAAGCCTTCAGTTTGCTCACAAAGATGAAACTAGGAGTGCCCTGGAATTGATACCAGGACCACCATTGTCTGACCCTGTCCACAAAATTGTCAATTTGAAGTCACATATTCTCAAATTTAAAATACCTCCTCCCTCCTCCCTCCTTAAATGCATCCATAGTTTAGCAAGATGGGAAAATGATCTGAACAGAGGCGAGGAAGACTCTTCTAACATAGCTCCGAGTAGTGAGTTTCCCACTCTGAGGAGACGAGGAATCTGTCCAATCTAGGCCACGTTTGGTTTTTAGACCAGGTGTATGCTCCGCCCATGAGAGGAATATTCACCAATCCCGAGTCGAAAATACACTCTGAGAACTCCATCATTGATGGCCGCAGCCTACCTTCTCTTGAGCGTTTGCTTGGTAAGTGTGTGACATTAATTCGTCACCTATAAACCATGGTAGGTCCCACCAGCTATGTACTCTAGCTAACTCATCCCATAGAAGTCTTCTCTCATTGTCTAAATTCAGCCCATAGATAACAGCGAAAGCCCACATAAAGTTGTCTTCTAAACTCTTAAAGGAACATGCCACTATATATTCCCCTATGTACTCCTCCATATTCTCCACCACTCTTCTATCCCACAAAACTAATACTCCTTCTGAAGCCCTAACAAATGCAAGATAAGCCCAGTTCACATATGGACAGCTCCATAAGCCTCGAACTAAACTTCTTGAAATCACTTCCAACTTGGTTTCTTGCAAGCACACAATGTCCGCCTTCCACTCACGCAACAAATTTTTTATCTGAAGGCACTTATTAGCCCCATTAAGCCCTTAGACATTCCAAGATACAATCTTCGGTTTCATATAGAGAGTGCTGGCCCCTTCCCTCATAGTTGATAGACCATGTTAGTCTCTTTAGCTCCCTTTGCTTTATGGAACCCGATTTCTTGGGCTGAACATGACCCACTTCAATGGCGGTAAGTAGGGCCATGAATTGTTCCTCAAACCCCTCACATTCAATCCCTACACAGTGTTGGATTTCCTTCACCTTGTGCTCAACCCAATTAGAAACACTATGTTGACTTGGTAACAAACAATTTAGGGGTATTGGTTACCCCACTCTGTCGATCTCATCTCTTGTTGCCCACTGTGAATCCATCTGCACCCCCATCTCCTCCTTGGTGATCAGAGACCTACTTTCCCACTTAGGGTAGCCTTGTGTAGGGATTAGCAGCCCACTTGGAGGACCATCTTCACTTCCAGCTACTATGAACAATGCTCGAGCCACGTCCACCTTCTATATATCCTTCGCCGAAGAGGCTACCACCTGGGAATCCATAGAATCCTCTTCCTTGCTAGTTGCTACTCATCGGTGTCTTATGGCTATGATGTTCTAGAGATCCGGCACACGACGGTGAGAACATAGCTAAAACATTTGATGGTTCCATTTCCGTCAACTCCCCTGCCGTCGACATCACCTTCTAGGCTCTCATTGGGGGTTCCTCGCCTGGTTGCGAGTTCGTTATGGGATCACTTATAGAAAGCTAAACATAAGTTATGAGATCACTGCACATCTCTGCACCCCTAGAAGAGTATGGTGAGATCCCCCCCCCCCTCCTCTTTGGTTTTGGGTGGGCAAAGAAGGGGTGAAGGGTGGATCATTATTTTCGTTTTTTACAATAAATAGAAAATGAAAATTTTATTTTAATGGATGGTTTTGGTTATTTTACTATGCAGCAAGAGAAGATATGAAAACCGCCAGAATACAAGGAAAGATATGAGCATCGGATACTCACGCCTGTCCTGAAGTATTCCATACATCCCACAAGCTGGGACCTAGCATATCCATAACCTGCATATCACAAGTATATGACTTAAACCAAGAAGTTATAATGGAGAGATGATGGAGATATGATTAGTGTTGATCATACCATCACATAATAGTCTCCTTGCCTCCCTTTGTAGTGTACTTTAGGCACTCCATGACTACCACCAAGAGTGCTATAAAAAAAAAAAAAAACCATTAATTCATACATCTGTGTACATGCATGCATGCATATATGTAGAGTAAATTAATTTACAAGCCCCCTAGAAAATAAGGACCTACTTGTAAACTTGCCACTCGTATGGTGGGCCATAGTTGCAGCCTTTGCTGTTTCTATGCTCAAATTTCAGAGCTACCTGATATAAGAAAAAATAATAATACATAATATAAATTATATTCAACTAACAGGCATAAATTCAAAGAGTACAAGAGAATCTGAATTGAGCTCACCTCCAAAGCCCAGGACCTGTGGAGCGTTCAGTTCCACCTGAAACACGTCGACCAACGAATACCTGACCAAACCCACCTTTGCCCAATTTTCTCTCTATTTTATATATGGGTGATCCTCCCACTGTGACCTTCAGAAAAATTACAAAAAAAAAAAAAAAAAGAAAAAAGAAAAAAAAAAGCTCAATATACCAAAGAAAACAATATTATTAATTTTTATTTGATAAGTAACAAAACGATATCAAGATCAAGTAAATATACAGTTCAATAGACGCTTCACTGACAATAAACACAATATTAATCTACATAAGAGAATACAACAAGAAAAATGAGAGATATATGCATATACATAATCTGTGAATTCGTAATAGCAACAAACCTTTTTACTTAACCAATATAAGGAAGAAAAATTATTCAACACAACACATTAGCTCTGCAAACAAAAATATTCAAAACTCACATACTACTAGTTACTTATAAACACAGCACTACACAGTAGATCATTAGCAATAGAACCTTTTCTGAAATCAGAACAGCAACCAAAATAAGAAACACCAAAATAACACTAAATCAACAGCCAAAGAACCATATTTCTGAAATTATAACGATAACCCGATCGAGGACACCCCAAAACACCACGAATTAAACTACACACATCAGTTTTTTTTTTTGCAATTATACCTCCCAAAAAATTGAGAAACACCAAAACAACGCTGAATAAAGCTACCATAGAATCATCAACATCAATAAATGCGACTACAACGCCAAGTTCGACCCACGAAAGAAACTTTTTTGGTGCAACAACAACACACCCAATCTGCAAAAAAAACAAAAACAAAAACAAAAACAAAAACAAAAAGAAGAAAAACAATAAAAAAGGCCCGCATACCTTCTCGGGAAAAGGGGCGGTGCTGCCCTCTTCCTCTTGCCCAGCGGCCTTATTGGCACTCAAACCGCCACTATCATCAGCCATCGCACCCTTGTCTTCCTTACCAACAGCCTTCTTTCCTTTCTTCTCCTCCGAACCACTATCCCTCTCGGAAATCACAATCACCTGCTGCAGCTGTTCCTCCTCCTCCTCCTCCTTCTCTAGCTTCAACTTCTTTGCCCTGGCGACCGCGGCACGGGTCTTCACGTAGTTTCCAACCGGGGGCTCCGATCGCTTGTGCGCGACCTTAGCACGGCCTCGGCGGACTCCTCTGCGAAGCTCCGGCATTGCTCAAATCCATACAATAGGCATCAGAGTCCAAAAATCCGATCATTATATTGCTCAGCTCACATGGCCGAAATGGAAGATTTTGGTTTGGGGAAAAACGAAAGGACGGGGATCCGATGCCTCGATTCAGCGGAAACTAGATAAGACTGGATGGAATCGGGGTTGATATTGGGGAAGAAAAGGGTTAGGGTTTGGTAAAAATTTGGAGCGGAGAGAGAGAGAGAGAGAGAGAGAGAGGGAGAGAGGCCGTCTCGAAGCGTGTTAGATCACAGAGACCGCCCTGGGTAGTGTTGGAACGGAGGGCCAAGTGAGAACGGGGTTCGGAGTATGTGATCACCACGTCAGCATTCTTTGTGGGCCCGCAGCTTACGAGTGTGTGTAGAGTGGACGTAAAAAAGGCTCTGAAGTAACAAGTTTGAAGTTGCATTAATTAGTTAACTTATTGCGTCGACTTTTTTCGACGCTATATCGTTAAGTCATGCGATTAGATGTTGTTTTCTTAATTTCACTTGTTAAATCGACTCCGATCTACTCTATAATTAAAGTTTAGCATCCCCAAACCGTATCGAGAGGCCTTCCTATGAGAAAACCTTGATTTTTCAACACGTGATTCCATCTTGTATTCTATATTTTTAGAGAAAATGTATTTGTAATTGTAAATTGTATAACTGCTATATAATTTTTTAAAAAAAAGTGAATAAAACATGAAATTCATATGAAAAAAATTAATTTTTTAATCGTATACCTCACTTTTTTTCAAAACGATTACGTGGCGTTTACGTACTTCAAGGTTGCATGTAGAATTATTCATTTTTTTATTAGTGTGACGAGTATTAATATTCTAATATATTTATATTATATATTATTTATGTGATATAATTTGATTTAGAAAATAAATTAAAATCTTATAAATCAAATTTTACTATTTAAATAATGTGAATAATGTATTTTACACATCGCCTTGATAATATAATAATTCTAAATTGTTTTTTTTTTCTCACCAATAAAAATAGTTTTTTTTTCTTTTTAACAGAATCACTTATGTTAATGTCGTGTTTCGCACGCCTTTGGGTCGGTTCCAACAACTCAGATTTTCGGTTTTTCACCTGCACACTTAAGCAAACACGAAGAGTGGGGGGTCTTGGTGGTGGCTGGGGAATCTTCGATGCTAAAGTCAGTATATCTCTTTAGTAGTTTATGCGTAACCTTAGAGGAATTAGTGAGAGTTTTTTGTACCTAGGAATTGACTTTTATTCTAGATTTCGGGTGGGGACAACTCATCTATGACTTTGAAGGGCATATGTCCTTCCCACAGTTCGTTTAGTCAGAATCCTCTAATGCGGCGTGGCCTCTGGAGCAGCGCCATTAATGCGGCATGGAGTCCGGTGAGTGGAGTCATTAATGCGGCGTGGCTCCCTAATTCACTTTATTCGACAGATGTTCCCTGTTATGCCTCTCCATGTTTGCTGTCAGAATATCACGGGTTCTCTATATTTCCCTCCCACCTACCTGTGCAGGTTCCCAATGATAGTTTGTCATTGGGTTGGTATCAGGGCGGCGAGTCTCATCTACTCCTATCGTCCACTTTCCTTACTCATGGGTTGTTTCGTGGGTGAGTTTTGCTCGTGGGCTGAGTATTCTGTAGAGGCCCACCGACTCTTTTTAAAGGATGGTTGTTGGGCTTGAATGGCTTAGCTGGGTTCTCTGGCTTATTTCCCCCGCGGTCCCTCATGGGCTTGCTTTAAGGGCCGATAGAGGGGAAAATCCCCTTACAGTTACCCCGCCAATTCTTATCGGACTAGTCCGATAGAAATTTCTTTTTGTCTTCGTCTTCACGCTATATACTTTCACGTTGTCGCCACTACTGAGATAATTTTCCCAAGGAATGGGCGATTATTCCTCTCCCGACTCTTTTACTTGTTAGGTTCCGGGCTCTAGATCATGCTTATGTGGCTTTTTCTTTATTTTAATGATGTTAGGCAACGGTTCTCCTTCCGACATCATTAACATGTTTTCTGACGGTTGGATTTCGCACTTGATTGTTTCTTTCCAATCCTTTTAGCATTGAGGGTGTTAGGCGGCTCCTTCTCTCCACGTCACGTCGTCTAGTACATGTTGCGGGATTTGTACATATCTTGCCAGTTTAGTAGGGCGTGTGCGTTCCCACGACTTTGGGATGCCAACTGTTGATGGGGTCTATTTAAATTTCCTATTTCGATGTTGGAGCCAATTTGCTTTTTATTCCTTTCTTAGATCTCTCCACGCTTCTTCCCTTTATCTTTAAATCTCCCTCTGCATGTATCCCCTTTTTCCTTCTTCCATTTCCACATTCACATGGCTTCGAGGAAATTCTCATGTTCTGTCCCTAAAAGTCCTAAACTTGCCAAGCCTTACAGTTCTTTGCAAAGTCCCGGGGGCCTAGATCCTCGGAAGTCCACACTGAGTCACAGAGTTATGACGGGTTCTCTTAGCAGTCAGTGGTGACTCCTAGTGAGTTGGAGTCTCTGAGGTCAACTTATAAGGTGCTTGACATTGTAGAGTTTGAGGTGTTGTCTCCCAATGAAGGCGTCGTGGACTCTGAGGGGTATGCATTGAAGGTAGCTGTGTATCCTAGCATGTTCTCCAGCGGCTGTAGGTTGTCTTTTTGTCGTCTAGTTCGTGATGTGTTGGACTACCTGCACTTGGCACCTGCCCAACTCCACCTAAATGCATGAAGGATCTTGGTAACGTGTTGCGTCATTTGGCGGCAAGCGTTGGAGGAGGCATGTTCCGAGTTCCCTGATCTCATCGCGTGTGAGTTCCTCCTTACCCACAATCTTTTGAAGCAGAGTGAAAATACTTGCAGTTTTAGGTCCATTCAAGTGTTGGCTTGTTTGGAGTCGTGGTACAATAGGGTGAAGGGGTGGAGCCGTCACTTTTTCTTCTTTTCCGGTAGAGGATGGGAGTTCCTGATCGAGCAAGCCAACCGGCGTGACTACCCCATTCGCATCATCTAGGGGTTGTGGGTGATGACAAGAGCTCCAGCCCCTAGGCGACTCCCGAGGAAGTGAGCCAGATCGAGGTCGTTCACACTTGGGTGAAAGCCCACTCGGACAATATTTTTTTCGAGGCCCTGTTGGATGAGGGCAATTTTAAGCGATACTTGCCTCCATCGACCAACAGGCGTTTTACTGACCGGACTGTACTGATACAGGTGTCTGTACCCCAGGTTCGTAGGCGTTTCCCTAGCCCACCGATGGAAAGGAAATGGAAGAAACTCAAGTGGGAGTCTCTTGCCAAAATCGATTATGAAGAAATGCTCGTTCCCCCTCCGAGGCAATCTTCGGTTGCAGTGCTCGTTCAACGGCCAAAGTCGAGGTCACCGAAGAAGAAGGTAGTGATCTTACCGCCTCCTCATGCCGTGCCTTCTTCTTCTTTTTCTTTCCCATGAAAGGCGAGTGGCTCTGATTCTCTTCAGCATGTTTTGGCTGATCCACCGACAACCGATCTCATACAGCATAGGGAGGTTCTCTCAGCTATTTTAAAGGCTTCTTCCCCTACCCCGAGGGAAAATGTGGGGGTTGTGGAACTTTCGCGTGGAAAGGAGTTGCTCTCTATGCAATTTTATGGGGTCCTTTTGGACCGTCCTGTTCGTGAGTCCCATATAGTGCCCCTGTCTCTCGACATTGATCTTGAGAGGCTTCCTTCACCTTTATTCGAAGAGCGCCTAGTCAGGGGTGAAGATCTCCTTGACCGGGTTTCCATCCCGAATTCTCCCATCACTTATTCCCCTAAAGTCGAGGTTGTCTCGACCGAGCCTAGCTTACGGGACGATGATGTGGTATTTGGGAGGGAGATAGAGAAAGCCGTGTCGTAGGCTGAGGGGGTTCTGGCAGGCACACTCAAAACTGAGGTCGTGGCGGTGTCAGTGGAGGTCAACAAAGCTTCTGTTGTTGCGGCCGACGTCGGGGCTCCGCTGCCCTTTGCTTACACCATCTTGGCCTTGGCTTCGATGGAAGCTAGGGTTAAGGTCGAAGTGGTGAGGTCCTGGCCATATTGGCGAACGCTGGCGCTTCTCTATCCTTCATTAACACCATCCTGGCCTTAGTGTTGATAGGGGCTGGTGCCAAAATGGGAGAGATCGCTACAGATGTGCTGGCTGGCTAGGCTCCAGCAGTTTCCAAGGGCACAAGGGTTGTAAAGATTCTCAAATGTGCCGTGGGAGGTCCATCTCTGGCAAGGGGTGATGGCATGGTGCTCAAGAACTCTTCTGAGGAGATGGAGGATGCTGCCCCTAGGTTGGCAGTAGGCGGGGACCATTCTGCCTGTGTCTAGGGCATGGCTAGGAGGCTTAGGGAGTTTTTCTCCGAGTTCTGCTATTGACTTATCATATTAAGCTTTCTTGGTGCCTTTTCCTTTGTTGCTAACTTAAAAGTTTCATGGCAGAGTGTAGGGCAGTTGGCGGCGTTCATTATGGATGACTGAGAGGCACTAGAAGGCGAGAACTGGGCACTCCGATCTTTGGCTCAGTTGACCTTGCGTTGTGCCAAAGAAGAAAGGGAGAGAAATGAGGAGTTCAAGGAAACCCTTGTCAAAGTGCAGTTCAGTCGGTGGCAGAGGTAGAAGACGATACTCCAGCTTCATCGTCGCAAGACCCAACTTAAGTCCGGCTTGGCGAGGTCCCAAGAGGAGGCTGACTCGCTCGCATCAGCTAGCGATCGAGTGACTCCTGAAGGTTCTAGGTGTGGTCGCAGACCAAGTTGGAGCAGCTTTAAGTCGACAACTCGAAGTTGCTCAAGCAACACGACTCTGATTCCCGGTCATACAAGTAGTTGGAAGGGAGATTCAAGGAGGCCTCCAAATCTCTGCAGGAAAAGAGGGAGTCTCTCAAGGCCAAAGATAAGAGAGTGAAGGCCTTGGAGTTCAAGAAAATCGAGGCCAATTGTGTAATAACCGCCCATGAGGCCACCATTTTGGACTTGCGCTCTCACCTTGAAAGCGTTGAAACCGCCCTTCCCTAGTTGCGCAAAGAGTTGTTGCATGTCCGCGACGACGCCTGGAACTATGGCTACTTGGAGGGTTTGGAGAGAATAAGAGATCATGTACTTTTAATCCCTAAAACAATTTGAGGGCTTTGAAAGTGCAAGAACTCCTTCCAGGCCCAGCGGGGCTGAAGCGTGGTGCCTTGATAGGGAAAAAGTTCATCCCGAGCGCACTCTCGGACAAACCCTAATAGTGGCAACCCCGCCAGCTGAACGTTTCCATTCCTGTATCAATGTATTTTCTTTTTCTTCTGTTTGTAAAGTTATGTTCATTGTTTCATTTCCTTGTAAAGAACTTTGACCGAGTATTTTTAGATGCCCTTGCGGCCATTTGATCGTGCTTTGTATACATTTAACTTATCAATAAAATTGTCTATTTTCTTTGCCGCTAGGCCTTGGATGTTTGTTTCTTCCTTAATGTTCTTTTTCCTTTGCTTTTTTCTTCTGTCAGCTTGGTGGGCCTGATGAGAGGAATAAGTCAAATTCGTGAAGACACGATACTTGACTCTCCGACCTTTTCGCTGGTGTTGTAAGCTGGGCCAATGGGTGATGCAAGTTCGTGGAAACACAGTACTTGGCTTCCCTAGTCTTCTCATCGGCCTTGTAGACTGAGACAAGGGTTGGGCATAGGGGTGGGCAGCGGGGCCTCGCCCCCGTTCGTCCCGCCCTACATGGAACACCCCATGTGGGGGCCGGTTGACCCCAGCAGGGCCTCGCCCCCCGCTTCGCACCCCTCCCTTTTTTAATATAAAAAAATATAATTTTTAATATTTATATAAATATATTGTATTTAGATATATACAATTTGTTAAAAACTTGAATTCAATTTCAAATTAATGGACTGCCTTGGCCTCCTATATAATGGTTAGTCTAGGAGACCAAAGCAATTTAAAATACAACTCTAATGAGTTTATATTTTTTTTAAATGTATAAATTTCAATAATATTATAATTGGGTCAAAAAAATTTTAGATAAAAAAAAAATTAGACATTGGGTTGAATGGGGGGAGAGGAGGGTGCGGAACCCCACCCCTCGGTAGCAGGGAGGGGGCCCTGCCCTCGCCTCCTGGGCGGGGTATGAAACCGTCCCACCCGCATGGTACAGGGAGGGGGGGCAGGGATGGGGTGCCCCAACCCCGCACCATGCTGGTAGCATCCCTAGTTAGGCAAGCCCGTGGAAACACGGTACATGGCTTCCCTGGTCTTCTCTCAGCCTTGTAGACGGCCAAGTCCTTGCTGACACGGTGATGCCTGATCCCATGCACACTCTCGGACAACTGTTTCTTGTATCGACGCATTTCTTGGGTTGTGGAGAGAGCGGGCCTATCTTCCGCGAGGAGAGAAGCCGGGTCCCGGGATGTCTTATGCTAAACCTTCCTCTTTGGCCTTTCGTGGGGGTGGGGGTGGGGGTGAGCCGCCGCGTAGTGAAGGAGTCGTCTTGCTCTGTCTTCTCATTTGGCTGAGGAGGAGCTCGGTGAGGATTCTAAGGCATTATTTGTCTGGCATTCCGTCTTTGGAGATGTAGTTATGTCGAGCAGTTGAAGGACTACAGCCGCTCTCCATCGGGGGATGGGTTAGGATGTCTTAGGTCAAGTCCATCCCTTTGGTCCTTTTGAAGAGGTAGCTTGCCAGACGGTTGAAAGGGTGGTCCGCTCTTTGCCATGAGGCAAGTAGGGGACATCTAACATACCACTGGACAAAATAAATAAGTTAGTATAATTCATTTTCGATCTACGAAAGCAGAATTTGCAAACCTGTGTTGTTTTACTATAGACGTTAGGCATTAGTCGCTTGGTGTTCCGTTTGGTGGAGAAGGAGTGAGGTGAAGAGTCTAAGACGTCGCTCGTTTGGCGTTCCGTTGTTGGATATGATGTAATGTGGGGTAGTCGAAGGACTAAACCCGTTCTCCATCGAGGGAGGAAGAGGGATGCCTTAGGCTAAACTTGCCTATTTGGTTCTCCCGATGAGGTAGTTTGTTCGATGTCTGAGAAGTCGGTCAGCTCTTCGCCGTGATGGGGGTGGGATAAATTTTCTGGCAGTTGAGAGGTTGGACTCGCTCTCCCACACAAGGGAGGTTGGGCCGCTTGCCCACCTATTGATCCTCACAGGGAGGTAGGTTACCGAACAGTTTGAGACTGGACCAGCTCCCACCCGTTGATACCACATGAAATGTAAGTGTTGGGTCAGGTCGGGGTAAGTTGTCGGGCTGCCGAGGGGCTGAACCTTCTCTCAGACGAGGGAGGGGCGATATGTCCTTAAGGCACATCTCGCCATTTAGTTACCGGGTAGTTTGGAACTAGACCCACTTCCACATGTTGATGCTCACGAGAAATGTATATGTCTGGTAGTCGAGGGCTAGCTCGCTCTCCGGTGCGAGGAGGATAAAGTAGCCTTAGTAGTAACTCATCCCTTTGGTGCCTTGTAGGGAGGTAAGTGTTCGGAAGCTGAGCAGTTGGTCTGCTCTTTACCGTGATGAGGGTGAGGTAAGTTGTTTGGGGAGCTTAGAAGCTAGACGCGCTCTCCCCGCAAGGGAGGTTGGGCCGCCTGCCCACCCTTTAGCCATCTTGGGGAGGTAAGTAGTCGGACAATTTGGGACTGGACCCGCTCTTGCTCGTTGACATCATAGGGAAGGTAAATGTTGGGTCAGGCCGATGCTAGTCCCATTCTTTGTCGTGGCAGATGTTAGGGTAAGTTGTCGGGCAGCCGAAACACTGGACCTGCTCTCCGTCGTGGGAGGGACGAGATGGCTTTAAGGCTTATCTCGTCCTTTACCTTCGGCAAGGAGGTAAGTTACCAGGCAGTTTGGGACTGGACCCGTTCCTGCCTGTTGAAGCTCACGAGGAAGGTAAGTGTCCGGTAGCCGATGGCTAACTCACTTTCCACCGCGAGAGGGAAAAAGCAGCCTTAAGTTTAATTCATCCCTTTGGTACCTCGTGGGGAGGTAAGTGTCGTCAATGGAGATTTTGTTGATGGAGATATGTTGCTAGAGATTACGTTGGTGGATATTATGTTGATGGAGATTATGTTGATGTAGGTTACGTTGATGGAGATTACGTTGATGGAGATTACGTTGGTGGAGATTATGTTGATGAAGATTACGTTGATGGAGATTACGTTGGTGGAGATTATGTTGATGGAGATTACGTTGATGGAGTAAGAAGTCGAGATAGGCAAGACACATTTTATCTCTCATTAATAGAATTTACACTATCGACATGTAAATATAAATTAGAAGTCATAAGGCTCTTTCGCAGTAAAACTTCCACAAATGCTTGGGGTCCTATGGACGTGGACCATGTGCACCCCGCCATTCATTGACTTCAATTCTTGCACGTAACACTCCCATGCAAGGACCTATTCTCTTCGAATTTCTCTCACCCCCTGAGAGGTTGGAAACTTCATATTTAAGTGATAGGTCGATGTTATTGCCCTTAGACTATTGAGGGTGGGTCTGCCAATTATAGCATTGTATGATGAAGGAGCCTTTACCACTAAGAAGTTGACCATGACAGAGGACGTCGAAAGGGCGCTGCTCGCCAAGACGGACATTGTGATGGTTCTGACCAGTTGAACCATGTCCTTGGAGAAACCCTTCAGTGAGATGGGGTTAGTTGGAGTTGGGAGGCATCTATCCCTATCCGTGTAAAGGCTTTTCAGAATAAGATGTCTACTGAGTTGTTGTTGTCGATAAGGACCTCCTAGTGGTGAAGTTGGCGACCAACATAGTCAGTACCAGGGTGTCATCGTGCTAATAGAGGATCCCCTCCTCGCCATCCTCTCCATAGGAAATGATGGGGGCTGGGTCGTTTCTTCTGTACTTGGTGGGGCGGCACTTTGCCGAATACACTTCTTGGTATCTTGCTTATCTGGAGTGCGCCTTCCGCCAGTATGAGGTTGCGCCCTGCCAGCGAACTCTCCCGCGATGGTTCTAATTTCCCCCAACAATGACCCTTCTTGATGTGGTGAGAGGGGCAATTGCGCTAGGGTCCTTGTGCAACCACCCTTTGCCTCGGGCTCCCTTCCCTCATTGGCCTTCTGACTCTTTTTGCACTTCTTTCTCGAGATCTCCGCCTCCACACCCACTCTGGCCTCCAACCGAGGGTACCGAGGTCTCTGCTGCCCAGCCTATTCTCTTTCCTCTTTCAAGAAAAGACAATCTTCGGTGTTATGAGTGATGGACTGGTAGTAGGTGCAATAGAGGCAATTGATGCTCTTGTAGTCATCTTCTTGGGCGGGTTGGCGATCGTCTTTCTGGATGGCGGGCGCCGGTTGGTCAAATAGAAGCCCCAGGCCCTTTGTAAGGACTTATTCTCTCTGTTGTTGTGCGACCCTTTCTCTGGCTTCTCCCCTTTCTTTTTCGCTAGTTTCAATTCTTTTCTCCTCGGCTCGGTCAAAGCTCGAAGTGTGTCTTTGGTATTAATAAAGTTGTCAACTTGATCCATGAATTCTCGCAGTGTGGTGGGAGTTCTCTTTTCCAATTTTGCCATGAACTGGGATCGGTGCCACACTCCTCCTAAGAGCGCCGCCAAAGTTATATTCTCGTCCTGGTCATATGTAGTCATTCGTTATTTGTTGAACCTGAATATGTATGTCTTCAAGCTCTTGTCTTCTCCCTGCTTAATGGTAAAGAGGTATGCTGCGGGGCATCTCCTTCTTTGGCTCGCCATAAATTGTGTGAGGAATTGGCGAGCCAGCTTCCCAAAGCCGTCTATGGACTCGAGTGCCAAAGATCCTAACCGTACTTTTGTCGACCCCCTCAAGGTCAGCTGGAAAGCCCTACAGGCCACTTCTCTCGGAAAATTGAGCAGAGTCATGTGAGCCCTAAAGGTTTATAGGTGTTCAAGGCATAGTTTCAGATTTCGTACCGTACTGGCCGGTACGACCGATATTTTTCGTACCGGCCGGTACAGGTACTATACCTGTTTCGTATCAGCCCAAATACCGGTAGTACCGGCCGGTACCGGCCGATATTTAGCCCTGTGTTTTTTTTTTCAAACTACAAGCTTATTTTTTAACCCCTAATTCAGACTAGACTATTTATAATTTTTATATATACGTATTTATATATAATTTATTTATATATAGATTATTATTTTAGAGTATAATTTTTATATATAATTTATTTATATATCGACTATCCCGAAACGCTATCTCGAAACGGTACCGGTACTGACATATTTCGTTCCAGTGCCTTGACCGGCACGGCGTCCGGTACGGTATTCAAAACATTGGTTCAAGGGGATCTTAGTCCCGTCGTACATGTCCATGAGGGGCACTAGGAACTTTGGTGGTAGGAGCACGACCATCACTTCCTTACTATAGGGTAAGCTCGTACTAGTGAGCAATTGGTCTACTGATGATGATGTGTCCATCTTCCTTGCTATTTCTTTGTACTTATCTTTGAGGTTACGCAGCTCGTCCTGCATGTTTTTTCTTTCTTCATCTGTGTCACCTCCCCCTCCTACGTTTCTGGATCCCACGTGCTCGTTGTTGCTTGGTTCTACTTCATTTTCTAGCTCATTGGTGGCTACTCTGAGAGTCTCATTCTCCTTTCAGAGGGTCTCCATCTCGGTAGTTAGTTTTCTTACCAATTGTTCCATTGTGGCGAGCCTTGCTTCCATATTTGTCGAGTCGCTTCTTCTTGTCCCTGAGTTGTCTGAGAACGGGTTGTCATAGGCATACGAAGGACACATGAAGTCTATAAAGATCTCACAGATGGCACCACTATTAACGTTGTGTTTTGCACGCCTTTGGGCCGGGTTCCAGCAAATTGGGTCTTCGGTCTTTCACCTGCACACTTAAGCAAACACGAAGAATGGGGGGCCTTAGTGGTGGTCGGGAAGTCTCTGATGCTAAAGTCAATATATCTCCTTAGTAATTTGTGCGTAGGCTTAAAAGAACCAAAGAGAGTTTTTCGTACTTGAGGATCGACTTTTATACTAGGTTTTGGGTGGAGACAACTCATCCTTGACTTTGAGGGACCTTTGTCCTTCCCACAATTCATCTAGTAAGAATCTTTTAATACGGTGTGGCCTCTGGGGCAACGTCATTAATGCGACATGGAGTTTGGGGAGTAGCGCCATTAATGCAGCATGGCTCCCTAACTCACTTTACCCAGCATACGTTCCCTGTTAAGCCTCTCCATGCATGCTGTCAGGAGATCACAGGTTCTCCATAATTTTCGTCCATCTGCTTGTGCAGGTTCCTGATGGTAGTTTGTCATTGGGTTGGTGTTAGAGCGGTGAGTCCCATCTACCCCTACCATCCACTTTCCTTACGCGTGGGTTGCTTCGTGAGTGGGTTTTGCTCGTGGGTCGAGTACTCCGTAGAGGCCCACTGACTTTTTTTAGAGGAGGGTTGTTGAACTTGAATGAGCTTAGCTGGGCTCTTTGACTTATTTTCCCAGTGGTCCCTCGTGGGTTTGCTTTAAAGGCCAATAGGGGGAATCCAACTTACAACTTAAATATTAATGTCTTCGTGGGATTGATAGATTTTACATTTGTTTTAAGGTACGAGTTTTTATTTCTTTGGAGAGATTTATGGAAGCAGCAGATAAGGCGATAACGATTTCAAGGGGATTGGTGCGTTTGAAGCATCTCGTTACCAATATGTATTTACGTCGACTAGTATCGCCTCCATAACATGTAGTCGCTACTGCAAAAGCTTTGAAAAAGTTAAGGCGAAACGGCGACGCTTCCCTTCTGCGTTCAAACAAAGTTGCGACAAGGGGTAGCATTTTGAGTCTCGAGATTCTCTGGGTAACGGTGAATCCTGAATGTGAGGTCCTCCACGACTGTGTTTTCCATACAGTGTGCTTTTGCGTATCAGGAGAGAGAGAGAGAGAGAGAGAGAATGGCATCTTCTTCTCTGCTCTCGGCCATCCCACAACATTCTGCTTTAGCTTCCTCGGACCACTGTGAGCTCTCTCTCTCTCTCTGAACTAATGAATTCAAGCTTATTGAGAAGTGCTACATATAGGAACATGAACCCTTTGAGTTGTTTTAATTTTTAGCGTTGAATTAACATCTCAATTTATCCGGAGTATGTTGCCTGAATTTCCTGTTGTTTCATGAAAATAAGTAGAATGACCATATCTGCACATATTTCCATGGAATTTTCGAAAGCTTTTATTTTTCGTGGACGAATCTTCCAAAAGGGTCCGACTTGGTTTTCTATCTCTGTTGGGCAACTCTTCATTTTGGGCTCTTTTGGTGGAGTAGAAGTTGCCATATTTGTCAATCCTGCACTGAGTTCCATTTTCAACTAGATATGCGCTGAAGCTATGAACGAGCTGTTTTTTCTTCTTGTCTGAGAACCGATCAATGGAGAGATTTTTTTTAAACTTGCACGGACGCCATCGTTTCCCGTGATGATTAACCGAATTAAATGAACTTATTTGGTTTGTCAGGGATGTTCATGCACGAATTGTTTCAAATTTTGGTTTTCTTTTTATCATTTTTGTTTGTGATTGCTTTGAAGATTATATTTGTGTTAGGCCGTATACTGTTGGGAGGACAGTGGCTTTAACTATCCATTCCTTTTGTATCAAATGACAGTCAACTTCAAGTCAGCTAGGATTCCTGTGAGATCTAGTTTGGAAAATGAGCAACAGAGTACAGGTGATTCAGACAACTCATCGAAACCAGCAAAGGTAAAGATTTTATGGTTCATCAGCATCTATTTTGTTTCAGTTAATCCTTAGATGCAAAATTTTCTATAAGGACGACATGGGTTGTAGGGAAGTAAGGGGACGAGCTGTAATCATCATCAATTGCTTTCATTTAGGGACATGCACGTTGCATTCTATTATGTGTCCCAAACTCCTCATGCATCATGTGCGATTAACATTTAGTAGAATGTGATGGTTAGGTTTGCTAGGATTTCTCCAAGTATGGAAGCTGCCTCCTCGTGCATCACGTGCGATTAACATGTGTCTTTTGTTGAATCTTTTTCACAGTTCAATAGATAATTGATATGACAATGATTTTTTTCCATGTTTTGAAATACAGTTAACCAGCATGTTAACTAATCGGTTTTGATAAATTGAACGCGTAGTGTGTGTATAGACCAATGGTATGCAAGAGAAGGGACTCATTCATTCTCTTTAGAAAAAAATCTATTCATCATCTCAACTCCCATTATCCTTTCATCATCCAATGATGTGGCATTAGATGATAGGTTAATAAGTAAAATGTAATAAATAATTTCCAATCACCTAATGCCACATCATAGGATGATGAAAATTGGGATGATGAGTAGCATTACTCTTCTCTTTATAACATTTTCTGCTAGATGACTTGTCATTGTGCCATGGATTGGATTTCATGTTCTATGGTAATAACAGTCCTTGAAATGACAATCACTTCAGTAATTTGATGGTAGAGGTACTGAAAATTGTTAATATTTGACTAAATGTTATACGAACTACTTCAATGATATCTGCAGTACTTTCAGAACTCATAGAAATTCTCATGTTCAACAAACTTTGGATTTCTTGTTTTCACCACAGGGTTCTCGATCATCAATCTCTCGACGCAGTTGTGTCACTTGTTTATGTTCCACTCTGTCCTTGATGAACAATTTTGGTACACCAATTTCCATACAAAAGGCAACTGCTTCAGAAGGAAAAGAAAGGCCAGTATGCCGGAACTGTGGGGGTAGCGGTGCCATTCTCTGTAAGTTTGAATTTCCATATGTTACATGTTAGTAGTCTCATCACCAGAATGGTCTGAAGTTAGTACAGTGTACACAACTTGCAATATATATAGAACTCGTTGAGAGTGCGAACTGACCTTTTAATACATGCTGTGTTACCTTTGTTACTCATTTCCTTTCCATAAGAGGTTCATTTGCTTTCTATTTAGGTGATATGTGTGGTGGTACAGGAAAATGGAAAGCTCTCAACAGAAAACGGGCTAAAGATGTCTATGAGTTTACAGAATGTCCAAATTGTTATGGTATGTACATTTTGGCTCCCATCTACCTGTTAGTTATTTAGTCATAGAAACAGGTATTTCCTGCTTTCAATTGTTTTATCCTTATTCTGAATGTATATCACCCCTGAACTTTATCTGCTATTCATTCTTAATTGAAGACTTGGGCTGTTTAGTTTACCGATAAAAAAAATTGAAGATATGGTGTGTTTTCTGATATCCAATGGAAATGAATACACACCATTCCTTAATAATGGAGTCAATGCCACAGGTCATAGTAGTTGAAATCTCAATCAAGACATTCTTAAAACTTTTCCTCTACATGAAACTGAGTAGACATATTTCCCATCTTAGGTCTAGATTGATGTCTTAAACTTACCAGAAGGGATGGTAAAAGCCTTTAGTATGGGGGTACAGTTGGAGCCCCCTAGCACCCATGCTCTTTATTTCAATAACATGGATATTTTCTGAGTGCTAAACTCCACATAGCTCTTCATGATCATAAATGCTGAAGAATGCATATGAAAGGTTTAGCAAAAAGTCTTAGATAAGGGCACACTTCAAGTGATGGGGAGCTACTCTATGAGCAAACCAAAAATTGGGGCTATGATCAACTCTAGAAGTCCAAACACTCATGTCCTTTTTTTCCTCTGAGAAGTTGTAATATATGATACTTTCTTGGATGTGGTACAACAGCTTCTGTCCATTCTGTTTTTTCGTTCCTTAGAATTGTGGTTTGAAATTAGTTGATGAGTCATTACTAACCTCTTCTTGTTGTGGGCAGGTCGAGGGAAACTTGTGTGTCCTGTTTGTTTAGGGACTGGTCTACCAAATAACAAAGGCCTTCTCAGGAGGCCTGATGCGCGACAATTGCTTGATAAGATGTACAACGGTCGGCTGCTACCGAGGTCTTAAAGTAAGTCATTTTACATCCAAGTAATTCTCCTGTTTATATAATATAGAAGACCTTTTTTAACTGCACATATGATAACATGGTCGCATATTGATGCTTGAATTACAGTCACATCATTGAAATGGTGCAGTTAGAGGCTATTTGACCACAAGAATACACTTCGATTTGTTGGACAAAGAAGTGGCAGAGAGTAAAGACTACATGTTGCACCCCAAAGAGCAGCACAAATATAGAAGCTTTTTCCCTGTTCTAGGGTCATTGACATGGTCTAACCGTACAGCTTATACTCGCCAAAGTTGCATGCAATTTGGGTTGATGAGGAGGTCCTTTTGTTTACTTTACACCACCAAACTCATTCACTTAGCTACACATGATTATTGCATCGGCTAGTATAAAAGCTTCTAGCGATTTGAACACTGTATGATCACCATTAAGCCACATTTGTTTGATGTGGAAAATGGACTTCTTTATCGAGCTGAAAATGTATTGAATTCAGTGCATGTTCTTCCTATCATTTAACTGTGGCTATTCTGTAAGGTTGGTCTTGTTGGTTTATTTTTTGGATCTCAGGAATTGACAGATCACGTATAGAATCTCCAAAACAGGTTTCACTGATTAACTTCAATACCTATTGCCAAAAAGGAAAAAACAGAAGCTGATGTCGTACCTATGGCGGATTAAACCTCAAACTTCCACCTTTATAACGAAGAAAAACACAACCTAGTTAAAAGACTACTGGAATTTTTTTTTCCTTGGTGCTTTTCAGTATAAGCTATAAAGAGGCTAAAAGCATTTTACTGATATAACCAAAGGATGATCATAAAGTGACCAAAGTCAAAATTTTAAAATCAACGAGAACAGGAGTCTCTCTGTGAAAACTGGATTAGGCATTCCAAATTCAAGACTGGCTGTTGGGCAGTCTGCTGAGAACAGAGTGCTCTGGCTTGTGTTCACATTCAAAATCAAGGTGAACGAAGGCCCGCTCGACTTCTGGAAGTTTCTCGATCTTATCCTGCAAAGTCTCTCCAATGAAGTGAGCTTCTTTCAATGGTAAGTCTTCTGGAAGTTCAATGTCAACCTGTTTCAACAATGTAATGAGGTCCTTGTGCCACATATTAAAACTATAATGCTCCAACGAGACTAATGCATCTTCTGATGGTATATGACAGACATACCGTCACTCATAGCATGGCAAAATCAGAAAGAATTCTCATGGAGAAGGGTGGTTGATTTCTTAATGTAGACCAAAAACTTGGAAAAAAAGGAGACGGAATTAAAACTATGATCAAAAGCTCGTCACTATTTAATCAGAGATTTACACGACTTACCTCGACAAAGTAAAGAACACCAAATGTGTAAGCACGGACAGTGTCAATACGCTTGACTTGAGGGTGCATTATGACAAGATATGTCAGTTTCTGCAAGACTTCAGGAGGTGCAGACTGTCCCACAAGCGAAACTGCAACAAGAAACCCTTCTTAGAGACAGTGTAGATATGAATATTATAACCATTTAAAATTTGCAAAGCAATGCTAAAAACAAAGTAGACTGTATCGGTAACTATAAGTTTTGCATGGCTAATAACTTCAATCCTACTTCTTTTTTAAAATTATTGTTTGGGTCTGGCATTGACCAGTATCAAGACGGCTAATTCCCATAACTTCAATATGAGATGAAGATGTGTTTTCATATTCTTTCTTCCTCATCTTGTTTTGTTTATTTTTGTGTTTTTGGCTCTACTAGGTAAAATCACATTTCTCATATAAAAAACTTAAAAACTTTTGAAGTGGTATTGATTCAAATAAAATCATATTCTAATGCAGCCAAAGTAATATATAAACGAAGCACTGGTAAATTACTAGATATCAATCAAACATAAAGAGCTGGAATAGCAAATCTCTGAAATCAATGAAAATTTGAAAAAATCCAGCTTCAACTATCTACTGGGCATATTGTGGATTCAATAAGAAAGTTTTTCGGTGAGTAAACGTCCAAAGCAAAGCATAACCAATCTTGTAGGGCTAATATGAGTTCGGTAAAGGAAATGGCGGATAAAGAGTAGCAAATTGGACAGAGGGGAAAAAATATAACATAAAAATCCTGGGATTCTAGAAATGAACTTTCATTTTATTCTATCTGTTTCTTTATCTGCATCAAAAAACAGATTCTGAGATCGAACAGAACAAAGACGAGGCAGAAAGTACCTGCATTTTCTAGGACAGTTTTAGACCAATTTGTAACAGTGTACACAGCAAGGATGATGGCCCCAACAGGATCAATCCACCAGTAAAACTCATCACCAAGAACAGCTGCAACTAAGCCGACTACATTTGTTATCACATCGAAAAAGTGATCCTGGGTGTTGGCATTTTAAGAAGTTATGCAGCTGAAAACTAAAAGACCAATGTGTACAACTTATTGATATAAAAGTAGAGAAGGAAAACCTGTGCATAAGCACGGACAATCTCGTTTCCCGAGCTTTTACAGTATATCCAGAGGGCAAGTTTCACCACAGTAGCAGATATCATGATTGTGCACATCCATATCATTTGACTTGAGGACATGTCTTCAGAACCTTTGTCTTCAACTAGTTGTTCTACAGCCTGGATCAATACCTGAAAGCCTGTAAGAAAATGTAAGGGTATAAAAATGTCAACTTAAAAGGAATATGTTGGAGCAGTTAAAGATTTAGTTGTATATAACTCAGGAAACATCTTATAATTTCATCATGACATTTAATTCTAGAAAGAGAATATATGTTATGACCGAAAATTATGACATTTTTTATAAGTAGACCATTACAACATCAAAGCGTCAAGATGCAAACATTTGCAAGTTATCATTGGAAAGCTCAATGAAAAAGAAAGAACATTAGAAACTTCTGAATCTCTGATAAGAGTGGAAAATGAAGACTTTGACAGCGGTTGCAACTCGTATCATATTCTTAAAATATACCAGTGGCTGTTGTGCCACACGGTTAAGGTCAGCAGTGTACAAATGAAAGTTGAATCCTCCCTTATCTCAAACATTTTACAAAAGAAGCAGACAGATTATCCAAGAAAGTGGTCTTTTCCCACAATTTCATATTCCAGAAATTTATATAAAAAAGTACTAGAAATTAGATAGAAAAGCTGATGCTGGTGACAATGATTCACCAAGGACTAGCACTCTCAGATATATGCAAAAGTTCCTCCAAGTAGTCCACCCCAAAATCCTCCAACACCACCACATTTTCTGACCTCAACTCCTATTTCTTCTTTTTACTCTTTGACTTCCTCTTCGTGGAGTGCCTTTATTTAACCCCAAAACTGGTGAGCACCCCTCCTCATATACATACTTCATCTGGTGAAGAGACTCACAAACTATCTCGGCTGGGAAGTTGAGGATAGCCATTGAACCCCTCAGTGCAAATGATTCTTGATCATAAGCCAAAGCTGCAGCCTCAGCAGTGTCAAAAGTTCTTATCCAAACTCTCACTTAATTCCTTATGGAATCCCTTAACTCGGCTGCATACTTTCCCCAGGGCCTCCTTCTGACCCCTCGATAGGAATCTCTTCCTTCATGGCCTCTTCTTCAGCAGTGGCTCTTAAATTCACTTCCTCACGATCTTTGACAACATGAAGGGAGGATATGGTTTCGGATGAGTCTTTAGTGGCCTCGGCTAAGACGCCAAAGAGAAGCATTTCTTGGGAGTGATTTTCATTGAAAAGAAGGGATTGGTTTGAAACTATGATCTTTCTCTTACTTTGAACAATCTAAGGTACTAAATAACTTGTATCTGGTCATAAAGAAACTTTTCAAAGGCTCAGGCCTTTATATAGGCACGAAGGGAGGGAAACTGACAAGTTTAAAAGATAGTGCTGTTAGCAAAAACACATGGCAATGATAAGGATTGAAAGAAGGTAGAATTACATGAACATTGGAGCTCCACCACGATCTGCGGTCATTAGCGGGACCCAACGAGTAGTTGATGCATGTGAGTAGAAGGGATTTGAAGGCATGGCAACCAGGCCAAGTGATAACTATACTATGACATCATATGGATGATTTCATCCAAAGGCACATTTGGTTTCAAAGGGCCTCGTCCACTTGTCACAACCAAATGCCTAATAGGGCAAACCCAACATTCTATCCTGTTCTTGTCGTGAAACCAACACCACCAGGCTAAATCTACTGTTCCACGGCTACTATGATAAAGATTGTCATATGAGCATGAGCCATGCATATCCAGGAGGTCGTCTATATGGTGGGGAAAAAAGGAGAAAGACCAAATTGTTGTCTTATATAAAATCACCACTTGTCCCAAAAACTTAAACTGATGAGAATATATAGATTTTATTATTTATTTTATATCTTAACACTCCCCCTCATGCGTGAGCCAAACTCTCTCTCAATAGATGACCCAACACATGGAATATTTAATTAAATGAGATAGAGTGTAGAGTCAAAGTTTGAACTTAGGATCTTTGCTCTGATATCATGTGAAATCACCATTTGTTCCAAAAGTTTAAGCTGATGGCAAGATGTAGATTTTATTATTTATTTTATATCTTAACATCTTAAATCTTTAAGACCTCAAAATGTTAAGTTTTGTTATCAATTCATGTTTGACTTTAAAAGAAAGATACAATCACCAATGAAAGTTACCTCTTGAGATCGGTAGCCTATATGAGTTTCACACAACTTTGCATTCCAAATTTAGAGTCAAATTTTGGAATTTTTTTTTAGAGAAATGGCTACATGGTAGAATGATAATTTTTTATGCAGTGGATGGACTTTTGCAGATATCAGATCAGATTAGATTGATTAGTTTGTTTTTTGGTCATGTACATGAACTCTTCTTAACTTTTGATGCTTTTGCTAGTATCCAGAGAGACAAAAACGAACTCCCCCTCTCCTCATTCCAACATTCTAAGTCACCTGTTTTAGGTTATGGGATGGGGTCATATATTACCAAAGCAAATTGGCTTTAGATGATAGTACAAGGAGAAATGATATTTCCAGTCCTATGGTGTGCAAGTCTCGCGCACTTATTTTGAAAAAAGTGGGTAAATATGAGACCCACATGAAAAAATTATTTTTTTAATAGTCCACTGTTTTTCAAAGGAAGTACGTGAAAATTGCATACTCTATGACTGTATCTAGCATTACCCTAACACAAGTTAAGATTAGTTTAATTATCAGACTAAGTGTAAGTAACTAAACTTTCTGCCTAAACATCCATACAAATGTTTAGTCTGTATAAAAAACTTCTCCAATTAAGGGTATTGTGTTTTCAATTCGTTTAATACAGCAACTTGTTACCAAGAAAATAAAATTTTAAACATTGACTGCATCAGCTATATGCTAGTGATCGTAGTAAACAACAAATGGACAATTGCTTTCTCATCATTTCAAATGTTCTTTTTGACTAAAGCTACCTCATTCAATTAACGAAGAAATTCAACAAATGTATAGCAATCAGCAATCATGTGAAAGATGAGAACCAATGGAAGCTTACAGCAAATTAAGGCACTGCAACATACCAAGTGTAGCCATGATAGCGGCAAAGACGATTATGCCTACTGGCTGCATCCTCAACTTTCCTATAGGGTACTTATAGATATTTATGCTCTTCATTGACAGGTGAGTGAACCAAAGTACGCCACCGGCCATGAGATCAAGAAACGAATCTAGTGTTGACGCTGCAATGGCTATGGATCCAGTCTTTATTGTAGCATACAGCTGAAAATTGTGATACATATTGTTAATTCAGAGAAATATGTACGTACGGCAATGAGTTATAAATAAACACTATCATACAAGATGAAGTAAGTGATTTTGGGGGTGTATGAATTCTTTAATACAGATATATGTATGATATAAATTCAAAACAAACAGTCAAGCAAACAAACAAAAACACATGTTCTAAATATCCCACCACAACAGAAATGATAGAGTTATGTATACAATATTTTTAACACCAGTGTTAAAAAAATAAAATTTTCAGTACTTTTGAGCTGCTGACTGTCGCATGTGTTTGAATTAAAGTGAAAAAAATTAATATTTAACACCAGTTGCGTGTTGTACGTACGTAGTTGTATCACTAAACTAGCACGTTTAGGGGATGTCTTTGTATATGTTTCGTATACTTGTTCTCATGCCTATCATTACGATGAAAAAGTTTTGTTTACCGATAAAAAAAAATAAGTAGTAACTGTAGTATTTCTCATCTCACGAAGCATCAAAGCAATTCTATCCAAGTAGGAAGACAACTTCAATTATGTGAGATTGATAGTTAGATCTGAATACAACCTTAAACGCCAGAAGCACTACATTGGCATAATTAGAGATCCGCATCGCTCTTTCATGCTGAGCTTGTTCATCGAGGTTTTCCTCAACGATGGAGTCAGATGACATCACAGCATCGACTTCCTCGAACGATTTCAAGGTGTCGAGTTGTTTATCATAGTACTCCTTTTCACCTAGGGAAAAGACAAGACAACGTCGCAATCAATTTACGAAGAAACCAGACAAGGTCGATCATATCACGAGTGAAGCAATCCCGTTGTTGCATAAAAATACGTGTCAACACATTTTTTTTCCCTTTATTTTCTGAGAATCCAAACGGGGGGAGAGAGAGAGAGAGGGAGACCTTTGCTTAAGCCTTTGGTTCTGGAAAGATCAAGGTCGGAGGTGGAAGACTCGAGGTCGCGAGCAGAGCGGAGCTTGTCAGGCAGTCTTGAGACAAACTGTCTCCTCAGTGAGTTAACGGAGTACCGCCGAGTGAGCCGGTCATCCTTACGTCCCAGCATCGGCGTTTTCGGATCCGAGTCCTCCATTCCTGAAAATATCCGTCCGTGTGTGCCTAGAACATCTTGTGAAACAACAAAACAACCTCAGTGACATCAGTTACTATAAGCTAACCGTAAAAGATCAAAATTGTACGGGCGGTCCAATACTTGAAAGAATTCTAAATGCTGACCTTTGGTGGATAAAACAATAATGGCATACAAAATGGGCCACTCGTATCAAATTTGAACAAATATACGTGGATGCAAAGCCCCGCTCCCAAGTCCCAACAGCCAGCAAAGAGCTGGATGTCTAAACATCTGTATTTAGATGTTGGTGGGTGATTCGAGACGATTTGAATTAATTTATAAATAATAATATTTTGTAGAGATATGTTAAAATATAAATAAATTGATATATGTATTTGAATATTTGAAAAAAATTCTATATACTATATTACCATTCTACTTTTATTTCACTAAGTATGATGTGAGACATTTATTATCATTAAATGATCATTTATTGTATATTTTTTATTATATAATAGTGATGAATGTGCCACATACTATTTAATATGATCAGAATAAGATGAGAATATAGTGTATAATATTACTCTTCTTGATCCAATGATATAGATACCAGTATTTTATTTACAATGCCATGCCATGATCACATTAAAAATTTTGTATACCAATGATGCATAAATCTCATCTCTCAAATGCTGGAAGTGGAAACAAACCTCATAAAACACAATAGACAAGAAAAAACCTGTCCAAAACAATAGACAAGAAATGCATGCTTGCATCAGAAAACACAAACATCGTGTCAAAAAAGCCGGATGATAAGTGAAACAAACTGAAAAAGTGTTTTTCAAAGGTAGAATCACAACAAAGACATGATCTTCTTGGGAAACAAACAAAACCTGTGGTGGGTCACATAATAAAATATGAGATTGACACAATTGATCTGCACTTGTTTAATACTCCAACTCAACCAAAAATGTGACAATTAAACAAAAACAAAATCTTTACCAGTAATTTATCATTTTTAATAAAGAAAGAAGTGAATTTTCTTCTCTTACGTACTTTAATAAAGTTTATTGACTATATATCCTTTGATTATGGAAAACTTTTCTAGTGATCTCAGCAAAATGAATCACAACTCATGTTAGAATTCTGATGATTTATTAAAACCTCCTTTTTTCAACGTAAAGAAAAAGCTATCCAAAATCATGCATGAGACTAATTCTTTTTCAACACTTGACCACCTCATTATCCAGCATAGAATCTAATGCTTTATTTAGTATTAGCATGACATAATCTTTATATGGGGCTAAAATTATCCAGCAAGTTTAAGATGAGAGAATTATCGTGTCTAAGGATTATTTGGGATAAATTAATGAAAATGATTTATTTACAAGTTGGTGTAAAAATGAATGATATTTACAGTCATGAATCATGATATGTGCAAGTCATGCGAACTCTCTTTAAAAAAAGTGAATAAATTTGAGACTCCCGTGAGGAAATTATTTTTTTAATGGTCGATCTATTTTTTTTCAAATAGAGTATGCGGGCTTACAAATCCTAAAACTATATCTAGCATCACTCTTATACAAAAGTAGTAATTCAATACACAATCGTGAAATGTATAAACGTCGTGTAATCGTTTTGAAAAAGAGTAGAGTCTACTATTAAAAAATTAATTTTTTTCATATGAGTCTCATGTTTTATTTATTTTTTTCAAAACGATTATGCAGCAATGAGCAGTTTCACAATTTACGATTACAAATATCTTTTCTTATTATCATTTTTTTTTGGGAAGTAATGCCAAAAATGGCAATCATTATAAGCCAGAGATAACTATTTCCAAACACCTGACCCCAAAAACTAAATGAGGATACTAATGTTGATTGATAAGTTGACTCTTGTTTGGATCTTATCATATAATTAATATGCTATTTTGGAGAGTTTGCCTAATTTGTTGCATACCTAATTATCTTTAGAGAGAAATCCATTTTGCACTCTAAAAAATATCCAAATTTTATTGTGGTGTCTAAAGGCTCTAAACTATCCAATTTAAGACATTAAAACAAGAATTATTAATACATACATACATATATATATATATATATATAGTCAAACTTATGTCATGTGTACAATTTAATACACAACAAAAGGTAGACAAACGATATTACTTGTATTAAAATTATTTAGAAATGTTATTTTTTTTAAGAAAGTTTCTAAATTAGACCTATATGCATCCATCACTCCTGAAACGGTGAAGGATTTGAAATTGTCAATTTGCATAAGTAATATTCTGATATTAAAACTCTATAATTAAGAAAGAATAACCATATATATTTGAACGTGTCGGATCGAAATTTTCCATAACTTTTTAACATAAATTATAGAAAGTGTTAAGGGTGGCAGAATCCATAAGTAGTTTCCATTTCTCTCTAAAATTCAAATCGTATAAGATATTATATACAGAAAATTAGTTAAAATCTCAACCCTCCCAACATTCAGCATTCGTTTTTATAAATCATTTCATTTCATCTCATATAATTATTATAATTTTTTTAAATTCTTATCTAAAATATAATAAATAATTTAATTTTTAAAAATTTTAAAATAAAAATAATATTAAAAAATAAGATTTAAATAATATTTTATTTCAGCTCTCATCTTGCCGGCTCAGTAATTCTGATTGAATAAAAGAGGAGAGAAAAATAATAAGCAACATCACATGCTCTGAGTCTCAGAACTCGTAAGTCCCAAGGTCAGGGGGCATTTGGCTCGGAGTGGACAGACTGCAGTTTAACTCTTTAAAAATGTAACGTCCAACTCGTTAATAGATGGCACCCCCACCCACCCCACCCCCCAAAAAAACCAGTAATAAAGAGTAGGGTTGCTACCTACCAATCTACCATGGATGCTGGGCTGCCTCGTCTACGAGGTTCCAATAATTAGGAGGCATAGTTAGCACGAACAAATTTTTTTTTTTATCAGTTACTATTTATCATCTTATACTCTATATCTTATAAAAAATATTTTTATCTTTTATATAAAACACTTTCAAATCATATAACAAAATTATAAGTGTGAGGTGTGAAAGTAAATAGTTACTGATGTAGCTGATACATAATAAATTTCTACATCAAAACTATGGATTCAAACTGCAAGCTCTTCTTGTGTTACGAAATTTTAGGACTGGTTTGGTTTGGTAGATGTGTATCTCATATAATTATTATAATTTTATTAAATTTTCATACAAAAAGTAATAAACAATTCAATTTTTTTAAATTCTAAAACAAAAATAATTAAAAAATTGTATCCTAACAATATTTTATCAATTCTGCTACGGATAGTTATTCTCGCGCACCCTTCGTGTACCCCTTGCTGACTTGGAGGATAATTTCGTCAATTTGAGTTGCTTTAAGGATTCTAGACTCTAGAGGCCTTCGTCTTTCCCGCTCAGCATGAACCAAGAAGGCAAATACACGATACCCAGGCCCCCTCTCGTCTTTGCCATCGGCACCGCTCCGCACCGGCACGTCTCCGCCACTATTACGTTTGGGCACGACTCTCACTGGCACGTCTGGGCACCTCGGATTCGGGTTTCACAATCATCAAGACGAGGCAAACAAATGATAATCCCCCAAAAGATGAAATAATTTTGTTTTTTTAGATACCAGTTTTAAAAGATGAAAAAATGTAATATAATGTATACTAATATTTGGTGGATGTTGAATTCATGACTTATCCCTCCCCTACATTCTTATGGGTTGAGAAAATGCCATTTGAGAATTCTGTGACTCTGTTTCTCATTTCCATACATCTATTGTGCATTCTATTTACCCATTGCAGCAACACCTATCCATTTCCATATCATTTCCTTGTTACAATATAGGAGGGAGGAGAGCAGATTTGTAACCATCCATATACCCAAACATCCTAATCAACCTAAATTAAATTATAAAACCAAACACAAAGGAGAGAGATTGATATATATATATATATATATATATAAAATATATTGCAGGGGAAAAATTCTAAAAGTTTTGATTTTCATTGTTGAACGGAGGAGGGCAAATGGAGTGGGTTAGCCTTTCGTCGTGGGATGGAGTGGATTTAGTAAGAAGTGATTTCTAGCGTCTCCATTCACGAATGAACTGAGGGTGAGGGGGGAACTACGGGCTTCAACTTCGACGAGGGGAGAATTTTAGGAAGGAGGCTTCAACACACCGTTTCAAGAAGTCTTTAATTTCTTTCAATTTCACCAATCTGTACCATTTCATTTAATATCCTTATATGTTATCAGGAGTGTGCAAGGAGTGCACCAACTTGATTATGTTTAGATTTTTTCGTATTTTATTAAACTTTCAACTTTGATCTCATCTCACCTGTGTAATCAAATAAAGCTTTAAAATTTTTTACATGTCTAATTTATTTTTGATTTCATTTTTGGGTTGAAAAGATTTAAAATTTTAGGTTCAATCTAGGGTCTAATAATGATTAAACTCTTGTTGAACAAATTAAACAAAAAAAAAAAAAAATCTTATGGCTGAGAGCTGGACTTCGTAGGTGGAATGTGACTTGTGCCCAAGTCTGCCACCAATTAATTTGAGTAATATACTCTTTTATCTTAATCACTGCATAACATTATTGATAATAAAAATTTAAGAAGGCTCATATACATTATCAGCAGACTGAACATCAAGAGATAACTAGTAATGGAAATGCCACTTGCACTCTGAGAAGCAGCGGCCAAACCATTTTCAATAATAATATCGATACTAAAAAATTTAAGCAAAACATTCCTAAACAAATAAAAATGACACAAATGGATTACATGGTTTTAGTCAGGAAGACCAACAATAAAAGCAATTTTTGTCAAAGGCACTGCGCAAGTTTAACTCCTCCTCTACTTTCCTGTAGTGTTTTTGTTTTGTCTCCAAACACAATGGAAGTCATGGAACATCACTATTCTGATTCAGAGTTAGATGTTCAAGATGTTGTACCTCGAGAAGAAAAGCTTGCAATATGAAAATCCTCCTGCACGCTTCAAGTAGCTGTCAACCACTCCATCTGTAGCGCAATGGTGTTGCAAGGTTTAGCATTGCTCTCGCAAGCTAGGGTTCATATTTGCATTTATGCGTGCCTTGCTCACCCAAAAACCATTTCGATGATGGAAACCGTTTGTCTTGATTTCACACATCACCCTTTATGAATTGTTGCCGATCTCAACAAGAATTTGAGTCTGCATCGCCTGTTAACAGCGATGATTCAGCTGTTACAGATACTTTTGGGTTGCCCTGTTTCCTTTTCTTTACATCTTGGCGCAGTTTATTCAAAGCTTGGTCGGCATTGGAGACGATTTTCGAGACTGTAAACCCTGCAACTTCAAAATTAGGTGATCTGTAAGGAATTAATGAATTGCGAAGAACAACATCGATTCCTTCATAGGTCCAAACACCTAGGACTGCCTCTCCTTTAAGTCCAACAGCAAACCAACCCAGACCAGAAGCCGCAATATCCACTGAACTTGAGTCCCAGCTATTACCACTGACACAAAATTCCCTTCTCACCCATTTACCAAGTTCTTCGACTCGTTTCTTCTCCCCAAGTGGTGGCTGAAGCAAAGACCAGTTCACAATGATGTTACAATTATATAATACAGAACAATATGCAACATGCATCTTCCATAAGATTAAAAAACGTGAAAAACATGCTTCGGTCTCGTTTGTTTTCACAATCATTCTCATCTCATCTCATATAATCATTACAACTTTTTCAAATTCTCACACAAAATAAAATAAATAATTCAATTTTTTCAAATCCCAAAACAAAAATAATATTAAAAAATATATATTCTAACAATATTTTATTCAACTTTTATCTCAACTCATCTCATCTGCGAAAACAAACGAGATCTCAAGACTCAATCCTAAATAATGGGGCCACAATTGCAAAAACTAGGCACTAGAAAGTAAGGCTTAGGCAGATGCCTGTGCCAAACTCTTTGTAATTATATGATTTTGACCAAATCCCCATTCAAAAATTTTCTCCAGCAGTTTCTGGAAAATAATGCTTTTAAAAGAAGTCATGCCAGGTGAATTCTAAATGGGGTGTGTGTGGATGTTGAAGTGAGTTGAGTTGAGTTGAGTTGAGTTGAGTTGAGTTGTGATGATAAAATATTGTTAGAATATTATTTTTTAATATTATTATTATTTTGAAATTTGAAAAAGTTGAATTGTTTATTATATTTTATATTGAAATTTGAAAAAATTGTAATAATGAGTTGAGATGAGTTGAGGTGAGTTTGGTAACCAAACGCACCCTAAATGACCAAGAGGAGAATCACATTTGTCTAAATTGTCAAAAGTGGATACTACAATGCTTCATAGATCTTCAGGAGGGACCTAAAAAGAAGCCATGGTTAAACATATTGAAAAAACAGTGGTTCTATCCAATGCATCACCTAGAGGGGGGTGAATAGGTGCAATTCGAATTTTCTGGTCTAATAAAATATATTGACAAGTAAGCAAATAAAAAAGATGAAATAAATCACACAAATAATCAATACAGAAATTTGGTCACGAAGTAGAAACTCATTTGAAGAACGTCTTCAAATTTTAAAACCACTCCGTGTGTAAGATACCAACTAAAATCCACTATAGAAAAAGTTTGTTACAACCAATATAGAAACACTCACAAAACCTTTGTAGTTCCTAAACTTGGCTTGCAACATCACGAGTAACCCACTCGATTTCTACACGCATGTAGTGTCAGAACTCCAACCTTTCTATAGCATCCCACGAGAACCTCTCGATCTCTATAGCAACAGCAGCTCTGGAAACCTTCCGGCCAATGGACTCAAATAAAGTTTGATATTGTGTGTGGTGTGGTGGAGATATGTTTGTCCAAGAGAGATTCAACAATGTGAGGAAAGTTTCTCTCAATGGCTCTTGGAAGTAACTAGGGTTTTTGCTCTGTTTCTCCACACCAAAGAACAGAAATAAGCTGTCTATATATAGTCCCTGTTGATAACGGCGCTCAAAACCCTGAATTTTAAGTTGTCTTGAACATTGACTTCAGCGAAGTGTCGAGCGCACGTTGTCTTTCAGAAACTACTCGAGCACTACGTCGAGTGAACCTCTCTGGAAGAGTTTCGCTCGAGCGCTACGTCGAGCGCACATCGAGCGAACCTCTCTGGCAGGTTCCGCTCAAGCGCCAGTTAAGCATACTTCAATCTTTTTCATGTTATACCGCTTCAACACTTGTTACAACACAATTTTACACAGGTTTTCACAAGAATATGCCAACCAACTAATTTTTCTCTCAACAATCTCCGCCTTTGGCATTTCTGGGACAAAACCTCTAACCTATACATATGAACTAATCTTGACACACCCCAAACAGGATTCCCATGATTCAGGTATAGTTTTGAACACGTTGAGATATTTCTGCAAACACTTAGCAAACAGTTAAACGTACCAACAAAAATATGCAAGAAATATTCTCATAAGTATAAACAATGTATGTTCGCAAATTACAAATCAGAATACACTTATAGAGATGATAAGCACAGTTTTCATAAAAAACTTTTCATTAAGCAATTAATTAGACAATGAGTTCAATTAGACAAACAATAGTAGCACAAACAGCATGTGATACAAAAACAAAAGCTACTCCCCCACAAAAAACTGTTACTAACACCAAAGAAAAGCTACTCCCCCACAAAAAATGTGTTACTCACACCTATCATTCTTCCTTTCATACTACACCTTCTACATCTATACCACTCCCCCTGAATTTATAGTACTCCCCCTTTTGGTCACAACAGGCCAAGGGTCTCAATTATCACCATCACTCTGACTGCCACCACCATCATCATCATCGAGGCGCTCCTCTATATCGTTGAAGTGTTGAGTCACAAGCTGGTGCAGGCTTTCAACTTTAACATCAAGGCTATCAAACCGGGCATCAAGGTGGGCTAGGTACTCAAGGACCTGCTGAAGGCTGGGCTCGGTCGAACCTGGTGCCGATGTGGATGGTGCCGATCGAGGAGGCTGTGAGTTGGAACGCCGAGAGCTCGATGGCTGAGAGGAGGGTGCTCAACACTCAGAGGGTGAGGGGTAATGTGAGTACGACTAAACTGCATGGTCCTATGACCAATAAGAGCCTTAAGAGGAATTCTAGGCTCATGGGGAAGAAACACAACTGATTGAGAGAGGGCTAACCGAGTGATAAGGCAGGGAAATGGCAATCCTGTCCGTACTTTGGCGGAATTAAAATCCTCAACAAGACCCGGCACAGATGACTCCCCAGATCAATGGAGCATCATTGATCAGTGCATACAGAAGAGTGGCGCGGTCAAGACCCACATCACTCTGATGACCAGTAGGATACAGATTTGTAAGGACAATCCTACTGAGAATGAGATATTCAGGTGGAAATCTTACCGTTAGAAGGGGTGACTTACCATCCCAACTACTATACATACCATACAGACATTGAGCAATGACTGGCGGACTAGGAGGAGATGTTCGTGTATAGGGATACACTGGATTGGACACATGCGGGGCGTTTAGCAGGTCCGCTAACATGCTTGGAGTTACCCAGAAGAGAATGTTTCGGAAACTAACCTCGATAGAGCTATCTTCAGAGATTACATGAATATTGGAGTAAAACTCCCGAACCAACTCCACAGAAGGAGTGGGATGACTAGTGGTCAAGGCCTGCCACTAGTGAGACTAAAAAATATGGGGAATAAAGGTCTCAGTAAGCTCACCGAGGGAGACTTCATGCTCGACAATAAGAGAATGGTGAGAGAAGTTTTGAGTATAAAGCTCTCGTGCCTGAACATTGTGGAAATGTGCTTGAGCGGGGGCAGGAGGATTATGGCGTGGACGAATACGTCGAGACATGACTTTGGCTGTGGACAGAATCAGTGACTGTTAGACAAAGCTAAATGTATTGTGAAAATCCGATGTATGCATGTCTAATATGCCCAATGTTCCTTGAATTTTAAGTTGTCTTGAATATTGGCTCGAGCGAAGTGTCGAGCGCAAGTCAAGCGCAAGTTGTCTTTCAGAAACTGCTCGAGCGACACGTTGAGCGAACCTCTCTGGAAGGTTTCGCTCTAGTGCTACGTCGAGCGCACATTGAGCGAACCTCTCGGGAAGGTTCCGCTCGAGTGCTAGTCGAGCTCCAGTTGAGCCATGTTGAGCATACTTCAATGATTTTCATGTTATACTGCTTCAACACTTGTTACAACACAATTTTACACAGGTTTTTACAAGAATATGCCAACCAACAAATTTTTCCCTCAACAGATTATATATCAAAATTCTTCCTTTGAAAATTCTCTATCTATTAATAAATAAATAAAAAATAAAAAATTGAAGGAAGAAGAAGAAGAAGAAGAAGAAGAAAAATGGGTCATATTACTCGATAGGCCAATACTGATACAAGAATTCAAACAGAAGTATTTAGGTCCTAACAACATTAGTTTTTACTTTCTGTATCATGGAAAGGCTTCCCAAACACTTATGGTTTCATGTTTCAGCCCAATCCCACTCACATCTTTTGGTTGAAACTTCTTGATTGAGTTAGGATTCACAAAACACGCATGTTCATCTTACCTGTGACACTCTGTTTTTACTACTTGCATAAATTATGATAATATGATGCTCTTTTACATTTGATGTGATTTTGAGGCTTCAAAATTGACTTACTTGAATCACTTAATGAAAAAAAAAATATGCAACATTTTGAAAATTCTGGGGATGTCGCTCGAGCGAAACTTAATTCCGCTCGAGCGAAAACGACTTAAAAAAGCCAGCCTCATTTTCCCCCCAGACCCGTTTCATTTTCTGTGCCGTTTCCTCTCCCCTCTTTGTGCGACTTCTCACCTTTTGTTCTCCGTGTGTTTTTCACTTGATTTCCTCAAGAAATCCCATCCTAATCACGGTCAGCTTCTCCCATTTGTGTTTATTTTCCTCATTTCGGCATTAGGGTTTGTTTATTTTCCCATTTGGGTTTGTTACATTTGGGCATTTTGATTTGGTTTTCGAAATGGAAAAAATGATTTGGGTGTTTTTGGTTTGTGATTTGGGTGTAGAGAATGATTCTCTCACTCTTGTATTTAGGAGGTTCTTGGAACTCCCATGAAGTTTTGGATTTGGTTTTTGCTTGGATACACTCCAAATGCTCGGTGAAATGCCTCAATGGTGTTTGGTTTCTCATTTTCATCATGCATTAGCATAGCATTGTTCCCATGCTTATTTCATGTCTATCCTAGTGTTGGGATGGTGTTTGCCATGAAATTGAATTTTTGAAGATGGATTGTGTTATGGGAGGGTCATGGGACTTGCATTGGGTTTAAAACCCAACCTTGGCTTAGTTGCACTTGAAGGGCTTGATGAAATGCCAAATGGGTTTGTAAATGAAGCGTGGGGCTGTGAATTCATTTCTTCATTAGCATTGAATAGTGGGTTTGGCATAAATGGGTTTCTAAAACCAAGTTTGGCAAAGTATGCATTGGGCATTGAATTGGGCATGTGCATTGGTTTTACATTAGGCATGTGCATTGGATTATGCATTGGGCATATTAGACATGCATACATCGAATCTTCACAATACATTTAGCCTTGTCTAACAGTCACTGATTCTGTCCACAGCCAAAGTCATGTCTCGACGTGTTCGTCCATGCCATAATTTTCTTGCCCCCGCTCAAGCACATTTCCACAATGCTCGGGCACGAGAGCTTTATACTCAAAACTTCTCTCACCATTCTCCTATTGTCGAGCATGAAGTCTCTCTCGGTGAGCTTACTGAGACCTTTGTTCCCCGTATTTTTTAGTCTCACCAGTGGCAGGCCTTGACCACTGGTCATCCCACTCCTTCTGTAGAGTTGGTTCAGGAGTTTTACTCCAATATTCATGTCATCTCTGAAGATGGCTCTATCGAGGTTAGTCTCCAGAACATTCTCTTCCGGGTAACTCCGAGCATGTTAGTGGACCTAAGCACCGCATGTGTCCAATCCAGTGTATCCCTATACACGAACATCTCCTCCTAGTCCGCCAGTCATTGCTCAATGTTTGTATGGTAAGTATAGTAGTTGGGATGGTAAGTCACCCCTTCTAACTGTAAGATTTCCACCTGAATATCTCATTTTCAGTAGGATTGTCTTTACAAATTTGTATCCTACTGGTCATCAGAGTGATGTGGGTCTTGATCGCGCCACTCTTCTGTATGCACTGATCAATGATGCTCCATTGATCTGGGGAGTCATCTGTGCCGAGTCTTGTTAAGGCTTTTAATTCCACCAAAGTATGGACTGGATTGCCATTTGCCTGCCTTATCACTGGGTTAGCCCTCTCTCAGTCAGTTGTGTTTCTTCTCCATGAGCCTAGAATTCCTCTTAAGGCTCCTATTGGTCGTAGGATCATGCAGCTTAATCGTGCTCACATTACCCCTCACCCTTTGAGTGTTGAGCATCCTCCTGCACCCTCCTCTCAGCCATCGAGCTCTCGACGTTCCAGCTCACAACCTCCTCGCTTGGCACCATCCACATCAGCACCATTCACATCGACACCAGGTTCGACCGAGCCCAGCCTTCAGCAGGTCCTTGAGTACCTAGCCCGCCTTGATGCCCGGTTTGATAGCCTTGATGCTAAAGTTGAAAGCCTGCACCAGCTTGTGACTCAACGCTTCAACAATATAGAGGAGCGCCTCGATGATGATGATGATGGTGGCAGTCAGAGTGATAGTGATAATTGAGACCCTTGGCTTGTTGTGACAAAAAGGGGGAGTAATATAAATTCAGGGGGAGTGGTATAGATGTAGGGGGTGTAGCATGAAAGGAAGAAGGATAGGTGTTAGTAACACATTTTTTGTGGGGGAGCAGCTTTTGTTTGGTGTTAGTAACACAATTTTTTGTGGGGAAGCAACTTTTGTTTTTGTATCACATGCTGCTTGTGCTGCTATTGTTTGTCTAATTGAACTCAATGTCTGATTAATTGCTTAATGAAAAGTTTTTTATAAAAACTGTGCTTGTCATCTCTATAAGTGTATTCTGATTTGTAATTTGCGAATAGATATACTTATGAGAATATTTATTGCATATTTTTGTTTAACCGTTTGCTAAGTGTTTGCAGAAATATCTCAACGTGTTCAAGACTATGCTTGAATCATGGGAATCCTGTTTTGGGTGTGTTAGGATTAGGTCCTATGTATAGGTTAGAGGTTTTGTCACAGACATGCCAAAGGGGGAGATTGTTGAGGGAAAAATTAGTTGGTTGGCATATTCTTGTGAAAACCTGTGTAAAATTGTGTTGTAATAAATGTTGAAGCGGTGTAACATGAAAATGATTGAAGTATACTCAACTGGCGTTCGAGCGGAACCTTCCAGAGAGGTTCGCTCGATGTGCGCTCGACATAGCGCTCGAGTAGTTTCTGAAAGACAACGCTCAACTTGCGCTCGACACTTCGCTCGAGCCAATGTTCAAGACAACTTTCAAAAACTGCTCGAGCGACACGTCGAGCGCACATTGAGCGAACCTCTTTGGAAGAGTTTTGCTTGAGCGCTATGTCGAGCGCTACGTCGAACGCTACGTCGAGCGCACATCGAGCGAATCTCTCTGGAAGGTTCTACTCGAGCACTACGTTAAGTGCACATCGAGTGAACCTCTCTGGAACCTATATCGAGCGCACATCGAGCGAACCTCTTTGGAAGGTTCCGCTCGAGCGCTAGTCGAGTACCAGTTGAGCCGTGTTGAGCATACTTCAATCATTTTCATATTATACCGCTTCAATATTTGTTACAATACAATTTTACACAGGTTTTCACAAGAATATGCCAACCAACTAATTTTTCCCACAACACATATTACTAGGTGCATAAGGAAAAAAATAATAATCCCCATCCATAAAATTTTAGTTACACTATTGATTACTAGTGTGCACAAATCACGAGAAAGGAAAGGACTTGCAGAGTAAATATCCATGGGAAAATATTACCTGTAATTGACGGCCAAAATGTTCCTCTAGCATTGTCGTTGCGTTCTCGGTTTTTCCCATGTGTAATGGGAGATAAGGAGATGCCCAAACCGATATATAGATGGAATCTACAGATGATTCTTCTATATCCAGCCTCATTAGCCCAGCTATATGAACAGTATGGCCAACCTGTTACAATCGAATGATAAAAACATTAAGCACACACAAAATCAACTAGCAGGAATGAATTCTTTCTTGCAACAAGGGAACCAGAGAATCCTATGGCTCTCACTAAGAAAATAGACATCGCCAACAATCTGATGTGAGAAAATACTACATGAATGATAGAGGTCAGTGTTTCAATGAACAAACAATAGCCATAACAAAAACAAAAGAAAAGCAGAACCTTTATCCTATAAGTCCGCGGTTTCAACTCCTTGCTAATGTGCACAAGTTTCTGCTCTTCCCTCGTCAACCTTGTTGTGATCTGATGCGGATGCAAAAGCCCTGGCGTGTCAAACAGCTTTGCTTGCCCTGGCAAAATCCCCTCCACTCTAACGATCCCCAAAGTTGTCCCAGGCACTGGTGCCTCTGTCAAATGCGTAATATTTCCTCCTCCGAGAAGCTTCCCGATTGAATTTATTAGCGTGCTCTTGCCCGCATTCTGCGCCCCTATCGCCCACACGCTCCCTCTCGGACCGGCCAATCCCACCACATCATCCATCAAGTTCTTCAATCCCCAATCCCTCACTGCACTCACCATGTGCACGCTCGTTATCTTGTTCGCTCCTCCTCCCTCGCTCTCTGCCTCACCCAATGCTCCAACCTGGTCGGCGACACAGCACTTGGCAGCAAATCGATCTTCGTCACCACCAGCACCAGCCTCGGCAAGTTCCCCGACTTCCCTTGCTTCCACGCAGCGGAGTTCTCCTCGATTGTCGTCGACACCAGCTTCGCCACCTTCCTCGGGAAAGATCCGTCGAAATCCGACGCGTCCACGACCATCAACACCACCGAACGGGTCCCACTCGTGGAAGCCAGCCTCTTCCCTATCGTGTAATCGAAATCGAAGTCCGGCAACAGATTCTCCACTGTCGGATCCTTCACCTTCCCGTAATGCCTCAGCGAATGGCACCGCGCACAGACAACCGGTTTCTCGGAGCTCTCCCCGACCGAATCGGGGGTCTCGGGCTCGATTAAAAGTCCCTTCTTGAGAGAAGCGGGGAATTCGGATTCCTGAGCGAGGGGCAAGAGATGGGCACGCGAGCGATAAGTGGGACTCTTCTGGGAGGGCTTGAGGAAGAAGCCCGGGTGTTTAGGGCTAGAGTCCTGCATGTGAACCCCGCAACCGGGCAGACGAGGAGGGTGTGGGAAGTGGCTTCGTCGAAATTCCCATCGCGGGTGAGGGACAGAGACGGGATCGAAGAAAAAGAGAAGCAAAGGGGCGGGAATTGGGGGTATTGAAAGTGTAGTCTCGGAACCAAAGGAGAAGGGGCAGAGAGGTGTGAGAGAGAAGGGTTCGAGAGGGATTGGGCGGAGAATGAGAGGGAAAGGGTGAGGGGTTGTTTGACCTTTCGAGGGGAATAGAGGGCTCGTGCAATTCTCAGCATTTTCCAAACAAAGTTATGGGCTTTGGGCGGTTGAGAATCTGTTTCCTTGCTCTGCTTCTGCTGCTTCTTCTTCGACCATCAGAGGGTTTAGGGTTTAAGGCTTGAGCGTATGCTATCTTAAATGGTGTCCTGGCCTTTTTAAACGACTGCCGTTTAAGCACAACTTTTGGGAGATGTATGAAACATTTTTCAGTTCTCTGTGAAAGTGAGCATAATATTGTTTCAGTAGGGCATAGCAAATTCTGGATTGGTATATAGATTATCCCTCCCAACAAAGGTATGATGGTCAGCTTTCTTTCCTTTCTCAACTCAACGAAGATTTCACCTGTTCTCTTTGCAATTCATAATAGAGACTCCGCAACACATATTACATAGTGGTTGTTTAGACGTTGAGAAGCGTAGAAAAATATTTGAGATTTTTATTTTTTTTTTTCTAAAAAGTTGGAGATGAAACTTTATATAAATTTTTGTGAAAGTTGTGGATCCTGTTTAAACTTAATTGTGTCATTCCTTTTATATCATGTGGCATGAGTTTGGACAAGTAAAGAATTTTATCATAATTTTATTTCCAAACATCATTTAAATATAAAATATTTTTCAATTTTAGATTTTCAATATTGTCATCTAATCATTTAAAAAAAAAATAATACAGCTTTTACAAACTTCAAAACAACAATAATATTAAAAATTATATTCAAACAGTTTTTTAACTATATAATATTTTATTTAATATTTTCTCTTTCATTTTCTAAAATTCAATAAAATATTTCAATTAACAATTTCATTATTATTCACAAAATTATAAAATACTCCAAGTGTCTAAACTTGCCGCTAGTCTCTCGACGATTCTTAGTATACTCAACACTTCAATTAAATTAATTAATTAATTTTTTTTTGAAAGAAAATTGTAATTCACATGCTCGATCAAAATTTGACGGTCAATTGATTACCAGGTTGCGTATACTCACTAAGAAAGCGACTGTAGCATGGGTGAAATCAGGGGGAAACTTCTTGTATAAAAGGAAATCCGGGTATGATGAAAGATAACAGGGGGAAACTTCTTGTATTAGGAGTTCAGCTCTACTTATACCTTTTCAGCACCTCTGTTTTCTTTTATATAGGACCATATCATACATGCTGATGCCATAATTTCTCTATCGTTGCAGCAGAAGAGAAAAGGAATTCCGACGTTCAAACATTCATAGCATGAATGGTTCTAACAATTAAAGAGCAGTCATCCCAAAACAGTAACTTTTCCATATGCAGACATTTAAAAATTAAAACCTTCTGGAGAATAATCTAATGCAAGTCACCCGGAAATAGTATCTTCAACTCTTCGGACATATTTTACCATCATAAATAAAGCAAAAGTCATTTTATCACACATTAAATAAAATTCAAACAAAGATCTTTCAGGCACATTTTCTTTAAACCAGATCAGGAAAAAGGTGAAAGCAAAATAAACGAAACTTTTTTATTTCACACTTCTGTTTTTAGACAAGAAACTTTTATTTCACACTTGGAAGTTATATGGCCTGCTCATAAAGAAAAAACAGGAAAAAGCTCAGCAGCAGAAGTCCAGAAGATGAATGGGGAGGGGGCTGAAACTCTGATGTGGTCCAATGATCTTTGAAAAGGGCTGCCTCGACAAGATTCAAGACTGCATACAACACATTATTGGAAAGACGTTCGTAGAGCATTAAGAGAGACCAATAACCTTTCCAGTGGATGTGTCAAGATCAATGTCGTAAAAGCAAGGCCTTGTTGGAAGCCCTGGCATTGTACTCATTGTTCCAACTAAAGGATAGATAAATCCAGCTCCAATGCTAGCCCTCACATCCCTTATTGGCAAGACAAATCCACTAGGTGCACCTTTCTGGGCAGCATTGTGTGAAAATGAATACTGGGTTTTCGCCATGCAGATTGGCAAACCTGTAAATCCTTGCCTGCTGTACATCTCAATCTGCTTCTCAGCCTACATTTGCAAAGAGGCAGCCAAGTCAATAAGATTATAAGCAAGGTTCAAAAGCTCTCCAATACTGCAAAGAAATGACATTTGCACTTCAGCTGTTCTTTAATCTTGGTTCTTAACACGATAATAGAAAAACCAACGAAGTTTAGTGAAAACGGCACACAAGAGTTCAATGTTGATAAAATTTATATGGTTCCTCATGACCGTTAGCAAGTGGTTTCTTTGATAAATTTACCATGAGCTGGAAAATAGCTTCAAAATGCCTTTCCCAGCTATATTTGTCTCAAAATCGCAAGCCAAAAGTGTTGGAAATTCTTTTCATATCGCCCATTTTTTTCTGAACAAAGTTTATTTTAAGAAATTCCCAGACAAGAAAAAAAGAAAGAAACAAAGAACAAAAGAAATCCCAATCTCAGGTTCTAATACATTTCAATCAACAGAAAAGGAGAAAGAAATCCCAAAGTGTACATGTCAATCAATATTTATTTCCAACTTGAATTTGAAAGCCATAAAAGATGGACATCTAAAGAAAGTTGACCATGCAATTAGAAAGTGAACTTGTAAAAAAAATATTCCAGAATTCAGGAATTTACCTGGTCAGAGTATTCAACACCACTGGCACCATATGACCTGGCTATTGCCTCAATTTTCTCTTTGATACTAACGTCCAAAGGATATAAGAACCTTAATTGTTGTGTGACATTCTCACAGGCTCTTTGAACTGCGATCCCTAGGTCAACCTGATGACCATGATAATGTCTATCAAATAGTTAAAAAAAAAAACCCATCTCTTTTAGAGAAACATAAATTGTCAGCTGCACAAGTACAGGGAGGAGTAAAATTTGGGATTTGACTGATGTCAGCGAATCCATCTTCTGGCTTCAACGGATACAATGACAACAAACATTGAGACATACCAGTGTTGTTAAAAGCCCACTTAGGTGCACTTAAAGCATTATACAGTGTTTATATTGTCAGGATATCTAACAACCAAAAACAAGGAGGCACAGAACTGCAGGACAAGTAGGAATGAATGTAATTTAATGTAATACTTCATTGACCATTTTTGTTCGATTTAAGAAAATGAGTTAATGATAAGGCTGGATGAGATGGGAAATTAGAGATTATCTAAGGATCAAAATTGGGTTCAATTTGAAGAAACATGGCATATACTAGATTTGGGAAGCAAACCAAGCCATGCACTCACTTGGAATTGTTCACAGACCAGTCATGGTCGTAGATCAATTAATTTTTGTTACTCATCATGCGCTTAGTGTTGACCTTTTGGATTAATTAAAAAAAATATCTAAGGGAACAGAGTGACTAACCGCTCCTTTTCCACCATGGGCATGATGAGTGCATATGACAGCATCATATGCCCCAGCAGCCAAAGCAGCGTTTCTCACTGCATTGAGTTCTGCCTCAGTATCAGTAGAGAACATGTTCACAGCAACAACGACATTCACACCGTAAGCCTTTGTGTTTGAAACATGCTTGGCCAGATTCACACAACCTGCTTCAACAAGAGCCACATTTTCAGTTATGTAGGCACGATCAAGTGGTTTCCCGGCAATAACTTCTGGCCCACCACCATGCATTTTCAAGGCCCTTATTGTTGCCACGATAACAGCACACTGAGGTGTTAAGTGACTATATCGGCATTTTATATTCATGAACTTCTCAGTTCCGATATCAGCACCGAAACCTGCTTCTGTGACCACAAGCCCTCCAGGTCCCACCAGCTTTAATGCAATCTTATCAGCCACAATAGAAGAATTCCCATGAGCAATATTTGCAAAAGGACCTGCATGAACAAGAACTGGAGTTCCCTCAAGAGTCTGCATTAAAGTAGGGTTAATAGCGTCCTTCATTAGTACAGTCAAAGCACCTCCAACTCCAAGATCATCTGCAGTTACAGGGTCCCCAGCCTTACTATTTCCAATCACCATCCTCCCAAGCCTCTCTCTCATATCAGCAAGAGACGTTGTCAGGGCCAAAACAGCCATGATTTCACTAGCAACTGAAATATCAAATCCTGTTTCTCTCACCATCCCTTTTTCTTCTGGACCCTGGCCAACAGTAATCTTCCTCAAGAACCTGTCATTTACATCCATTACTCTTCTCCATGTGATTGATTCGGGGTCAATATCAAGTCTAGCAAATTTTTTAACTTCCTGAGGTGTAAGATCCTCAGGCCTGGTCTTCGAGATACCAAGCTTCCTCAGACGCCTAAACATGATGTCACTAAAGCTCCGTTTTCCTTCTTTGTTTGGTGGACATAAACGGTTTAAGAGAGCCTTGTCTGACTGGGTTGACTCATGAAAAACCCGGGTATCAATGGCAGCGGCTAGAAGATTGTTGGCAGCTGTTATTGCATGGATGTCTCCTGTTAGGTGAAGATTGAACTCATCCATTGGGATCACTTGACTGTAACCACCACCTGCTGCACCCCCTTTGATTCCAAAAGTAGGTCCTTGTGATGGTTGACGAAGGCAGGTAACGACCTAGCATCAGAAACACAGAGTTTCTAGTCAGGAAATTGCCTAAAATGAATCTGATGCAGAGTAACAAAACTGCAAGATTTCACATGGGCAGATTTTACATCCAAACAATCATAAAGATAATCATAATTCTTGTTTGATTACGAGAACAAGTTGGCAAGAAGAAAGAACTTTCACATTTGATAACAAATCTTCCAAGTCAACCAAATCCTCATTTCTTCAAAATAATAATAATAATAAAACTCCTATGGTTCCTCCACATAAATAAAGAGGCATCTTATGTCAACATACCTTCTTTTATTGAATAGAGACACACCTTCAAATCTTACTAATATTTTCTCAAGGTTATTGATTCGACTCATGTCCATAAGATCTCAGGCTCAGCTGCTCCGTGAATCACATCAATGAAGCTCCAGATAAGAAAGAGCAACACAATGGTTGCCAATTGATATGGAGCAAGAAAAGCAAACAATCCAAGGATTGTATGTCATTGTCGAATGTTTTCCTATCCCTTCTATAGGTAGGGCTGTAAATGAACCAGTCTGTTCTATAGCCCACTCGGTACTCGCCATGTTAAACTCAAATCGAACTCAACTCGTGGAAAAAAAAGCTCAACCGTGAAAGTAGATACCGCTTGATTAGTAAATGATACATACCCGATTAAACTCGACTAGACTTGACTAAGGCTTGTTAAGGCCCGCTCATTTTTGCCCGAGTCGACTCGTTAGCTTGGCTTGATTAAATCTCTATTGATAAATAAATACATACACTTATGTGTATATACATATCTATATATATACATATGTATTGGCTAATAATATAAGCATAACACTTTTATAATTAAATATATAATATGTAACCTAATTACTTATGCCTATATATTGAATATGCTTCATAGCTATATTTTATAATTTGTACAATAATTAGTCAATAAGATTAATAATTTCATATACTAGTATGCAGGAACCATATATGAAATAGATATATGCTATCATATTATGTGTATGTATTAATAATTTATGTAAGCATATAACATATTATTATTATGGATAAATATTTTTTGATAGGTATTATTATGGATAAATATCAATTAGTTACATATTAAAAAAAAATTAAAATTTATAATTCAATAGAGATTTTACTTGTTAGTTGTACAAATTCAATATTAGATGTTTTATTTATCTAATTTATTAGTTATTAAATCTTATTAAAAAAAAAAATTAAACAGCTTGAGCCGAGCTTGAGTTGGGAGTTTAGCTTGCCGAGTCAAGCTCGAACAAAGATTAAATAAAAATCTCAAGCTTGGGCTCGAGTTTGAGCTCAAGTTTTTTAAGTCGAGCCGAGCTCGGAAAACCCGGCTTGGCTTGATTACAACCTTATCTATAGGCATAGGAAATAGTTTTAGTTGAGTGTTAGATTATGCTAACAAAAAAGCTCAAGCCTGAATGAACCTGGAAATAGAATTATTTATACACCGGGCTTGAACCAGATTAGATAAGCTTGGTTAATTTTCACCAAACCCTGCATTTTCACCAGATTAAATAATTATTAATTTAATAATATTTTATTATTATATAGAGAGTGAATGGTTAATCTGATATGGGGATTGAATTTAAATGGAATAGACAAATGCAAAAAAGTGTGATATTGGTTAAATTTTAAAGATGCATTTGACCAAGCCAACGAGGATCCTCAGAGAAGTCGACATTAAAAAGACGATCAAATGTAATTATTAGAATTATTACCTTTTTATCAAGAAAAGCACCCAGTGCTTGACAGAGCCCAACAGTTGTAGTAGACTTGCCTTCTCCAAGAGGAGTAGGAGTAATCCCTCCAACCACCACATAATACCCATCTTCAGATCCTTCAAGCTCATCAAGCACAGATAACAAAACCTACAAGATATAAACCCAAATCATTCAAATCCAAAATACCACAACAAAAACCGAATCAACCTTCCTTTCGCTTGCTCGGTCAATTGACTTCTCAATTTGAACTTGTATTGCGTTGTTCCCCACAAAAAAGAAAAAGAAAAACAATAGGAAAAAGAAACCCGCTTATGTCCTCGACCAAGCGAGAGATGGTCGTAACAGAGCGAGAGCGAGGGAAAACAATAATAATACAACACAAATCTATTACATTGAAGTGGGATTTGAGATTAAATTCACCTTGGCCTTGTATTTCCCATAAAGATCATAGTGATTGGGACTCAAATTGAGCTCCTTGGCAATATCAGAGATGTGGAGAGGCTCAACTGAGTTGGCAATGTCTATGTCTGCTGGGACTGGGGACACCACCTGCAACTTCCTAACTGTCTTTGAAGAACTCATTTTCAAGAATTCAATTTCTGGGTCTAATTATTTTGTGAGCTTTAACACTTTCTATCCAATGAGTTTATGAAACTCAGCCAGAATCTTTTGTCGATCTTAAACATGCAAGGGGGAAGAGGCTCTGAGAAACGTTGATTTGTGTGTACATTTATCCTGTGAGGTGAGGCTGAGAACTGGGTGTTGTGAGACGATACTATTACCTGCCAAGGTATACTTTGGAACGGCTATAACCATTAGATCCAGATTAAAATATGGTAACATGTAGCTCCCTGAATGAGATGCAAGATTATGGAGTGGTGGGCTGTGATATTAGATAAGTCTTTTTTTTAAGGCCTTCCGAACTTGGAGTGAACTGAATTGAGTTTAATTTAATATTAAATATTTATTTTTTAAAACTCAAATTATTTTATACATACAATTTATAATATTTTTTTAACTAAATACTTCTTTATATGTGAAATTTATGATTTTTTTTAACTTCTCATAAATATATTTAAATTTATTTTATCCTATAAATATATTTAAATTCATTTTAAATGTATTGCGCAAAATTTACTCTATTATCTCCTTTCAATACTATACATAAATAACTTAAGTGATGTCAACATCAAAATAAGTCAGATTTAGCGTGCTACCTCTGGGATGCTATGAATCTAAGCAGACCGCAGAAAGCCAAAAAAAAAACGTGAAAAAGGATGGAGATGCGGGGTATCGATCCCCGTACCTCTCGCATGCTAAGCGAGCGCTCTACCATCTGAGCTACATCCCCTTTACTTGTGTGTAGTGTGTAGAAATAAAATTAAATCCCTATTTTTGACTGTGTTTCATTAAAATGACAAAGGTCTTATTTTTCCCTCAAGTTGTTATCACTATTTATAGGTTGGACTTAGGAAATTGATCTACAATGTCAACAAAATAACATCTATAAAAATTGAAAATATATATCTTACAAAAAGATATAAATGACAAATTACAATATTTAAAAATGAAATTCTATTTTGTTTCAATATACATTTTTGTTAGAAAAATCAACAATTTCAAATACTAAAATGACTAAACATTTTGGTTCAATCGATTCTTTTATGTACCTTTTATGTTATTTTTTGAACGTGACAATCAACAGTGGCGAATGACATGAAAATGGAAGAGGAGCATAATTTTATGATTGTAAATGACAAAAATAATAAATTAGAATAAAAAGAAGATAAATGAGATGGTATCTGAATTAACAGGTGATTTTATGATGTAAAATCTATTATAAATAAAGATGAAGTGATAAGTTTGGGGGCTTTCAAGCTCTCTACAATGGAGTTCACTCAAAATTACATATTCTTGCCTGAGATGAATAAAAAGAGGAGGAAGAAAGAAGATTAAACATAAATACCCTTTGCTTGCATCTAGGCTTCATTTTTATGTAGAAAACTCTGCATTTGCTTATGTTGGCTGTATTTCTCTTTTATTGGGTCGTGTATTATGCAAGTAATAGACTTCGCCCATCATAAAAGTGGAAAGGTAAAGATCCCACTTTTATTGTTCTAAACATTTGAGAAAATTTGTTCAGAATAAATAATCTATAGTCTTTGGAGTCTCTACTTTTGGCCGAGAGACAAAAAAGAAGAATGATATTTACAGTTTTAGAGTATGCAAGTCTTGTATAAAAAATTATTTTATTCATGATAGACTCTGCTTTCTTTTAAAGAGAATGTACATGAATTGCATACTCTAAAACTATATCTGCTATTATTTGTTTTTTAAAAAAACAAGGCCCACTTAGGGCTGATACCCGCATGGTGTGGGGCGGGGGTACCCTTCCCAGCACCCCGCCCCACACCATGCGAGGGTGGAGTTTTTTCCCCCGCCCCCTGCCTAGGACAGTACATTGGGTCTAAAAAAATTTTTTGGTCCAAAAAAATTTTTTTAGACCCAAATTATAATATAATTAAAATTATAAATTAAAATTTATATATACAAAAAGAAATTAAACTCATTAGAGTTAGATTTTGGATTATCTTGATCTCTTAGGCAAACCTTTATATATGAGACTAATGCAATACAATAGTCATCCTTAAGCAATGTGAGACTTGTTAATAAGTCTCACATTATTTAAGGATGACTATTGTATTGTCTTGGTCTCTTATATAAAGGTTGGCTTAGGAGGCCAAGGTAATCTAATGACTTGATTACAATTTCAAATTTTTAATAAATTGTATATATAAATATACAATATATTTATATATATATAAATAAAAAATATATATATGGAGCAGAACGGGGGCGGGGCGGGGCTCCGCTAGGGTCATCCCGCCCCCGCTAGGCCTTCTCCATGCAGGGTGATCTCTGCCCCCGCATGGGTGGAACGGGGTAGCCCGCCTTCCCATACGGGGGTGGTGGGAAAGTGGGGCGGGGCAGCAGGGGCGGGGCCTCGCTGCCCACCACCAGGCCCACTTCCCACTTTCAAATAATTTTGGACGGTTCATCCTTGATTACATTGGATTCCTTCATGGATTGAACGAGACACGTCTTGTAATCACAGAAACCCGAGCTCTTTATAAGCTCGGGAACACCTCCGCACGAGGTTTGGATAATTGGGCCTCTCACATTCAAAAGCCTCTTGTCGCCTTCTCTGTTCTTTGACTTCATCCATTATTTAACCAATCAAATTCAGCCACCTTGCCAGATCCGTGATCTCCCAACACAGCTCATCGTCGATTGTATATTATTATCCCAACTTTTAACGGCCACCCAAAACTTGAATTGAATATATTTAAACGTTGCGTGCGGGAAATGTCAATGGCAAAAGAAAGCAAGAAACAGAGCCCCATTCATATATGCATGTGTGTATAAAACAACAACAGCAGAAAAAAAAAAGAGACTAATATATTGACAAAAAATGAAAGGTTTGGATGCACGAACATTGCTCCCAAGGCAGGCCAGGCCAACATGTGTGTTGTACAAATCACCAGGTGACCAATGTGCATGAAGTGGAAGGCCAGCATATCCAAATCTTTACTCTTTTTTTGTTTTTTCCCTTTTCTTTGACTCTTTTCTTCAGTTGTTCCGCCTCCAAATCAGGCTAAGGCACGCAATTCCCGGAGCCATCCATCTTTCAAGGACATTGCTCCACCTCATAAGTCACCTGGCTTGCCTTTCCTGTCGTTGCGGTCCAAATATGATACAATTATTGGATGCTCGAGTGGATTGAATATTCAGGTATTTCGGCTCAGACTTATCTCTCGTGATCATCATCTGGGTGTGCCACAGTTCTCTGCCATTTTGCGCCTTTTTGTGAGTTCATCAGGTGCAGGGGCTCTGTTTTTCGTCTGGGTTTTGCTGTTTTTGGTATTCTAATTTCTCTCTGCTATTCACTTTCTAATTCTGCCTGTAATGTTATTTGATCGAGCATGTGTACTTGAATCTTCGTACGAAACCAACTTCTATTTTCTGGGCTTATTTAAAAAAAGATGCCAAGAACATGAAACGGGTCTAGACATTGAATCGTTTTTGTTAACATGTTAAATTTGCTTTTGACGGTGTTTTTCGTAGTTCTCTTTCTTATATGCATGCCCCACGAATTACAACTATTTTGGTACTGTGAATATTCTGAATCTGTGGTTCCTAGCGTTCAAAACGTATATTTTATCCCACCTTGAGGAATACAATCTAGCGGCCAGTAAAAGTTTAGCATTTATAATTGAAATCATGTGGCTGTGATACCATGGCCAACGTCTTAGCTATGAAATCTTAGAGTCGTATAACTCCACGTTTTGAGACTATTTATTGTTTTTATCAATAGAAATAGGTGATATTTTTGTGTAGTGAAGTGCTCAATAGTTACTGATAATTATTTGATCGAGTCAACAGCAGGTGTTCAACTACATATATGAAACTATTCGATATTCTTTGTGGATAGTGCAAGTTATGCTTTCCCATTTGCAGCTGCATGGACTTCCATAAGGTTCTGATATGTGTCGTTTTTTGGAAGGGTAGTGTTTCAATGTTGTAAAATCAAGTAGATCATGCTCCATAAATTTGCTTTTTATACTGCAGTTGAAAAAAATAGATTTTATTATTTATATTTAATTAAATAGGTCAAGTATAGAGAAAGGCCGATTTAAATTCGGAATCTCTTGCTCTTGTACCATGTGAAATATATTTATCACAAAAGTTTAAATTAATAGAAATATGTAGGTTATATTATTTATATTTACGTTTAACCATAATAAAATTGAGAATAGACGAGAGATAACAACTGAAGCTATCCTTTTTTTTTTTTCCTCTGAAATACTAAAGAGATAGATTGAACTGGTGTCCCGTAGGCTAAGAACTCTGGTTTTCTGGCAGAGTTCTAATTCACTTAGATCTCTGCTCGTTTAACACTTGTTTACCGAAACAATCTCAATAGAACCTCGTTTCCCATGCGAAATTTGACTCGGGAAGAATTTCAATGCACTTGTAATCAAGCTTACATAACTACCTGAAACAATCTTGCTCATGTAATATATAAAATGCAGCAGTTTGCTGAACTTCTCATGGTGATCTGTATGGCCGGGTCAATCCATCCATAAACAACAAGAAAGCGATTCTAGAGAGTAGATATTGTTTCTGAGGAGAGGCATTCCAGAATTGACAGTTTAGGGAAGAAAACATGGCCCCTGGCGGAAGCGGCTTCTTGAAGGAAGCCACTGAGTTTTGCATTGCATCGGCAGATTCAGATCTGGCAACTTCTGATGCAGAGTTGAGAAATTCCATTTATAGCAACACGGCCCCTGGTTTAGGCCGGAATCCGGGAAGGCCGGCCTCAGATAATGATGTGCATGAGCTACTTGAGTGTCCTGTTTGCATGAATCTAATGCACCCTCCAATATACCAGGTATTTTTTTCTTAGATTCCCAACTTAGAACCTGAACAATGTCAGAAGGACTCCAGTTTCATTACAATTCTTAGCATTCAGTTGTTGCAAATTAACTTGTTAGATATGTTTCTTTGTCATGATAATATCGGACATAATCCATCGTCATAACCCCCCCTTTTCTGTTTTATTTTGCAATTAACAGTCATAAACTGATTGACAATTTAAGCATTTCAATTTCTAATAACAAGTTCCATAAAAAATCTGAATCCCATCGGTCATAATAACTTGTTTCTTTTTTGTTTGATGTCTTAGTGTCCAAACGGCCACACTCTATGTTCAAACTGCAAGGGTAGAGTGCACAACAGTTGCCCGACATGTCGCCATGAGCTTGGAAATATAAGGTGCTTGGCTTTAGAGAAAGTATCGGAGTCACTAGAGCTTCCTTGCAGGTACCAGGTATTAGGTTGTCACGACATATTCCCGTACTACAGCAAAATCAAACATGAGAAACACTGCAAACATCGCCCATTCAACTGCCCTTATAGTGGAAATTATTGCTCTGTCACTGGTGATATCCCGCTCCTTGTCGGGCATCTCAAGAATGATCACAAAGTTGACATGCATGGTGGGTGTTCTTTCAACCACAGATATGTGAAATCTAGTCCCCAAGAAGTCGGGGATGCTATATGGATGATAAGCGTAAGATCCGTTAATCTCTCTTTCAACACCCTCACCCTTGCACACAGACACTGCATGATCAGTGCATGATATGATCGGGTAAAAGGCAGATGAAAATCCCACCTTGCCTTATGAATTAAATTCAATGTTAATGTAGCTTCAACATGAAGTAGGAGTACCAGAAAAGAACATTGGAACCTCGCAGTTGCCCTTGAGCGGAGACAACTTTTTTTTTTTTTTTTTCAATAAATAAAGCACTCATTTTTTTTTTTAATTTTTTTTTTAAGATGCATGTCAGCTGTAGAAGTATGAATTTCTGCAGAGGTATGTTTACTATTTGTTTTTGCAACATAGACAGCTTAGCATGTCAATCTGAATTTCATTGAGTCTCGGGAAGGAATAGGCTTAAGCAAAGGAAAAGCTGAATGCAAATTAAGCCAAATATACGAATATTATCTCACCCTTTGATCCTTTATTGATCAATTAGATCTGTTTATTTAGTTTACACCAATTTTTGAAAGGAATTAATTAAATTTGGTACTGCGCGCAGGTCTTCAATTGTTTTGGACGTCAGTTCTGTTTGCATTTTGAGGCTTTCCATCTAGAAATGGCACCAGTTTACATGGCCTTCCTGCGATTCATGGGCGAGGAAGAGGAGGCAAAGCAATTTAGTTACAGTCTGGAAGTTGGTGGAAATGGAAGGAAACTTACTTGGAAAGGTATACCAAGGAGTATTCGTGATAGCCACAAGAAAGTAAGAGACGGTCAAGATGGATTAATCATTCACAGAAACTTGGCACTCTTTTTTTCTGGCGGCAATATGAAGGAGTTGAAGCTGAGACTCTCTGGTCGTATATGGGAAGTGCAATAAGAATTTTGAGACACAAACTACTTTAAAGTACGTGCTACGTAGAAGGGGCGCTGAATTGGAAAAATTGGAAGCTAGCTAGCTAGCTAGCTCGCTAGATCATTTTTATATATATTATCCCTAGAGCTAGCTGCTTGCTTGTTACTCTATCTGTAAATTAATGCATGGGTACGTAGATTAATTTGCGTTTCTAATTGTCAAAGTTACGATCAGCTTTCACCGCAACAAATTTGTCCTTTTCTCGAGATTTACTTTGTCCAAATTAGTCAAAATTGATGCTAGAAATATCTTTTTTTTGCCGATTTCAACTCGTACCAAAGTCTCCATAAATGACTCGCCCAAGATTCTATCAATGCTATTAGCACAATACCTTAGTGTGAGGGAAAAAAATAACCATAGCCTATAAAATTAGGGTCCAGCCCACTAAGTCATTACTAAGAATAAAAAAGGAGATCAGGAAGAGATAAGAAAGGACATGAAGAGACATGAGGGCTGCAAATATCAGAGGAAGGTAAGAAGGGGACAAGAGAGATATTAGGGCTGTAAAGTGTCAGAGGATTAGGGCGAGAAGGCAAAGGGTTCACGCAAGGAAGATTTGCTAACTCAAGGCAGGCTGTCATGTATAGTAAGGGGTTAGGCAAGTGTATAAAAGGGGATGCCTAGACAACATTAAAGAAAAATCGAAGACTAATGAAAGATGGACATTGGGATGGAAAAACAGATTGAGAGATCAAGAAGACAATCAACAGACCTTCTTTATGCACTGAGATATGATGATCCATGAGTGATTGTAAACAAATATATTATATTGGAGACTTCCCTTCCTAAACCCCCGTGGATGTAGGCATATTGCTGAACCACGTAAATCTTAGTGTCATCTATTTTTACTTTCACAACACTTATTTTTCATTCACTACCATGGACTTACAAAACGCCACTGAATAGCCGCACCAGAACACTGTCGGGGGCTCCAAATAATTCACATCGTATACCAGGGGCGTGGAGTTGCCCAGGCTCGCGAAATACAACATCAACACATAGTTTTTTAGAATACTCTAGAATATAGAATTTTTACCTTTCTGTTATTATTAGAATATTTTGTAACAAAATTATTCCTCTTGTAAAAGTGTATAAATATACACTGCCACAGTACCATTAATACAATCTGAAAATTCAGAAAACCATTGTGTCTAACATGGTATCAGAGCAGCTCGACTAGCTGTCTCGTGATCCATGGCTCTGCCCTCACCTTCCTCTCTTCCCCAGCCTCACTCTTCCATACTTTCTTCATTTTCACATGTAGTTACCACAAAACTTAGTACAAACAATTATTTGCTCTGGCAGGTTCAACTCTCTGCATATCTTCAAGGTCAAGACCTCTATGGATATATTGATGGAACCATTTCTTGTCCTGAGCAATTTTTATCTGTTGATGGCAGTAGTCAGCCAAAAGCAAACCCAAATTACCTTACCTGGAGGCGAACAGATCAACTGGTGCTCAGTGTTTTGTTCTCTTTCCTCTCAGATTCTGTTCTTGGTCAAGTGCTTTCATCAAGCACAGCATGAGGGCTATGGCTCTCTTTGAAATCAATGTTTGCATCTCATTCACAAGCCAAAGAATTCCAAGTTAAATTTCAACTTACAAATCTTTCCCGTGGTGATCTTTCCATTACAAAATATTTTGGAAAGGTCAGAAACCTAGTTGACACACTGGCAACAACGGGTAATCCTCTTCCATACAAGGACTTTGTCACTTATATTCTCACTGGTCTTGGACCAACATATGAAGCTTTTGTGACTTCAGTCACCACGAGATCTGACCCTCTCACGGCACATGAGCTTTATCAATTACTGCTGATTCAAGAGAGTAGACTTTCTCATGTTGCTAATATTACTAAACCTTCCATTGAGTCTTCTGCTAATTATAGTAGCTGAGATAAAAGAGAAAGAGGTTATTTTCGTGGTGGCAAACAAGGCAGAGGACGTGGTGGCAGATTTCAAAACAATTGTGGTGGTCGCACTTTATATAACTCCTTAGAAAACGTTTCTCAAACACATGGTGGCCAAAGACCCAACTGCCAAGTTTGCAACAAATAAGGGCATATTGCCCTTTAATGCAGATACAGATTCAACCACTCATATAAAATAGATCTCCCTACCTCTTTCTCTGCCAACCATGCCGCAAACCCTGCCTCTTCCACATCCTTTTCAGACCCAACTTGGTACCCAGATTCAGTAGCCATTCACCATATTATCCATGATCTCACTAACCTCAATCTTCACAGTGAACCATACTCTGGTGTAGATACAATTCGCGTCGGTGATGGATCGTGCCTTCCCATCCAACATACTGGTGACAACTCCCTTACTTCTAACTTTTTTTCTTTTACTCTGAAAAATCTTCTTCACGTTCCTTCTATTTCGAAAAATCTAGTCTCTGTTTTTCAATTTTGCATCCATAACTCTTGCCTTTTTGAGTTTCATGCAACTCATTTCACTGTGAAGGATTCTTAGATGGGGACAATCCTTTTCACATGTCCAACTCGTAATGGCTTGTATGCCTTTCTCTCAATAAAATCCATTGCTGCCTCTCTTAACATCGGAGAACGGACTACTCTTCCAACTTGGCATCAAAGACTTGGTCATCCCTCTCTTCAACTCATTTCCAAGATCGTGCACGCCAATTGTTTGCCTCTTTCTCCAAGTAGATCCTCCCGAAAGTGCTTTGCCTGTCCTCTTGCAAAAAGCCATCAGCTAGCTTATAGGCCAAGCCAATCCATTTACACTAGGCCTTTGCAAATCATTAGTGTAGATATTTGGGGCCCACCTCTAGTTGTTTCAAACAATGGTTTTCGCTACTATGATTCTTTTGTAGACCGTTATACTTGTTATACAGGTTTTTTTTCATTAAAAATGAAATCCGATATTCAGACTATCTTTTCACGTTTTTTGCCTTTCATTGAGTGTCTTTTTGATTGTAAATTAATTACTCTCCAAACTGATGGTGGTGCTGAATTTATGCCAATGGCTACTTTATGCTCTCAACTCAGCATTACACACAGACTTTCTTACCCATATGCTCATCAACAAAATGGGCTAATAGAGCGTAAGCATCAGCATATTGTCGAAACTGGGCATGCTCTACTAGCCCATTCCTCTCTACCCACAACTTATTGGGTAGAAGCCTTTGAAACTTCTGACCATTTAATAAATATGCTTCCATTCAAAACTCTAAAAAACAAATCACCTCATTTTATGGTGTATAATAAAGATCCTAATTACTCTTCCTTGAAAGTTTTTGGGTGTGAGTGCTGGCCCAACTTAAGGCCCTATAACAAACACAAACTAAATTTTCGCTCTGTTTCATGTATATTTTTAGGGTACAGTACTTCCCATAAAGGCTATAAATGTCTTGAGCCCAACATAAATAGACTTTACATCTCTAAAGATGTAACCTTTGATGAAGGCTACTTTCCCTTCTCCAAACCAAAGCCCGATTCCATTCCATCAAGTCTGACCCAAACTCACATCTCTCTTCCTCTCTTTTAACAATCAATTCTTGGTCCAGGCCCAGCCCATCATCTCAGCCCATACCCTTTCAATATTCCAAACCCTAATTCCCCTCGCATACCTAATCCTTCACTCTCATCTTCTTCTGTTGCTAACACTCATCCCTCAAACTCTCCTTCCTCTCACACGAACTCTTCGAATTCCACTATTCCTTTACAAAATCAAATTTCTTCTTTCTCCCTTGTTCCTCCCAGGTCTCCTATCATCACACGGAGTCAAACCAACTCCTCTCGTCCATGGAATCTCACGGATGGCATGATTCATTACCCACGACGGACTTGTCTCAACACCACGGTGGCCGTTCCAGATGAACCTTCCAGTTTTTCAATTGCCTCCAAATTTCCTGACTGGTAGATGCTATGTCCTTTGAATATAATGCTTTGATTCAAAATAACACTTGGACGTTGGTACCCCCTCTCCCTACTTTTAATATTCTTGGATGCCGATGGGTTTATAGAACTAAACTTAACTCTGATGGATCTTTTGCTCGAAGAAAGGCTTGGTTGGTAGCCAAGGGTTACCACCAACAGTCGGGTTTGGACTATAATGAAACGTTTAGTCCTGTTGTTAAAGCAACCACCATCCGTTTGATCCTATCTCTAGCTATTAGTCAAGCATGGCCTTTACGCCAAATTGATATTCAGAATGTTTTTTTACATGACACAATTTATATGCAGCAGCCTTAAGGGTTTATCAATTCTGATTACCCTAACTATGTCTGTAAGTTAAATAAGGCAATCTATGGTCTCAAGCAGGCTTCACGTGCCTGGTTTGCCCAACTCAGTACTTGGCTTTTGGACTATGGTTTTTCTGCTTCAAAAGCAGATCTTTCCCTATTTAAAGATATCATTTCGGCTTTGGCTACTATTTTTTCTGTTAAAGATCTTGGTACACTCTCTTACTTTCTTGGTCTTGAGGTTGATTACACTGATACTGGCTTGTTTTTGTCACAACGTAAATACATCAAAGATCTGTTGGCTCGAAGCAATATGCTTTTAGCCAAGACCATAACATCACCTATGACAGCTTCTCGTAAGCTGTCTCAATATGACTCACCTCAATTTGATGATTACACTTTGTTCAGAAGTGTTGTAGGAGAGTTACAATATCTGTCATTGACACGTCTTGACATTACTTTTGTTGTAAACAAAACATGTCAGTTTATGCATTGCCCTAAACTCCTTCATTGGACTGCTGTCAAAAGGATTCTTAGATACCTAAAGGGTACTTTGAATTTTGGTTTGATCTTTAAGAAGTCTTCTAAGCTCAACCTTCAAGCCTACACCAATGCTGACTGGGCATGGTGTCCAAACGATAGACGCTCAACTGGTGGATTTTGGATCTTTCTTGGATATCACTTGATCTCCTAGAGTTCTAAGAAGCAAAAGACAATTGCTAGATCCAGTACTGAAGCTGAGTACAAATCCTTGGCATCTACTACTGCTGAATTGATTTGGTTACAAATACTTCTCCATGAACTTGGTATTTTTTTGTCACAACCACCTACTATTTGGTGTGACGATATTGGAGCAACTTTTCTCACTGCAAATCCAGTCTACCACTCGCAGACAAAGTACATGGAAGTCGACTACCACTTTGTTCAAGAGTGGGTTGCAGTAAATACTCTCAAAGTTTTCCACTACAGCTCAAAAGATCAACTAGCTGATGTCTTTACTAAACCTTTAGTTTTAGATAATTTTATTCTTTTTCATACGAGTCTCAATGGAATTGACACCCCACTGGACTCGAGGGGGTGTATTAACACAATACCTTAGTTTTTTAGAGTACTCTAGAATATAGAATTTTTACCTTTATGTTATTATTGGAATCTTTTGTAACAGAATTATTCCTCTTGTAAAAGTGTATAAATATAGACTGCCATAGTACCATTAATACAATCTGGAAATTCAGAAAACCATTGTGTCTAACAAATGCCACCGACTTCAATTGCTGTCCGAAATACTTGTATTTCTAGCATGTGACACTCATTGGAAATATTGTAATTCTCATGAGAAATAAGTGTAACATTAGTGGAACATATTTGCCAGAAAATTTAATTCTGGAAGACTATCTCGCCGGTAATAAATATTTCAGACATTATATACAGCAGGAAATTCTTATTTCGTGTGTTAAAAGTTCATCAGTAAAACGTTACTCTTGCATGCATTCTCAGCTTACCAGAAAAGTATTTCTTGCATTGACAATTGACAGGAATTAGTTTTTCCCCACAGTTTATCCCCACGGGAAATAATTAACTAGGACATAAAAACTCATCGGAAATAGTAAATACTGACGAATTATATGGCAACAAAATCTTTTTTCTTATTACACGAAAATTTTTTTCTGGCGTGAAAGGTTCCTGAGTAATATGTTTTTCTTCTCTTTTGACCTTATCAGAAATGTATTTCTTACCGTAATATCATGCGAGAAATACTTATTTTTCATGTTTGTATTTTGTGAGAATAATCGACTTGGAACATAAATAATTCTTCAGAAATAGAAAATATTAATTAATTATAGTTTTCCATAATAACTATTTTGGACAAGATCATTTATATTGTCACAAATTCTCTATTTTCCCATATCATAAATTTTTTTGGACATGCTTAGTATACGAGAAAAAGTATTAAATTATTATTTTTTTACTTATAACATTCTTATTTCTTGTAAGAAATATGCTGTTGGAATTGATTTGATACAAATAATTTTGCCACATTACATCTCTCACATTGCATATTAGGGGCTAAAGTTCTATTTTGAGGATGAACCACTGTTAACCACAACTTATGCCACAATTAGTGCCCACATTTGAACCACTAATTATCCTGGTGATCAGTTTGCAGTTCGAATGTATTTGAATTTTAGTACATATATTAATATTAACAATTCATTAATCCTGGATGAACCCCTAATAATTGGAAAATTCCAAATTATTTGTTTGAAAAAAAAATCCTTCTTAAGCTGTGTACTTCAATGCTAGTCAGATTTATGCTCAGACAATGACTAGCATAATGAGAAAATCTTGCCCAAAACAACAAGAAAAATCTTCATATATCAACATGCATATATTGATGATATGGTCTATTGTGTCATTGCATGTCACCAACATGCATATATTTACATAAAACATGCATTGAAGCATACTACACAAAATATATTGCATGTATCAATCCAAACACACTTGTGCAAATCAACAAGGTTTAGTAGTTGATTCTATATCTTTAGTGGAGCATTCTTCTTAAAGTTGCATGCATGGAGGCTTGGATATGTAAGTTTGTTCTGCTTAGGCACTCTATCGTCACCCTTGGGATCTTTTGTCCCTATAATTGATAGCTGCAAAAGTAAAAAATAGATTGTCAAATATCAGTGTATAATGATATGGTCAAGTGCAAGTCCCACAATCACAAAAAAACAAATGCACATTATCAGTTTAAACCATGTCCTATTATCCTTTTCCTACCCAATAACAAAACTTCAACTCCTTGGGTGCCAATTAAACTTGAAAACAGAGGAGGTATAATGTGTACAATCAGCAAATGTGAGTTGGCTGTATCGTCCAGGTATGATTATATCAAAGCAACATGATAGACAAATATAAAAAGAGAGGATTGCATATAAAAGGGTAACATATGCAAATATGTTACATATTCCAGCTACATATTTTATAAAAGGGTAACAACCTAATGCAAATATAAATGACTTTTCACAAACTATCGAGAGTTTGAATTAACAAGTCCATATATGTTTCAAACACATATATCTCTATCTTAATACTATTGGCACAGATACATAGTCAAGCACATTTTACCAATTTAGTATTGAGTGACCATCATTAAATTTTGTTGACATGTTATTCTACTATCCAGGTTAAAATACTCCAATTGATATTCTCACTACAAGTCAAATAATATTATAAAGAATATGGAGTTTTTTAACATTTTCTAGTCTTTAACATGCAAGTAAAATAGCAGCGCTTAACCACAAGGGAAATGCATTAAGTAATTAAGAGAGCATTAGGGTATATTATACTTGTACCTTGCTCTTAAGGCCACTTCGCTAATCTTTCTCCTATTTGCAAAGGGTCTACTGTCCAAAGGATACATGCTCACTACTAGTATCTTTGTCCTGGCAGAAATTACCACTTCCAACCAAGTCCCCACAAAATAGAGCAACCAACATGCTCAACAAAAAGATGCATTATGCTTTTACTTGTACTCCAGCAAGTTCAAAAAAAGTCCCAAAGTTAAAAAAATCCCCAACCCGCATAAGGGGAGGATGCCTACGCATCTCTCGGAGTCTTCCGTTGAGACTCCCTCTGGGACTCTAATTCTGTAACACAGCTATTGAGCCTGTCACATTCATCAAAATAAGACTTCATTTTTTCCACATCACTCATAAATGTCTCAAGTTTCCTCTTGAAGCCCTCCGCCTCAGCCTTGTTCTTCTCATTCTCCTCCCTAAGACGTTGAAACTCCCTATTGGACAGTAATGATTGAGATGATTCAGGTATATTAGGTCCAGTTTGGATTCAGAAAATGTTTCATCTCATCTCATCATTGCAATTTTTTCAAATTTTCACACAAAATATAATAAACAATTCAACTTTTTCAAATCCCAAAATAATAATAATATTAAAAAATAATATTCTAACAATATTTTTTTTTTAACTTTCATATTTTATCTAAAATCATCTCATCTCATCTCTGAATCCAAACCAGCTTCCTAGACCTCTAGCATAGCCCAGTCAAGTTCCCATTACCTCCTCGAACACTGCATTAGTTGTATCATCCATGTTATCTTCTGGTTCTATCTCATTCAACTGCTCAAGCATCATATTTTACATTACAATATAAGCATTTTAGTATTAGGCATCTCAACCATTATTCTCTATATATTTCAATAAAAAATAACTGCATAGTCATTAGAACTCAAGTAATTGTGCTCAGCAACTTCAGTAATAAATCTCCAATTTTTTGTAGACCAATGCACCTCTCTATGAAAAGCAACATAATTCTGAGCTTGTTCTTGTTTCAATGAATTCACATTTATCAGTTTATATTCACCATTCTTCTTTATTGCTTAAGAAATTAAACTGAGGTTGAAATATTAATTTATAATTTTACATTTTCCTCTATTAGTCTAGCAAAAGACTTCCTGCCACCCGTGTGATTTATCTTTTGATTTTGCCTATTATTTTTGTTCCGCATTGATAGGTTCTACAATTTACACCCGTGTTTGTTTATTATCAGAAACTGTATGAAATGATGAAACCTACTCTGATCCTTAATCATTACTAATTAAAAGCAGCTAATAAACTCTAAAATACTTGAAGATGGGAAGTTGTTACCTTAAAGTTTTCACTCACCCATCTCTCACATAAACATTCCCAAACAGCTTTGTCCACCATCTTTGTCCCTCCAGAAATAGCAACTTCATGTGTTTCATACTCCAGGTACTTGCAGTGTAATAGGTAGTGAAAATCATTATACTTTTGAGCAAGTGCCATTGCCACTGTCTCTCGATGATTGCTTTTGGTCCAATCCAATTCAAAATCAGCCTAATCACAAGATGTTAGTGTGAATAAAGTTTGAATAAATTTTACGGGGAATTAAGAGTGTTGCTGAATTTTCCACAATTAGTACCCAGGCACGATCTGTTAGCTCATCCTTGTTCTGTTTGTCAGCACGACTCCAGTTTGCATGCCACATGTTGGCGTATAGTTTGATAATCCATGTCACCTGTGTTGAAAAGATCGTCGCATTTTGACATGATAATCCTCTTTGCCCATCCTTAATATCCACTGCAATTTTTCCAAACTTGCGAATGTGGTCAAATTCTGTGCACCTTGCTGGTCCCTGTCCATGCTTTCGAGTGGGTCGAGCTAGAGAACAAAGATCATAGTGTAGTTATTATAATATTATTACCACAAGTATAGCTAGCTATTCTATTTAATATTACTAGCAACAATATCAATAATTGAAAGATTATAATTTATCTGCAACATACATGTTACGCATTTAAGCCTCATTGACGGGAATTGTGTCCTCCTCTAGGCCGACACTCGGTCCTTTAGTGGATTCATCTGAAAATGAAACAGTCTCATCTTTTAAAATGCGTACTTGAGGCTGTGTCCCTTGGCCTCTACCACGAGCTGATGCGTGATTGCTAGCACGTCAACCTCGTAAATTCTTTGTTCCTCTCATTTCCGCTGCACCATTTTAAAAATTACGTGTCAAGTTTTATTTTAGCTACAAAGAAAGAACGTTATTTTTTGTTAACAAACAATATGATCCATATGGGTTAACAACCAGAAACTAGGAGAGTGATTAACCACAAGATATATATATATATATATCTGTATGCACTATACATAACAAGTATCTATCAATGTCCAAAATAGAAAATATTCTAAAATTTTCACTATCCAAAGGATAGAGACCTAGTTTAATTAAACAAATGATCATTTTTCTCAAATGTGCCGTGACAATCAACATGTTAGTAGTAGTGAGGTCCTAGCTATTGCTAAAATATAACATCACTAGTAAAGATTTCTGGCATGTAAACTACATAACATAGAGAGTGCATCTTCTCATGCAAGCACCTATGTTGCTGACTCTCAAAACAAATTCCATCAGTAAAAATATGTAAAGGCCTAGATAAACGTGGTTAGTCCAAAAATATTTCACATGCATGCACATTTATTGGCCTAACACTTATACTTTTAGAAATAAAGAAACTCACAATATGAGCATATGAACCTATCTTAGTATCCTTGGACCATATGGAATATTTGGAAAAAAGATGAGATTTTTTTTTTCACAGAAGTATATATAGAGAGCCTACACAGCTCAAGTTGAAATGAAATCAAGGGAAGGACCCTAAAAGCAGAAAATATGCTTGAACCCGAGGGAAAGAATAGAGCTTTTTTTTTTCCCTGTATATTCTTTGAATGCATGACACAACATATTAACACCAAATGATTTGCACAAGTATACCCAGATTTGTGGTTCAGGAAATATTTTTATCTTGCTATTAAACGCCTTTTTGAAACCTGGTGAAACTACATTACATTGTTAAAATCCATGTTTTTCCAGGGTGAAGATTAAAAGGTAATGGAGGACTCACGTGTGTCAATTTTCAGAAATCTTCTAGCCTCTGCTTTTGTTGCAACGATGAAGGTGTGCTTGTCCCTGGAAGCCTCTGTGTACCTCGACAGCCCTTTGGAAATGGCTTTATTCTGAAATTCTCAGGTTTCACAGTTGCCGAATGATCCTCTGAAGCCAGCTTCTATATTTCTTGTCAAGAAACTGTAACTAAGCACAAACCTAACCATGCTTAACATGTATGGTAGACTATCTCAAGTATACCAAACCCAACCTAGCTGTCTGACGGTATTGCTCTTTGATAATAGAGCCAAATATTTGAGTTCCCCAGCATCTGCAAGGGTGTTTACCGCGCAATGGGTAGGCAGTAGATTTTTTTCTAACTTGGGCGTTTTGTTGGTCTCGTATGAAGTTGTGCACCTTGAGGTTGTATTTGGATGTTGAGATGAAATGAGCTCAGTTTTTTATGAATAATAATGGGTTGAGTAGTGGATGAAGTTATGTGGGGCCCATTTAAACTGAGTTTAAATTTAAAGTATGTTTAGATGTTAAGATGAGTTTAGTACTTTTTATGGGAGGTTGAGAAAAGTTGTGGGTTCCACGTATAAAGATGTGTTAAGTTGAAAAATGTTATAAGTCCCATGTGTAAGGAGGTTTTGAATTAAGATGAGTTTAGTAATTTAAGAGTTGGTGTTTGGATGTTAGACTCTGCTTAAAATTAGATTGAGCTCAGCTGAATTTTGCAACCAAACACAGCCTGAGTCTTGTGGCCCATTTAATTATCTTTGACTTATTCATTGTAACACCCCGTATTTTAGTGTATTTTTATTGAAGGATTATTTTAATAATTTAAAAATTTATTCGCTTGTTTTAAAATTATCGGATATTTTAAATGGTTTATTTTATGATCTTTAAATTGTGAAAATTAAATTGTTATGTTTTCTTAATATTTATTTATTGTTGTACATTTAAATTGTTCTTTTTTTTTTAAATTAATTGATTGTGAGATTTAATTATTTTATTTTCATTGTATCATTACGTTTAATTTATTTTAATGGATTTGCTGTTTTAAAATCATTTTCGTTGGATCATTTTCTGTGACCCAAGATGTGAGGATTGGACCTCATTTCTTTGCCTTCATTTTTCTTTTTCCTTTTTCCTTTTCTTTTCTTTCCTTTCTTTTTTTTTTCTTTTTCTTTCCCCCAGCTCTCTCTCCCCCCCCCGCGCGCGACAGCCCTTCCCCTTCCCCTTCCCCGTGCGTCCGTCGCCTCACCCAACCCACCGCCGTCGCCCCGCCGTGCACCTCATCGCCCCTCCCATCAGCTTTCCCACCGGCCGGCGACACCACCCCACCAATCTCAGCCTCCCTCGCGCCGCCGACCGCCCCCACGCACCACATCAAGCCGTGGCACTCTCTTTACTCCAGTGCCGCCGTCGTGCCACCACTGTCACCATTTCTTCACCACTTCATCTTCGATCTCCTAGCAACTCAATGGACCCAACCCCAGCTCCGATCCGTCACCGGTGAAGCCTATCTATCTCCATTTCCAATTTGAACATCTTTGGCCTAAAACCACCATTTGCGCCGTTACCCACGGCAAACCACCACCACCATTGGTTTCACCGACCTCTCTAGGCCCTACTCTATCAATTTCGGGTCTTGGATTATCTCCGTTCAAAAGTGAGTTTTTGAGACCCACTGCCACAGTGCATTTTGAACTGTTACGTTGCTGTGTCACCACCTTTTGCACCTCCGTGATCCTTCAAAAATTATAATATAGTACTGTAAGTATTTTTCCATGATTTAAATATATTTTTGCACTAACCCATATTATTGTGATCTGGTTGGACATGCCGGACTGAGTCTGAGGAGTTCGGGGGTCGGATGGATTGTGGATGAAGTTGTGTGTTTGGTTGGTATTATGAAATGTTGGTTGTTGGTATGGTTTTTTTCATGTACATGGCATATTGCACGCATGATCATGTTTGTAAAGGAAACTGGGTTTTCGTGTACTTGCATTCATGTTCATGTGTTTCATGAAAACTGGGTTTTCATGTGTTAAAGGACTTTGGGTGCGTGTCTATCAGGACCCCAAGCCGAGATGAGATATTATCTCGGTGGAGCTCCTCTGGTCACTTGGGAGCGGAATATACTGAGTGATGTACCCTGGGTTGTCGCTGGGCGACAACGGGATCGGATGAGATGGTCTCATGCTGACTTCGTGGCCCCTCTGTTGGCGGGGGCTAGAGGATGCTTGGCCACGAACGCGCTGGGCGCGGAACTGGACATTGCTCGTTGGGTAGTGGGAGCTTGGCCACAAATGCTCTGGGTGCGGAACTGAGCATCGCTACGAAGCCAGGACGTGCGGATGATCCCTAGGGGAGATCATGGTGCAGTGGTTAATGGATTAATGGGCTGTTTTCTGGGAAAATAACGTGTGTTGAATAAAAGGATTTTATGTGATTCATTTTCTGGAAAAATGATATTTTATTGACTTGGGTCATTTTCTAGGAAAATGACGGATTATTGTTTTTGGGCCAAAATGAGATTTTGGCGTGTGTTGGAAAATATCCATATTCGGAGAAAATAATATTTTGGATTTGATGCATATTTTATCATATGCATGCATGTTGGTTGCATCAATATGTTTTTATCTTGTGGTTGTTTGGTTTATACTTACCTGTGGTACCATTTTATGGTATCGCAGATTTTGATGCAGATGAAGATGACGAGCCTTAAGCTTGCCTCCGTTGGCGGAGTGATCTGGGATTACTCCTGTTTATCGAGATTTATTTTTATCAGTTATTTATGTATTTGTCTTGTAATATATTTTGGGATGACTGTATAAGTTTCTAAGGATAATCTGTTTTGAATATTTGTATTTAAAATTCTGGTACTTAGTTGACTTGCTTAATTATCCGCTGCGTTGTTTATTGTACACTGTTGCATGTACACACACTTGGCACTATCGTTGGGATTCATGACAGTATTGTCATCATCTTGACGTCACGGTTCCCGTATTTTTTTGTACGTGGGAGTCGGGGCATCACATTCATGATGATGGGTTTTTTCCTAACATTTACTTTATGGTTTTTAAAACACTGAGAATTTTCCACACTTATTCGCTAGTCAAATTATTTTACTTTAATCTAAAGGACACATGAAACTTGTCAATCCATGAAATAAAAAAATACGTCATTTTGAATGTATAGGTGAGAAGTTTCCAGAGTCCATATTGATTATTAATTTCTTAATTCTCTATTTATTTAATTTTAGATCATCCGCTAGATAGTGCTACTCAATAATATACAAGAAATCTAAACATAGAGAGCAAATATTACAATTTATACATTACAGTGAGAAAAACAATGAAATTAAATAAAGCAAGTATTTAATGTTCTGTCTATGATATTGGATAGAAAATAGACCCTAGTTCCATGCTTGATCTTCCGCAGTGTTTGTATTCCAAGGAATAATATCAGGTTTTGGGCTAACATGAAATTCAGATTAAAGTCCATGAGTGGATCAAATTTATTTTGGTCACATGCAAACTAAAATGAAAAATATCTAGTTCATAACATGATAACTAGGAAACCAAAAATAAACTTGTACAAGTTTAAGCAACTTGAAGAGAGAGGCAATCTCTGTGCTTCAAGTGCATGGTAAAACACTTGAAGCACAATATCAGGTTTTGGGCTAACCCTCCATTAGGAAAGAAACATGAATTTCGGAGTCTTTGTCCAACAGTAAATCAAAGTTATTTTCCTCACATCCTAACTGAAGTGAAAAATTCCCAATTCATAACATGATAATGCCAGAAACAAAACTAAATTGGCAAAATTAAACTTGTACAGGTTTAAGCAACGTGAATAGAGGGGCAATATTTGGTATAACCAAGGAGCACTAGAAGCACAATATCTTAATTTTTACTTCTTCAGAAAAAAATATGACCTCATAGAAAAGAGGTATAGCCCAAGTAAACTGGAAGAAGATTGTTTTTTTGTTTTTGTTTTTATAGGTAAGCTTTAAGCAATGCCAGTAAAAAATGGATATCTTTTGTACAATACCTCACACCTCTAAAAGAATGGTTGTGCCGATCACATTAAAGAAAAAGGGCATTCCAGGAGTATATTACCTCAACAAAGAACAAAATTTCTATTTACAAAATGGGCTAGAAGAATATTTCTATATTTTTCGTTAGAATTTAATACTTTATCAATGAAGTATCACTGCATAGTTAGTAGGAATGTTTCCAAGTAGTCCATCCCTTAGAAAAGTGGCATGCAATTAAAAAAAAAAAAATTTACTCTTTTTGATCATAGAACAATATTTCTATATTTATCATCTTGGTGTATACATGATCAAAGTCCCAAGTACTCTATATTTCCACTGTATGGCTAATTTGCAAGGCAATGTCTATTGGTAAACACAATGCATCACCATAACTACAAATTTGACATATTTTCAGTGTACAAATTATAGGTAAAGAGAAAATCCAATTCAACTTGATTTATTTAAACATGAAAATTATCATCATTTCATTAATTTTTGTTCAGGCCAGCTTCTATAGCAAATCTTTCTTTATATGGCTGTAAATAAACAAAAATATCCACCACAACATAATTCTCATTTCCATACATAAAAATTAAATAAATGTCCTCATTCGGTTAAATTAGTAGTACACATGAAATATTTGGGTGGCAATCCGGATTTAACACATATAATAGTGTCTCTTATGTTATGATAACTTTCTGTTATGACCCATCAAATCCAAAAGCTATTCCAGCAAACAAGGTAGACAAAGTGATATTTGAATTGAAACTACTCAATAGTTTCCATAAACCTACAAACGATAAGCTCCATGATGAGAAAGACAAGTACAATCTTCTTTCATCAGTAGTTCTACCTCTATAGGCATATATGTCGAAAGAAACCTACGCAACAAACAACCAGCATTCAGATATCAAGTCCTATTTTAAAAATATAAGAATTTCTTCTAATTATATTATGCAAGCCTAGCAGTAACAATTGAAGCATACATTAGTCAGAGTCTATTTCTGAATTCGATTGGAAGTCTTCCTCATTATCAGACTCATAATGGTCAGTATTGGGATCATCACTCCAATTGTCACCATCCACATCATTCGGAAATAAAAGTATGGTCGGCATCATTAGGACAAGCACGGTGTAGTGTAGTTACCTCACTAACTGCAACTGTTTCTTCATCCTCCCGATGCAATTGATTCACCAAGCCACTATCACTTTGATTGACTGGACCATCTTCGTTACCATCATCTTCCTCTTGATATGCATCACTATCAGAGGAGTCCTCACCATTGTCTAAGGTCGTTTGGATGGGTGGAATGTCATATACATTCATATTGGTTATCTTTTGTACCACTTGTCAATTCTCCACCAAACTCAAATCTTTTAAGTAAAACACTTGTGAGCACTGAGACGCCAGGGCTAAAGGCTCACCTTGATACCACTTTCTAGTTGTATTTACACTTGTAAGATGGTCGCCTACACTTATGCCTCGTCTATGATCACCAACGTCCCACCACTCACTTTTAAACAAGTATACAAGATGCTAGTCCATGTAGCGTAATTCTAAAATATTAGTCAACACACCTTAGAAATCAACCGACTGATGTACTCTTGCAACAATGACCCCACTATTTTGACTGTGTTGGTGCTGATCACGATCTTTTGTGTGAAACATAATTCCATTCATTATGCATATACTGTATGACCTAACCCATGGATTTGGTCCGCAAGCAAGAGCATAAACTCCATTCGTAACTTCACCCGGATTCAAGTTGCTTAAATCTTGAATCTATTGGCAGCATAGAACAAAATGTTAAGATTGGGACTTGCAAGAAATGAAATATATTTTTTAAGCCGAAATGTATCAATGTTCAAGTTCGAAATGTCATAACTTACATGGTCCTTGAATCATTTGGGACATTCGGTTTGGTGCCTACGATTAACATTGTTGGTGTCCTCTTCTTTAATCTTGTTATAGTGCTGCCTACACACATAGAAAATTCACATGGAATATTTTAATAGGGTTTTGCAGGGAAGATTGATTGTGACAGGTTTGAAGCTAGGGTGCTATACTTACTCTAGGTAGTGTTCAATCTCAGGACAATTGTTGAGCACATACCACTCCGGTTTTACAAATAGCGAATCATCTAGTCTTTCAGCGGAGGGCAAACCAAACGACCGAATCTTTTGGGAGAAAACAGTCAAACTTCCTTGTCGATGGTCTTGACCGACATCCACATTTCTCTCTTCTTTATTAAAAGTTGTCTCAATGTCATGGAGATACATCGAACAAAATGTAAGGCACTCGACATGAACATAGGCCTCGACAATTGAGTCTTCTAGAAGAGCCTTATTTTTTACATATTGCTTGAACTTTCCTACATACCTTTCAAAAGGATAAATCCACCTATACTGCACAGGTCTTGCAAGCAATGCCTATTGTAGCAAATAAATAGTGAGATGCACCATTATATCAAAGAATGCAGGTGGGAATATCATTTACAGCTTACAAAGAATAATAGAAATGTCATTTTGTAGCCTCTATAGGACATCAATGTTTAATGCTCGTGCACACAGTTTCTTGAAGAATGTACTTAACATAGTTAAAGCTTTTTGAACATCACTAGTAAAGTATCCAGCAATCACAACTAGCAGCAATCTTCGTATAAAAATATGACAATCATGACTTTTCATGCCTAAGATGTTTGATTCTAACATTAACACATTGAGCAATGTCTGCGGCAAAACCATCAGGGAACTTAACTTTTGCTAACCACTGACAGAAAGATTTCTTCTCATGTTTATTTAATATGTAACATGCCAGCCTCATGGAATAACGATAACCATCTTATTGTAAGTGTAATTCTTTCCGTATGTCTAGGTTGGCCAAATCCCTACATGCGTTGGCTGTGTCCTTGCTTTTTCCATCGATATGCATCAAAGTTCCTAATATGCTATCGCATATGTTCTTTTCAATATGTATGACATCTAGGTTATGTCTTAATTCCAAGGATGACCAATAAGGTAGCTCAAAGAATACACTTTTTTTGGTCCAATTCAACTCATTGGCTATGCGTTTTCTCTTCTTTGAAGCTTTACCAAACTGTACATCTGTCACTTCTTTCAATCGTTTCAGGATAGCCTCTCCTGACGAATGTATAGGTGGTTGCCGATGGTCGGTACTACTATTGAAATCACCCTTTTTAGATCTCCACTTGTGCCTTGGCAACAACCACCAACAATGACCCATGTAACAATGTTTTCACCCATGGACCAATCACAATGAATCTGTAGCATCATTGCATGTAGGATATGTTATCTTTCCCTTTGTCCTCCAACCAGAAAGATTAGCATACGCTAGGAGGTCATTAATGGTCCAAAGTAACGCCTCATATAATTGAAACGCATGTAATGCAGATGCATCATATGTATTAACACCAACTTCCCACAAAAATTTAAGTTCGTTGATTAAAGGATGTAGATAGACATCGATATCATTACCAGGCTCGTTTGGGCCAGGAATTATCAAGGATAACATGAGGTATGGATCTTTCATGCATAACCAAGGGGGCAAGTTGTATGGCATGAGTATCACTGGCCATGCACTGTAAGGTTTACTTATATTATTAAATGGATTAAAACCATCACTCACTAAACTAATTCTCACATTACGGGAATTTGAGCAAACCAGGGATATTGGACATCACAATATTTCCATACCTTCGAATCTGTAGGATGCCTCATGAAATTAGCATCATTGACGCGTTCATTTGCATGCCATCTCATTGCCACGTCAGTCTTATTAGACACAGATAGTCTTTGCAACCTTGGGATCAAAGGGAAATGTCTCAGCACTTTGTGTAAAATTTTCATTTGCTTAGTAGTGCTTAACACCCACGTTGGAGTATTGCATTTAGGGTACTTCTCTTTATCAGAATGTTCATTCCAAAATAAAATACAATCATTCAAACAAGCATCTATCTTGGTGTAATTAAAGCCGAGGTCACGTTCCAAGCAGCATACCTCATTGTATGAGTCTGGGAAAAGAGCGTTAGAAAATGTAGATTTTAGGAGCTTGATAACAATGTTAAAGGATTTAACACTCCAACCACCAACTGTTTTGATATGGAGCAACTTTACGATAAACGATAGCTTTGAAAACTTCAAGCACGATGGATAGAGTGGACGGTGTGCATCTTCTAACAATTCAGAAAAACTTGCAGAAGAAGCACCTTCTGTCACACCATCAAAAGGTCTTTGAAAACCTTTTGACTGGTCCATAGAGGCTCCAGCCTGAATGTCATCCAACATCTCATCCAAATCATCAATAAATGAGTCATTTTCGCTTGCCTCATCAACATATTCTGAGGAACTAATTAATTATTAGTCTAGAAGGGCACCTTCATTTCCTTGCGATGATTTTAAGGTTTGATTAATGTCTTCTAAATCTACCTGGAATACATATATGCATATATAAGTCCTAATTAGAGCTGCAATCACAAATATTGTTCATGTAGTAGTACTGTACGTGAGGATACGAATGAGTTATCTGTAATGAAGCCCAATTGGAACAAGCAGATCACACCCAAGCGTTATGCCACTAGTCCATTCCATTTCATTTTATTAAAACTTCGGAGTCAAAACGTAGTGTTGAAGTGAAGAAAAGAGAAAACATGCATGCAGAGAAGAATGAAACGTTGTGCTTCAATCGAGTCTTCTAGAATATAGTTATTTTCAGTGTTATTCAATTACCAGTTTATCCTAAGTAGTTCGGTATTTTACAGCACACGTGTTTTGTGTTGATTAGTTTAGTTTGTTATTCCTGGAGAGCATAAGAAATGCAAGAGAGGGAGTGAAATGATTATGAATTTGCTTGTAATTAAGAACTTTGTTCATCTGGAGGTTGGGGTCGATTTGCCTCGAACTATTTCCCTGTTATTAATACAATTTCATAATTCTCCATTTTCCATTGTCATTCGTTTAGTACAAACTGTGAGGTTCATAACATTATCATAGTAGCTACAAGTTTTATTTGGCAATTGAAGGTCTAATTAATGTGGGGAACATTAATATTCCGTTTATTTATGTAAGTGATGGGTCCATTAATGGAGGTTCCCTTATTAGATATCCACTTTCATACAATTAACATATAAAGCACACTCAACATTTTCTGAAATTTTTATATCCAAAAACATCTAAAGTACAGTACCTGGCTAGACAACAATATGAACTGATGTTCTCACTTTTAATACAATGCATGCTGAGGGGGAAAAAACTGCTTTTAGCCACAAATAGATTCTATAAATTAAAAGTAAATTTATAAACTGAAGTAGCTTGATGTTGTATGTTAGATTGTAAAATTATTTTTCTTATAACGTAGATCTAACATATCATATAAAACACTATATGTGACACCCCCAATCCCTCTTATATAAATACACAGGGATCGAGACGCCAGGATGGTGACAACACGGTCACACATCCCAACGAAGTGCCAGTGTGTGTACATGCAACAGTGTACAAATAAAATAACACAGCGGATAGTCAAATAAGTACCAGAATTTAAATACAAATATTTAACACAATTTATCTTTAAAAAATAAATATACAGTCATCCCAAATATAATACAAAAGGTAAATACATAAATTGATAAAAACACATAACTCACTAAACAGGAGCAATCCCAGATCACTCCTCCAACGGAGCCAAGCTAAGGCTCGTCATCATCATCTGCATCAAAATCTGCGATACCATAAAATGGTACCACAGGTAAGTATAAACCAAACAACTCTCGGGATAAAAATATATTAATGCAACCAACAATATAGCAAAATACATTTAGCCATAAAATATCATTTTTTCCCAGAAAAATGATTATTTCCAACACACGCCAAAAATCCCATTTTGGCCCAAAATAACCGTAAAACATTTTCTCATAAAATGATTCACACAAACAATCCATTTATCGGACACTGTAGGCGGGAATCGCAGGCGGGACTCTACCACCGTCCCTGCTTACCACCATCCCTACCGCATGCACCGTAGGCGGGAATCACAGGCGGGACACAACCACCATCCCTATCGCGTGCACCGTAGGCGGGAATCACAGGCGGGACTCTACCACCATCCCTGCTTACCACCATCCCTACAGTTCCTTTACACACAATGAATACTTAACAGAGCACTGTAGGCGGGAATCACAGGCGGGACACAACCACCATCCCTGCTTACCACCATCCCTACAGTCTCTTTTCCTTTTACTCATAAGAAAATCCAATTTCCAATAAACACATGAACATGTATGCAATCATGCGAAAACCCAGTTTTCTTTACAAACATGATCATGCATGCAATATGCGATGTACGTGAACAAGTCATAACCAACAACCAACAACCACAATTCATAATGCAAACAAACACACAACTCCGTCCACAATCCATCCGACCCCCGAAACTCCTCGGACTCAGTCCGGCAATACAAACCAATTCACAGATAATATGTGTTAGTGCAAAAATATATTTAAATCACGAAAGTTCTTTAAGGAAAATACTTACAGTGCAATATAATAATTTTCGGAGGATCTCGAAGCTGCAAGTGGTGATTTCTGAGCAACACCACAGTGTAAAATACACTGTGGCCGTGGGTCACAGATACCCACTTTTCAACGAGGACAAACGAAGACCCAAAAATGGTAGGGTAGGGCCAAGAGAGGTCGGTGAAGCCAATGGTGGCGGTGGTTTGCCGTGGGTGGCGGCGGAATGGGCGGTAGAAGACCAAAATGTCCAAATCGGAAATGTAGTTGGTGGAGCTTCACCGGTGACGGATCGGAGGTGGGGTTGGGTCCAATGGGTTGCCAAGAGGTCGGGGATGAAGTGGTAGGTGTGGCGCCCCCAATCCCCCTTATATAAATACACAGGGATCGAGACGCCAGGATGGTGACACACGGTCACACATCCCAACGAAGTGCCAGTGTGTGTACATGCAACAGTGTACAAACAAAATAACGCAGCGGATAGTCAACTAAGTACCAGAATTTAAATACAAATATTTAACACAATTTATCTTTAAAAATTATACAGTCATCCCAAATATAATACAAAAGGTAAATACATAAACTGATAAAAACACATAACTCACTAAACAGGAGCAATCCCAGATCACTCCTCCAACGGAGCCAAGCTAAGGCTCGCCATCATCATCTGCATCAAAATCTGCGATACCATAAAATGGTACCACAGGTAAGTATAAACCAAACAACTCTCGGGATAAAAATACATTAATGCAACCAACAATATAGCAAAATACAGTTAACCATAAAATACCATTTTTTCCCAGAAAAATGATTATTTCCAACACACGCCAAAAATTCCATTTTGGCCCAAAATATCCGTAACACATTTTCCCATAAAATGATTCACACAAACAATCCAATTATCGGACACTGTAGGCGGGAATCGCAGGCGGGACTCTACCACCGTCCCTGCTTACCACCATCCCTACTGCGTGCACCGTAGGCGGGAATCACAGGCGGGACACAACCACCATCCCTGCTTACCACCATCCCTACAGTTCCTTTACACACAATAAATACTTAACAGAGCACTGTAGGCGGGAATCGCAGGCGGGACACAACCACCATCCCTGCTTACCACCATCCCTACAGTCTCTTTTCCTTTTACTCACATGAAAATCTAAATCCAATAAATACATAAACATGTATGCAATACACGAAAACCCAGTTTTCTTTACAAACATGATCATGCATGCAACATGCGATGTACGTGAACAAGTCATAACCAACAACCACAATTCACAATGCAAACAAACACAACTCCGTCCACAATCCATCCGACCCCCGAAACTCCTCGGACTCAGTCCGGCAAAACAACCCAATTCACAGATAATATGCGTTAGTGCAAAAATATATTTAAATCACGAAAGTTCTTTAAGGAAAATACTTACAGTGCAATATAATAATTTCCGGAGGATCTCGAAGTTGCAAGTGGTGATTTCTGAGCAACACCACAGTGTAAAATACACTGTGGCCGTGGGTCACAATTACCAACTTTTCAACGAGGACAAACGAAGACCCAAGATTGATAGGGTAGGGCCTAGGGAGGTCGGTGAAGCCAATGGTGGCGGTGGTTTGCCGTGGGTGGCGGCGGAATGGGCGGTAGAAGACCAAAATGCCCAAATCGGAAATGTAGTTGGTGGAGCTTCACCGGTGACGGATCGGAGGTGGGGTTGGGTCCAATGGGTTGCCAAGAGGTCGGGGATGAAGTGGTAGGAAGATGGTGGCCAATGGTGGTGCGACGGCGGCGCAACGGCGGAAGGAGTGCCGCGGCTTCGAAGAGCTACTGGTGGTTAACGGCGGCACGGATGGAGGTGAGATTGGTGGGGTGAGGTCGCCGGCGGCTGGGGAAGCTAATGGGCTGGGCGGTGAGGGCCACCGCCGGCTCACGGCGGCGCTGGCGTGAAGGTGGCCCGCGGCTTCGTGGGGGGCGTGTGGGCTACCGGCGGCGAGGTAGGGGCTGAGGTTTGGGAGGTGAGGTCGCCGGAGGGAGGGGGAGCTGGTCGGCTGGGCGGTGTCGCGCACGGCGGCGCGACGGCGGCGCTGGGAGGAGACGATGGAAACGGGCGGAGGAGAGGAGAGAGAGAGATCGCGCGGGAAGGAGAGGAAATGAGGAAAAAAAAGAAAAGAAAGAAAAGAAAAAGGAAGGAAAGAAAAAATGGAGGAAAAGAAATGAGGTCCAATCCTCATAACTTGGGTCACAAAAAAGATCCAACGGAGACGATTTTAAAACCACAAGTTAAATAAAATAATTTAAACGTAATGGTAAAGTCAAATTGAAATAATTAAATCCCACGGTAATTAATTTAAATATTAAAAGCAATTTAAATGCATAATAATAAATAAATATTTGGAAAGCACAAAAAAATAATTTTCACCAAATTAAAATCATAGAAGTAAACTTACTAAAAATTCAACCAATTTTAAAATAAGAGGATAAATTTTTGAACAATCAAAAATAATCCTTCAGTAAAAATACACTGAAATACGGGGTGTTACATCCTCCCCCCTTAAAATAAAATTTCGTCCTCGAAATTTGTAGGGCCAACCATCACTCTAAAGCAGGATACCAAGTACAACCAGAACACTCTTAAGAAAATCACACAACCTCCAACACCCAACGGGCATGGATACAGCTTGCATAACTTTCCAAAACCCAAGAATAAACCACACATGGCATCCATTACGAAAGGTAAGATTAGACCCATACCTGCCGTAACTCCAGCGTCCTGAGTCCCTGGAATCTCGTCGCCAGCACTACCAGGAGTCACTGCATACACCCGAGCCTGAACTAGTTGCCTCTGATTAGTCCTACCACCGCGATGACCACCCTGATTTCCTTGGGTCCAATTAGGGCACTCACGAGCAAAGTGTCCTGTCTGACCACACTCAAAGCACTGGTTCCAACCCTGACGACACTCGCCCTCGTGGGCTCTATTACATCTACCACAAACTGGAGCTCGGCCCCCAATACGTATACCGGAAGCTCCTGCGCTCTGGCCCCGATCCTTTGCACAAACTTCTGTGGCGACCCGGAGCTGCTCCCTTCACCATCAACGTTCAGTCGCTTCTTACCCGGAGGGGAACCTACCACAGCACCTCGCTCTCGCTCAGCAATTGAGGCCACATTGACCAACCTCTGAAAGTTCTGGATTTCCAAGCATGCGACCTGCCTGCGGATTTGAGGGCGCAACCCTTCTTGGAAACGTTCAGCCCGCATCTCTTCCGTAGCAATGAGGTGAGGAGCAAACCGCCCAAGCTCCATAAATTTCCTTGCATACTGCTCGACAGTCATGTCTCCTTGAACCAAATTATTGAAATCCCGAGCCAATTGTCGTCTCACCGAAACAGGAAAGAATCGATCATCAAATTCTTTCTTAAAACGCTGCCAAGACACAGCAGCCAAGGATCCCAACTCCATCTCTAAAAGTGACCGCTTGGTCTCCCACCAATTCGCCGCTTCACCTTGCAGCATATAGCTCCCATATAATACCCTCTGGGCCTCAGTGCATCCACAGACTTCAAACGTTCTTTCCAGATCTTGAATCCACCTTCTAGCCCGTAATGGATCCTCTTCACCAGAAAAAGCAGGGGTCCTATGCGCTAAGAAGCGCTCATAGGTGCACCCGGCCTGCATCGCCCTGAACTGCTCTCCTTGCTGTGGACGAAAATTCTGCTGAAGAAACTCCGTCATCCTATTCAACGCCCTCGCCATGGCATAATTTCCATCACCCCTCGGTAATTCATCCTCGGGCTCATTAGCTTGCCTTCTTGGTCGTACCATTTTCCTGCCATAGCGTAACCCTTAACCCCACTATCAGTTTAAAACAAACTAAAAAATATAATTATAGTAAAATAAATTAAAATACAACCATATCACATAAAATAAAATAAAATAAAATAAAACCAACAAAATAAAATATCATAAGATAAAAGGAATAAAACAAATGAAATAGTACACAAGAAAATAATTGAAACAAGTAAAATTGCCTGCCATATAATAAAATAACTAAATAAACTAAAATAACAAAAATAAGATAAATAACAAACAATTAACGTACAATTAAAATAAATAAATTAAAATAATGTACTCCCAACAAAATAATTTCAAATCAAAATTTTAAAATTTTCTGGTATTACACCTATGGGACATGTGGTTTTACCCAGAGCCGAACTGCTCTGATACCACCTGTGGCGCCCCCAATCCCCCTTATATAAATACACAGGGATCGAGACGCCAGGATGGTGACACACGGTCACACATCCCAACGAAGTGCCAGTGTGTGTACATGCAACAGTGTACAAACAAAATAACGCAGCGGATAGTCAACTAAGTACCAGAATTTAAATACAAATATTTAACACAATTTATCTTTAAAAATTATACAGTCATCCCAAATATAATACAAAAGGTAAATACATAAACTGATAAAAACACATAACTCACTAAACAGGAGCAATCCCAGATCACTCCTCCAACGGAGCCAAGCTAAGGCTCGCCATCATCATCTGCATCAAAATCTGCGATACCATAAAATGGTACCACAGGTAAGTATAAACCAAACAACTCTCGGGATAAAAATACATTAATGCAACCAACAATATAGCAAAATACAGTTAACCATAAAATACCATTTTTTCCCAGAAAAATGATTATTTCCAACACACGCCAAAAATCCCATTTTGGCCCAAAATATCCGTAACACATTTTCCCATAAAATGATTCACACAAACAATCCAATTATCGGACACTGTAGGCGGGAATCGCAGGCGGGACTTTACCACCGTCCCTGCTTACCACCATCCCTACCGCGTGCACCGTAGGCGGGAATCACAGGCGGGACACAACCACCATCCCTGCTTACCACCATCCCTACAGTTCCTTTACACACAATAAATACTTAACAGAGCACTGTAGGCGGGAATCGCAGGCGGGACACAACCACCATCCCTGCTTACCACCATCCCTACAGTCTCTTTTCCTTTTACTCACATGAAAATCTAAATCCAATAAATACATAAACATGTATGCAATACACGAAAACCCAGTTTTCTTTACAAACATGATCATGCATGCAACATGCGATGTACGTGAACAAGTCATAACCAACAACCACAATTCACAATGCAAACAAACACAACTCCGTCCACAATCCATCCGACCCCCGAAACTCCTCGGACTCAGTCCGGCAAAACAACCCAATTCACAGATAATATGCGTTAGTGCAAAAATATATTTAAATCACGAAAGTTCTTTAAGGAAAATACTTACAGTGCAATATAATAATTTCCGGAGGATCTCGAAGTTGCAAGTGGTGATTTCTGAGCAACACCACAGTGTAAAATACACTGTGGCCGTGGGTCACAATTACCAACTTTTCAACGAGGACAAACGAAGACCCAAGATTGATAGGGTAGGGCCTAGGGAGGTCGGTGAAGCCAATGGTGGCGGTGGTTTGCCGTGGGTGGCGGCGGAATGGGCGGTAGAAGACCAAAATGCCCAAATCGGAAATGTAGTTGGTGGAGCTTCACCGGTGACGGATCGGAGGTGGGGTTGGGTCCAATGGGTTGCCAAGAGGTCGGGGATGAAGTGGTAGGAAGATGGTGGCCAATGGTGGTGCGACGGCGGCGCAACGGCGGAAGGAGTGCCGCGGCTTCGAAGAGCTACTGGTGGTTAACGGCGGCACGGATGGAGGTGAGATTGGTGGGGTGAGGTCGCCGGCGGCTGGGGAAGCTAATGGGCTGGGCGGTGAGGGCCACCGCCGGCTCACGGCGGCGCTGGCGTGAAGGTGGCCCGCGGCTTCGTGGGGGGCGTGTGGGCTACCGGCGGCGAGGTAGGGGCTGAGGTTTGGGAGGTGAGGTCGCCGGAGGGAGGGGAGCTGGTCGGCTGGGCGGTGTCGCGCACGGCGGCGCGACGGCGGCGCTGGGAGGAGACGATGGAAACGGGCGGAGGAGAGGAGAGAGAGAGATCGCGCGGGAAGGAGAGGAAATGAGGAAAAAAAAAGAAAAGAAAGAAAAGAAAAAGGAAGGAAAGAAAAAATGGAGGAAAAGAAATGAGGTCCAATCCTCATAACTTGGGTCACAAAAAAGATCCAACGGAGACGATTTTAAAACCACAAGTTAAATAAAATAATTTAAACGTAATGGTAAAGTCAAATTGAAATAATTAAATCCCACGGTAATTAATTTAAATATTAAAAGCAATTTAAATGCATAATAATAAATAAATATTTGGAAAGCACAAAAAAATAATTTTCACCAAATTAAAATCATAGAAGTAAACTTACTAAAAATTCAACCAATTTTAAAATAAGAGGATAAATTTTTGAACAATAAAAAATAATCCTTCAGTAAAAATACACTAAAATACGGGGTGTTACAGTAGGAAGATGGTGGCCAATGGCGGTGCGACGGCGGCGCAACGGCGGAAAGAGTGCCGCGGCTTCGAAGGGCTACTGGTGTTTAACGGCGGCACGGATGGAGGTGAGGTTGGTGGGGTGAGGTCGCCGGCGGCTGGGGAAGCTAGCGGGCTGGGCGGTGAGGGCCACCGCCGGCTCACGGCGGCGCTGGCGTGAAGGTGGCCCGCGGCTTCGTGGGGGCGTGTGGGCTACCGGCGGCGAGGTAGGGGCTCAGATTTGGGAGGTGAGGTCGCCGGAGGGAGGGGAGCTGGTCGGCTGGGCGGTGTCGCGCACGGCGGCGCGACGGCGGCGGGCTGGGGGAGAGGAAGAACGGACGGAGAGAGAGGGAGGGAGAGGGAGTTGCGCGGGAAGGAGAGAAAAATAAAGAAGAAAAAGAAAAGAAAGAAAAGAAAAAGGAAGGAAAGAAAAATGGAGGGAAAAGAAATGAGGTCCAATCCTCATAACTTGGGTCACAAAAATGATCCAACGGAGATGATTTTAAAACCACAAGTCAAATAAAATAATTTAAACGTAATGGTAAAGTCAAATTGAAATAATTAAATCCCACGGTAATTAATTTAAATATTAAAAGCAATTTAAATGCATAACAATAAATAAATATTTGGAAAGCACATAAAAATAATTTTCACCAAATTAAAATCATAGAAATAAACTTACTAAAAATCCAACCAATTTTAAAATAAGAGGATAAATTTTTGAACAATCAAAAATAATCCTTCAGTAAAAATACACTGAAATACGGGGTGTTACACTATATATGACAGTTTATGAATTTACTTTTATGAGATCTCTTTATGGTTATAACACTTGTTAAAAAACATTATTTATATATCTTTTGGCATTTCTTATTTCACACACACGCACACATATACATGTATATAATGTGTATATATATATATATATATATATATATATATATATATATACACACATATACATGTATATATTTCAGTTGACTCTTTTACAATCCAACCTAATCTCTCCATTGTTGCCAGTGAGGGGCCTGATATTTCCCATGTTGATCATCGACTGAACAAAGCTGTCAAAGAAGTCACTCTGACTGTTAGCAAAACGATTGACAATGCCAACCGTATTAGCCCCACTTGTTGAGAACAGCTCTTGATCGGTCTGGAGAAGCCCTTGTTTGTTCTGAAGGTTTGTGAAGTAGTCATTATCAAAGCCATCTGGAGAGGTGCGGTCAAGATTGGTTAGTGTATTGTCATTCGACCCACCTTGAGGACATGTTTGCCGAAGCGTTTCCAGGGATGTTGTGTCCAGGCTAGGGTCCGGGTTCCCGCTGCCATTGAAGTCATAAAGGCGGTGGCTGAATGTCGCACATCGTGCCCTTCCAAATGTGTGTGCGCCTGCAAAATTATGAGAATGCTGATTAAAAAGATGATGAAAAATGTTCACAATAAGTACGAATTAGGTTGTGTGTATATATATATATATATTAATATATATATATGTCTGTATGTAGTTTCGTTTCAGTTACCGGATAAAGCAGCAAGATCAGTAGAATCAAGTCCGACATTATTAAACTTTTCAGTGATCTGTTCAAGGGTTTGGAGAGCATTTGGAAGGGCACCAATAACTCCTGCTCGGTTCGCGGTCCTGCTATCTCTTCTTCCCAATTGAACTTGCCATGTGGGGCCTCCAGCCTGCAGCAACACGTACTAAATACTATTATTCACTGGTGTTGGCCGGGGGCGTAATTAAGGAAATACAATATAAATTCATTTCTAGATCATCGCCTACGTACGTACTGGGTTCCTTTGTTTGCCTTGTTATTGCTTAGAAAAAGGTAATAATTAATTAATGATGATGGTGCGCGCTAGCTAGAAATGCATGCATTCTCACGTCTTTTCGGATTGTTTTCGTATTTCTATATATATATATGTCTTGAGACTGCTTATAGTTCGCATATTTCTATGACTGATAATATAGTTTAGGCATAGTACTTACCCCCATGCAGAAATTAAAAGATCATATGATTTAAAAGAAATGCTAACAAATATATTAATTCAGAAAAGAAATTGATTAACATCGCGTACGCACGTTATTTTATGTTTGTTTGGCATTAAGTACCGGCCGCGTTGATCTCTTCAACGACATATATATTATATATAGATTGTGACATCAAATTAAATTAATGGATGAGCACATCATGAATCATGCCGTAGTACTGACTTTCAAATGAATTATGAAAATATAATTTATGTGTTGTATTATATATATATATATATCCATTACTTATAATTAGTTTTGTCCAAACATCGTGTGGCCAGCAAAATTAACCAAATCATGTCACGCAGGCATGCATGTTTGTGTCCAGTCGGTTGATCGACCTGTTTGAGTTTTGAAACATTTTGCGGCCAATAAGATTTTATTGATAATCATTATATATAAGTACTAGAAACTGATTATTAAGGTAATAGACAGTACTTAAATAATGATAGAAACTAATTTGTTTATTAAGAGTTCAGATCAGTTATAATATATATGGTAACACGTACGTTTTTGGAGACTGAATTAAATGCATTTATTTTTCTACCAAAAAAGAATTCGCTCTCTCTCTCTCTCTCTCTCTCTCTCTCTCTATATATATATATATATAATGAATTAATTGAGAATTAGTGAATAATTACGTACCAGAGAAACCAATATCTGAGAAGAAATGGCTAAAATATCTGCGCAGGAAACTACACCAGGGCAAACATTCTCCAAGGCTGTTTTGATTTCATCAACGACTTCAAATCCATCAACTGAGCCAGCATTAGGCCCTGCACCTTTCTCGCTCTCTATGCCATCTGCGTCATCTAGCAATAAGGAGCCATCGCAACCCTACGTATAACGTACACCCAACATATACAGCTAATTAATTAATAGTCATCAGATCATCATCATCATGATCTTTCTGATATATATTGTATTTAAGGAAGATAAAAAAAAGAAAAATCATTAAGAAAAATCTCTAGCTATTTCTGTCAAAATTATATATATGCAGGTTGACATGCATGCAGTTCTCGAGAGTTTTTGAACTCATGGTGATCATCAAAGCCATTAATTATTACTTGGACAAGAGAAATGATCACTTACATCAACAAAGCAGTCGTGGAAATGAAGGCGGATGAGTTTGGCACCAATTCTGACATCGTTTTGTGCAGCTCGCTCCACCACACCACGAACAACACTTGACACATTCGAACAAGTGCTATCGTAAAAGCTAGCACTCAGTTGAGCATTTGACCTCGAAAACATGATCATGATTAACAAACTGGCAAAAAGAATTGCCATTTTAACTAAAGACGATGACATACTAATTCCTAGCCTTTTTGTTTTCGATCTGCAGAGAAATCGATCGAACTTCCTGTACTGACTGTTTGTTCAAAACTTTGAGTAATTGCTGTGAAATGGGATGATCGATCGATGGATTTGGTCGTAGTTATAATATTGCAACCCTAGCTTTATAACGGGATCAGAGTACTACTGAGTCGTACGTAGTAGATGAGTGGGTGACGTAAGTCACCGCCTAATAAAACCGAGTCTTTTTTCTGCTCATTAAGGAAAGGACTTGAAAAATCATCCTTCACGCTAATTAAATGTGAATGAAAATATTCAGATTATGTGGGCTGCAAGATTCTTCTTTATTTATGTTTGGCTAAGAGTCGTTAAGGATTGAATGGATATTCTATGAACGGAGAAAACTAAGAGAGACAATTATTTAGTTATTGACAATTTATAAATCCAATATATATATATATATATATATATATATATATATATATATATCTAGTTCTGGCCAGTAAAAGTTGGTGATCAACGAGGCTCCGATCAGCCAACTGTTAAGACCGATGTACGTACGGGCCGTACAAAACTTTGTACAAGTATTTTGTTGTTGTGTTTTTTACGTACTGTGTACATGATGTGTGTGTATAGCATCGATCACATGATAGTTGTCACAACGGGCTTCGACGAATTCATATACATAGGTCAGAGATTTGAGTAGGGTATTAATTAATGGGAACTGTTACAGACATAAAAAGATTATATAAAGTACTAAATCTACAAACTGACATGGATTTATGGAATCAATTAGATCTACTTTATAATAAAAGTAACTTTACAATCTGATATACCTCATCAAGTCACAACAGTTTGTGGCCAGGTTTACTTTTGCATAATCTATTTGTGCCTAAAGTATTTTCCTTAATTATAGGTTGAGTAATACTGCCACAAGTTAAATTTCAACCAAGTCGAAGGGTACTAAACTAGCTTAATTACATATTAAAATATTGTCAAAGTGCGATGAAGATCATGGAATATATATTCTCTTCAAATGTGGGAATTGTTAAGGACATGTTTCATACTATCAACTACACGGATGACCTACAACTGATGAAATGGCGGCATGGGGTGCTTGGTGAAACTCCGATGCCTAAGTTAGAGAGAAGTGTTTTCAATATAAGTATATGAATGAATGAATGACAAATACGTTATCTATATGTGTTATTTATAGGAGTATGAAAGTGTTGATAACGACTAGCTCTAGAGTTTATCTTGGATAACCATTGAATAAATTGGTAGGATAGCTTTCATGATTCATCAGAGACGTTATCTATTCTTTATATTATTCACCATGTGGTCAATAGGTTCAATCTCTAGGTTTGCAGCTCTGACCCGATTCTTGAGGCCTCAGACTTGGGCCCTCCAACACATGGGCTTATTCCTTCAAGGCCCTAAATATCCCTTCCAGTTACCCTGCTAATTTCCTTCGTGCCTGCACGTGAGAAATTCATTAATTCATGCTTTCACTCTATCCCGCTAGTTTGGGGCAGATGGACGACTCCTGGGATTGTTACTCCTTTCTTGTTGTGTTTTTTATGTACTGTGTGTACATGTGTGTAATACCTGGGCCTAGGGCCCAAGTCTAGACTTAGGCACAAGCCCACGGCAAGCCTAGCTCTTGAGCCTCCAAAAGATGTCATTCGGTGAGTTTTCTTCCTCACACTTTCATTTTCTTCCCTGACAGTTTTTCCCTTTCAGTTTTCTGCATCCCGAAATTCCTTTCACCCCAATACCAAATCCCCTTCGTCTCTACGGTTTTCTTTTACTCTTTTCCTCACATCAAAACTTCTTTCTACAGACCTACCTCTCTCTCTCTCTCTCTCTCTCTCTCTCTCTGTGTGCTGATCTCTATCTCTCTCCCTCTCCTATGAATTTCTGTGAGTGTGGGTGTTACGGTGCGTGGATCTCCTGGATTGGTGTCGCCGTCGAGTCTCCTCACTGAAAGTGTTGAAGGGTGGTAAGCCCTTCTCTCACTCACTCTCACACGCACCCACTTTAATTTTCACTCACGAACTCTTTCACAGATCACTCCTCCAAACTGTGTCGTCCTGTCCCAGTGGGTCGCGTCGTCGCAGGTGGACTCTCCTCTCACCGGTAAGCCCGCGTCTCTCTTTCTCTCTCTCTATCCCTCTATGTTCATCGTTCCAACCGAAATGGATGTATTTGATTTGATTTTTATTTATTTTATTTAATTATTTATACGTTACCAATTGTATAGTCGTGCGCCACCCTTCTGTCCGTGTGTATTTAGTTGCTACCAATGCCTCCATATTCTTCCCTTTCCACTGTACACAAACTCAAACGTTGGTAGGGCCCTTTGTTGTCTTGACTAGTAGTTCGTTGCCCTCCTTGATTTATTTTCCCTTTGTCACACAATATTCCCTCACTAACCCCTAGATTTCTCACTCGTGCATCACATACTTTTGTTAGAACTATAACAGACCAGTCCTTAACAACACCTTCTAACCATCATCCTAGTTGTATCAATTACACAAGAATTTAGTAAGGTATTCAAGCACTAGAGATGTGAATTTTCTGTTAACTATGCATTTTAGATATATGGTATATTTTGGAAGTTATGTTGTCTCTTTTGGTGTGTTAGAAATGGTAGAATTGAGGTTCTTTTGGTTGAGCTGAAGTGTGGATAGATTATACTTGTGGTGCGTTGGCTGAATTATGGTGATTGTTTAGGTTGACTTATGGCTATTTGGGGATGGAGTTACATGCTCGTATTGAGCTATATGCTGGCGGTATTGGAATTTATATATAGTGGATTGGAGTTGACTTGATTGTTTGGGTCATATGGGGCCGTTAGAGTTGATGAGAGTTTGGCCTTAATTTTACATTACTGCTTTTGGGTTGATGTTGGTTATGGAAAAATGATGTATGTGCTGTCTGTGTTAGACACACTGTGAAATTGCGATGTGAGTGTTTAATAAACAATTTTGGAAGCGAGTTGGGGCTGGTTAATGGAGAGGTATGGTGGGTTGGGACTAGTTATAAACTAGCTGGTTAGAGGCTTTTGTTTTGTTAGTGTAAGCTTGTGAAAATTTTATTGATAAGTTTTGTGTGTGTATTAATGTTTACTTATGAGAGATTAAATTTTTATTTAGGTTACTTTGATACAACTAGAGTGTGGACTCAAGGCGTAGATAATACACGAAAGTTAGATAAACGAGGTTCCTATACTAGACTTTGCAAAAAAGAAAAGGCTTGAGGTCGATTTTAGACAATATGCATGTTTTGTTATGAAAAAAAATGTGAAAACAACATCAGATATGTATTTTACATACTAATAAAATCTGTATAAAGATGAAGTATTTTTGTCATGATTGGTATAGACATGAGCAAGCTTATTTTTGGCATTCATTTTCTGAACTGTGCAAAAAAGCGAGTATGAAATCTGAAATTTTTTGCATGTGATGTAAAGATGTTTTGAATCTATTTTTGGAATATGTGAAATGATCTGAATCTATTCAATACTCAATTTTGATATGATGTGGCATATGAAAAACTTTTGGCATGACTTTCTGATTTTGTGTTTGATTCTATTCCTGTTCTGTTCTGTTAAGGTCCCGCCATGGGTGATAGTAGTGATATACGATCTTGCCACGAGTAATAGTAGTGGTATACAGCCCTGCCACGGGTAACAATAGTGGTATACGATCCTATCACGGTTGATAAAAGTGGTATACTGTCCGCCACGAGTAATAATAGTGTTATACGACCTTGCAGCGGGTAATAGTTGTGGTCTCTGTTTGAGTGCACACCATTTGTTGATAGAGTGAGTTATGTTCTGCTTGGCTATCCACAGATGCACAACCCTACCATGAGGGTTAAACATGATCTCTGTTCTGATTTAACGCTCTAATATGATGATAATGATGTTTAGTTATGTTATGCCAAAGGATACATTTGAATAAGAATATTTCTAAACTTTCGCTTTGGTATTTTTATAACATGTTATGATTCTGCATTTTGAAACTAATAATATGTTGTTCTGCATCCTGAACTTTGTAAATTCTCATATTTACATACTAGTATATTTTCTCTCCTTATTGAGTTGTTGAAAACTCACCCTTCATATTCACAATATTTCAGATGATTTTGATGGTTCAGCTGATGATCAGTAATAGAGTGCATGGGCAAGTTTAGTTGAAGATAGTAGTTGGGTACCTCAGGGTACTATTGATGTTGGGAGATTTATTTTATTCAGTAGATGAATTTCAGTATGTTTTGATGATTTATGGAGACTTACGTAAACTTGAGTCCTTCTTACTATGTTATTTGAGATATGTGGAGCAATTGAACTATTTTATTTGGTATATTGTATTAAAAATCTAATAGAATGAGTATGTGTAGTTTATCAAATTGAAGGAATTTATGTTTGTTTTAGAGGCCCTGGAATTATATATTTGGATATAGAGTATATATTAGCCTTGTTGAAGTTGATTATCAGGTAACAGTAGTTAATTCTCTAGATCTCTGAGATCGAGGCGTTACAATTGGTATCAGAGTCTGGTTAGAGGTTCTGCCGACTATAACACAAGAGGTTTTTGATATTTGTGGGTTTAGGAAGTAATTTCATATCTGAGGTGTAGAAATTTGAGGACTGAGAGGTTACTCTGTTGATATTTAAGGTTTTGAAATTTGCAGGCTGCCAGGAATTAGGATCGAGATTTTTAGTTTTGAAATATGAGGTTTAGACCTTGTAGACTTTAAAGGATTATTTTATCATGACATTTGAGGTGTTAGTCTATGAAATATGTAAGATGTCTTGAGGCCAGGTTTGAATTATAGGTAGTAGTAACGGATCGGAATATGACTGGAGGTTTTGGGTGCTATGAATTAGGGCGAGTTCTGATTATGCACTAAGACTAATGCGTAGAAAATGTTAGGGCTTGGATTTTAGTGAAACTCAAGATTTTAGATTATGCACACCTTAGGTTGATTAAAAATACAATCAAGAATGAGTAAAAAACAAGACATTTTTTTTTTAAATTTTTTTTATGTATTTATTGCATCTGTATCTATATTATGTTTATATATACATTTATTATATGTGAGTTCCTTCTTCAGGACGTTTGATCAAGTGTAAGTTTACAGGATGGCGTCTCGTCGCTGAGTTTGAAACCTTGAAGATTTGAACAAAAACAACGATGATGGGGGTTACACGTTTGAGTAATTTAATCGGACGCATCCTCCCACCTTTGATGGAAGAAGCTATACAAACGCAGCTGATGATTGGATTCAAGATATTGAAGAAATATTCAGAGTTTTGGAGTGCACCGATCCACAGAAAGTACGATTTGCCACTTTTAAATTGACTGGAGAAGCGAAGAGATGGTGGAATTCTGAGAAAGCCATCAGGGAAGATGAGGGGACAGGAGTAGTTAGCTCGCCTCACTTTAAGCAGAATTTCTTTGACCGATTCTTCCCTAAAGAGGACAGGGAAGCTAGAGCTCGAGAGTTTACCAACTTAGTGCAAGGGACCATGATTGTGTTGTAACACCCCGCATTTTAGTGTATTTTTACTAAAGGATTATTTTTATTTATTTAAATTTTATTCTCGTATTTTAAAATTGGTTGGATTTTTAATGAGTTTATTTCTATGATTTTAATTGGTGGAAATTAATTTTTATGTGCTTTCTTAATATTTATTTATTGTTGTGCATTTAAATTGTTTTTCATATTTAATTAATTACCGTGGGATTTAATTATTTCAATTTGACTTTACCATTACATTTAAATTATTTTATTTAACTTGTGGTTTTAAAATCGTTTCCGTTGGATCATTTTCGTGACCCAAGTTATGAGGATTGGACCTCATTTCTTTTCCCTCTATTTTTCTTTTCCTTTTCTTTTTCTTTTCTTCTTTTCTTTTTTTTCTTTCTTTTTCTCCTGCTGGCTTTCCTTCTCGCGCGCGACTCTTCCTCTCCCTCTCTTTCTCTCTCCGTCCGTTCTTCCTCACCGCCCAGCCCGCCGCCGTCGCGCCGCCGTGCACGACACCGCCCGTCCGACCAGCTCCCCTCCCTCCGGCGACCTCACTCCCCAAATTTCAGCCCCTACCTCGCCGCCGGTAGCCCACACGCACCCCACAAAGCCGCGGGCCACCTTCACGCCAGCGCCGTCGTGAGCCGGCGGTGGCCTTCACCGCCCAGCCCGCTAGCTTCCCTAGCCGCCGGCGACCTCACCCACCAACCTCACCTCCATCCGTGCCGCCGTTAACCACCAGTAGCCCTTCGAAGCCGCGGCACTCTTTCCGTCGTTGCGCCGCCGTCGCACCGCCATTGGCCACCATTTTCCTACCACATCATCCTCGACCTCTTAGCAACTCATTGGACCCAACCCCAGCTCCGATCCGTCACCGGTGAAGCCCCACCAAGCCCATTTCCGATTTGTGCATTTTGGCCTAAAACCACCCTTGCGCCACCACCCACGGCAAACCACCACCACCACTAGCTTCACCGACCTCCCTAGGCCCCACCCTATCATTTTTGGGTCTTCGTTTGTCCTCGTTGAAAAGTGGGTATCTGTGACCCACGGCCACAGTGTATTTTACACTGTGGTGTTGCTCAGACATCACCACTTGCAGCTTCGTGATCCTCCGGAAATTATTATATTGCACTGTAAGTATTTCTCCAAAGAACTTTCATAATTTAAATGTATTTTTGCACTAACCCATTTCACTGTGTTTTTGGCATGCCGGACTGAGTCCGAGGAGTTCGGGGGTCGGATGGATTTGCGATTGGAGTTGTTTGGTTGATTTGGTTGAATTGGATATTGGTTGTTGATGGGTTGGTTGGATTTGTTGGTATTGTTCATTGATGGATGTTAGATATTGTGTTGGTACATGTGCATTTCATTATTTCATGCATGATCATGTTTGAAAAAGAAAACTGGGTTTTCGTGTATTGCATTCATGTTCATGTGATTTGAAAAGCTATGATTTTATGTGATAATATTTTTGGTGCGTGTGTATCACGACCCCAAGCCGAGATGGGGCATTAACTCGGTGGAGCTCCTCTGGTTACTCGGGAGCGGAATATACTGAGTAACGTCCCCTGGATTGTCGCCGGGCGACAATGGGATCGGACGAGATGGTCTCGTGCCGACTCCGTGGTCCTTCTGCTGGCGGGGACTAGAGGATGTCTGGCCACGTACGCGCTGGGCGCGGAACTGGGCATCGCTCGTTGCGTAGTGTGAGTGCTCGGCCATGTACGCGCTGGGCGCGGAACTGAGCACCGCTGCGAAGCCAGGACGTGCGGATGGTCCATAGGGGAGACCATGGTGCATATGGAAATAATGCATGGTGCATTTGGGATTAATGCACTATTTTCTGGGAAAATAGTGCGAGTTGATTTTTGGGTAAATCATTTTCTGGAAAAATGTTTTACGGATAATTTGGACCAAAATGGGATTTTGGTGTGTGTTGGAAATTTATCATTTTCGGGGAAAATGATGTCTTGTGGAAAAATGCATGTTTTCATGTGCATGCATGTTAGTTGCATTTAATGCATTTTATATTACGTTGTTGTTTGGGTTATACTTACCTGCGAGACTATTTTGTGGTATCGCAGATTTTGATGCTGATGAGGAGGAGGAGGGCGAGCCTGAGGAGACGGCTCCGCCTGAGGAGTGATCTGGGATCACTCGTTTGTATATCTAAAACTATTGTAAATTATTTTATGGATGACTGTATAACTGCTATTTAAATCTTTACTGATGTTTTATTGTAAATAAGTTCTGGTACTTAGTCGACTATCCGCTGCGTTATTTTATTTGAACACTGTTGCATGTACACACACTGGCACTTCGTTGGGATGTGTGACCGTGTTGTCACCATCCTGGCGTCTCGATCCCTGTGTATTTATATAAGGGGGATTGGGGGCGCCACAGGTGGTATCAGAGCAGTTCGGCTCTGGGTAAAACCACATGTCCCTTAGGATAGTACCAGAAAATTATTTTTATTATTTTAAAATAATAAAAATTTTGTTTAAGTGGTGTAAGTTAAGTTATTTATTTTATATTATGAGTTTATTGCTATTTATTTTATGTTAATTGATGTTATTTGATTTATTTGCTTTAATTAGTATTTACCTTTGGTTGAGTATGGTTTTATTGGCTTTATTTATTTTATTGTATAATAATTCTGTTGTTTATTTATTTTATTGTATAATAATTTGGTTGTTTATTTATTTTATTGTATAATAATTTTGGTGTTTATTTATTTTATTGTATAATAATTTTGTTATCTATTTATTTATTTGTATGTTATTTTATTTATGAAATTTTATTTTATTTTGTTTTGTTCGAAATTGAAAGGCGGGTTAAGGGTTATGTTATGACAGGAAGATGGTACGACTGAGAAGGCCATTGTTAGGCTTAAACATTGGTATAGTAGGCCTGAACTCTTGGTGATTGGTTGTTTTAATATCAAGGCTTGAACATCAGGGTCTGGGTGAACTCTTTGGATTAGGTACTCAAGTTGCTGCTAAGGAGGGGAATAATTTTTAATTGCTTAGGATAATTGAGGATTTAGGTTCCGTAGAATTTAGGTAATGAGTCTTTGGGGTAGGAGGTTGTAAGTTCAACGAATGTCAATGTTAGATTTATGAGAAGTTCATCTAAGGTTTGTGGCCCCATAGTTTTTTAGAAAATAAGTTAATGGGATTTAAGCTGGTAGGTTCAACAAGCAATTAAGAGATTACTTAGACTAGAAGTTTTTGATCTTGCCGACCTCGATAAGCAATTTGATAACATTTGGGGTTTTAGAATTTACAAGTTTTATAAGGAGAATGTTTTAGATTTGAGTTCATCGATCTTGAGGATTTCAGGAAATGATTTATATCGGGGTTAAGGTTTTAGAATTGCAGAGTTGAACGGCTGAATTAAAATAGGATTGATCTGAGTTAAGTTACTGATATGAGAATTTTTAGGGGAGAATTTCTTTGGAGATGGAAGATATTGATCTAGTTCGGTTAATAATTATTTTTAGCATGAGGTTACAGTGTCAGGTTGAGGATTTAATCCATATCAATTTTAAGGATAATAGATGGTGACGATTAAAGAAATGATTCTTATTGATTTCGAGGATATAGGTTTAGTGATGGAAATGGTAATGATGACCACCTGCACGTTTGGAGGATTATTGGTTTTGGCTAAGGGTGCGTAAGATTGATGTATAGTAGTGGTGAGTGGTTATGGATTTCGGAGAGTATAGGTCCTAGTCTCATTTGGTTTGGAAGAAGTGGTTTTGGTTGGTGTGGAAGAGGAGTCAACACAATAGTAGTAATTCGAGAGACCTTGGCTTGGAGTTTTTGGTGAGTCGATCGAAGTGTGCAATTGAAGTGGGTTACTCAATGAATCATGGTTGGGAATAGTTATTGTGATTATCTTCAGGAATTAATTGTGACTTGAGGTTACCTAGGAATTTAAATTTTTGAGGCTATACTTTCTTTTGGAGTTTGAGCATCTAGTTGGTTGAATGAAGGACATTGTTATTTAACTTGAAGTGAGATTGATGGGATGTCACGTATGGTATATGAAAAGATATTTGAAGTTGAAGCTTAGGCATCAACAGTGGATAATATGATCAAGTATGTGGGGGTAATAAAGCATTAGGATCCTTGGGTGCTTTGCAATGGCTTTTGGTAGATTGAAGATTTGATCAGTATGGTTGCCCTGAGGTTTAATAGTGATGTGCTATTGAAGGAACTAGTTGAGTTAATACTAGCTTATTGGAGTAGAAATAGGTGGGCAAGTTACCAAGGAGGTTTTGTTAATGTTTTGGTGAAGTCAATGGTGGTTCGTTGTGAGTTTAGTCACCGTTAGATTAGATGATGTTCAGAATGTAGATGGTGAGCTTTCGGGTTTAGGTTGTTAGGTAGAAGTCTCTAGGCACTCTTTTTGATTCGCTAGGTTGGAATTGAGTCTTTTAAAGTATGTTTCTTATCTTAGAGGAGATGAGTGTATTTTGGGTTGAGGTTGTTTATTTTCAATTTGGGATGCTGAAGTTGTTTGATATTGGGTTTCTGTCTTTGATCATGGTTGTATTTCATAGAATTTGATTTTGATCAAGGTAGCAGAAGTTAATTGAGGAATTTGAGTTATAACTCGTGGTTTTGGGAGAGAGAGTGTTTTTCTACCAAATTGTGATAAGGGTTTTGGTTAGTAGGAATGGAGCCACCTTGTACTCTTGGTGTTAGTTTCATGAGGACGTAAGTTTTATGCATGTGGCGAATATCAGAGTGCGCAGCAGAAGCGTGGTATTTTTGTTGTAGTCAGGAGTTCAAATTGTGCTGATTTGAAGAATTAATGGTGACTTGAATTTTGAGAAGATACTTGTAATTGGAGATTAATCATTTGGTTGTGCAATTTGTTATTGATGGTTAACATTGGAAGTGGCTATTAGGTTTCCAATAGTAGAATTCCATGAAGGTTTAGAAGTTGGAGCATAGGAATTGATTGAGGTTGGCACATATTATTGTATGGATCTATTGATCATTGGAATTTATTGGATGTTGTATTAAGGTTCTCGAGGAAATGAGATTTTTGGATAGCAGTCACTCTAGGAATATTGGTCGTGATGTGTCATTGGGGGACTAAAACGAGTATATTGGATATTGCCATGTTCATTGAGAAATGTACCACGTGCCGTCTAGTTAAGGTTGAGCATCAAGGTAGACTTCAACCTCTCCCTATTCCAGAGTGGAAGTGGGATGATATTTCTATGGATTTTGTGGTAGGGTTGCCGAGGACTCCTAGTGGGAAGAACTCAATTTGGGTGATTGTGGATCGGTTGACCCAGAGTGCCCATTTCTTGCCTGTTAATAATACTGACTCGTTGGGTAAGTTGACTCGGTTATATGTCAAGGAGATAGTTCAAGGAATGAAGGATCAAGTTCAGTTTATAAGGACTAAAATGGCGGAAGCGCAAAATCGCCAGAAGAGTTATGCAGATACAAGAAGAAGAGACTTATCCTTTGAAGTAGGTGATTGAGTTTATCTTAAAGTCTCTCCTATGAAAGGCGTTAAGCGCTTTGGTAAGAAAGGAAAGCTTAGTCCAAGATATGTTGGCCATTTTCAGATCGCAGAGAAGGTTGCGCTTGTTGCTTATAGAGTGGTCTTGCCAGACTATTTTGGCGGTATGTTCTTAGTCTGCTCTTAGTTGAATCTTATTCCTGTCTTAGTCTTAATGTTGACCTTGCCAATTTCGAGGACGAAATTTTATTTAAGGGGGGAGGATGTAACACCCCGCATTTTAGTGTATTTTTACTAAAGGATTATTTTTATTTATTTAAATTTTATTCTCGTATTTTAAAATTGGTTGGATTTTTAATGAGTTTATTTCTATGATTTTAATTGGTGGAAATTAATTTTTATGTGCTTTCTTAATATTTATTTATTGTTGTGCATTTAAATTGTTTTTCATATTTAATTAATTACCGTGGGATTTAATTATTTCAATTTGACTTTACCATTACATTTAAATTATTTTATTTAACTTGTGGTTTTAAAATCGTTTCCGTTGGATCATTTTCGTGACCCAAGTTATGAGGATTGGACCTCATTTCTTTTCCCTCTATTTTTCTTTTCCTTTTCTTTTTCTTTTCTTCTTTTCTTTTTTTTCTTTCTTTTTCTCCTGCTGGCTTTCCTTCTCGCGCGCGACTCTTCCTCTCCCTCTCTTTCTCTCTCCGTCCGTTCTTCCTCACCGCCCAGCCCGCCGCCGTCGCGCTGCCGTGCGCGACACCGCCCGTCCGACCAGCTCCCCCTCCCTCCGGCGACCTCACTCCCCAAATTTCAGCCCCTACCTCGCCGCCGGTAGCCCACACGCACCCCACAAAGTTGCGGGCCACCTTCACGCCAGCGCCGCCGTGAGCCGGCGGTGGCCTTCACCGCCCAGCCCGCTAGCTTCCCTAGCCGCCGGCGACCTCACCCCACCAACCTCACCTCCATCCGTGCCGCCGTTAACCACCAGTAGCCCTTCGAAGCCGCGGCACTCTTTCCGCCGTCGCACCGCCATTGGCCACCATTTTCCTACCACATCATCCTCGACCTCTTAGCAACTCATTGGACCCAACCCCAGCTCCGATCCGTCACCGGTGAAGCCCCACCAAGCCCATTTCCGATTTGTGCATTTTGGCCTAAAACCACCCCTTGCGCCGCCACCCACGGCAAACCACCACCACCACTAGCTTCACTGACCTCCCTAGGCCCCACCCTATCATTTTTGGGTCTTCGTTTGTCCTCGTTGAAAAGTGGGTATCTGTGACCCACGGCCGCAGTGTATTTTACACTGTGGTGTTGCTCAGACATCACCACTTGCAGCTTCGTGATCCTCCGGAAATTATTATATTGCACTGTAAGTATTTCTCCAAAGAACTTTCGTAATTTAAATGTATTTTTGCACTAACCCATTTCACTGTATTTTTGCCATGCCGGACTGAGTCCGAAGAGTTCGGGGGTCGGATAGATTTGCGATTGGAGTTGTTTGGTTGATTTGGTTGAATTGGATATTGGTTGTTGATGGGTTGGTTGGATTTGTTGGTATTGTTCATTGATGGATGTTAGATATTGTGTTGGTACATGTGCATTTCATTATTTCATGCATGATCATGTTTGTAAAAGAAAACTGGGTTTTCGTGTATTGCATTCATGTTCATGTGATTTGAAAAGCTATGATTTTATGTGATAATATTTTTGGTGCTTGTGTATCACGACCCCAAGCCGAGATGGGGCATTAACTCGGTGGAGCTCCTCTGGTTACTCGGGAGCGGAATATACTGAGTAATGTCCCCTGGATTGTCGCCGGGCGACAATGGGATCGGACGAGATGGTCTCGTGCCGACTCCGTGGTCCTTCTGCTAGCGGGGACTAGAGGATGTCTGGCCACGTACGCGCTGGGCGCGGAACTGGGCATCGCTCGTTGCGTAGTGTGAGTGCTAGGCCATGTACGCGCTGGGCGCGGAACTGAGCACCGCTGCGAAGCCAGGACGTGCGGATGGTCCATAGGGGAAACCATGGTGCATATGGAAATAATGCATGGTGCATTTGGGATTAATGCACTATTTTCTGGGAAAATAGTGCGAGTTGATTTTTGGGTAAATCATTTTCTGGAAAAATGTTTTACGGATAATTTGGACCAAAATGGGATTTTGGTGTGTGTTGGAAATTTATCATTTTCGGGGAAAATGATGTCTTGTGGAAAAATGCATGTTTTCATGTGCATGCATGTTAGTTGCATTTAATGCATTTTATATTACGTTGTTGTTTGGGTTATACTTACCTGCGAGACTATTTTGTGGTATCGCAGATTTTGATGCTGATGAGGAGGAGGAGGGCGAGCCTGAGGAGACGGCTCCGCCTGAGGAGTGATCTGGGATCACTCGTTTGTATATCTAAAACTATTGTAAATTATTTTATGGATGACTGTATAAATGCTATTTAAATCTTTACTGATGTTTTATTGTAAATAAATTCTGGTACTTAGTCGACTATCCGCTGCGTTATTTTATTTGAACACTGTTGCATGTACACACACTGGCACTTCGTTGGGATGTGTGACCGTGTTGTCACCATCCTGGCGTCTCGATCCCTGTGTATTTATATAAGGGGGATTGGGGGCGCCACATGTGTGCCAGTACGCTGCAAGATTTGTAGAATTGTCACGTTTTGCCTCATACACGATTCTTGATGAGGAGAAGAAGGCCGTAAGTTTGAGGAGGGTTTGAATCATAAGATATATGAACTGACGATGGTCTTACAGATTCATAGTTTTTCAGAGTTAGTGCATAAAGCAATATTGGTTGAGTAGAATCTTAAGAGAAGTACTGAGTTGCAAGAATAGAGAAAGATAGATACTCCATAAGGACCCTCTAGTATGGATCAAGGGCCGTGGAAGAAGAGAAAAGAGGGGAGCAATTCAAGTTAGAGACAGATGCGGGGAAATCAACCAATTAACCCCTGTAAGTATTGTAATCGAACACACATTGGGGAGTACAGAAGGGTAATGGAGGCATGTTTCCAATGTGGCAAGGCTGGTCATTTCATCAGAGAATGCCCACTATTTTTGGAAGACAACAATAAGCCCAATCCACCTCCAGGCCCTCGACAGACGACACAGGGCAACAACTAGCGAAGAATTGTGTTGGCACGAGTGTTTGCATTAATGCCTGGAGAAGCTGAGGACAAGAATGGCGTAATCATAGGTATTTTCTCTCCACTTCTCCAATTAAGTTACAATTTTGTTAAAATTTAGGACCACTTATCTATTTATCTCTATGGATTATATTGATGTAATCACAGGAATTCTTCCTCTTTTTCTCAATAAAGCTATTGTTTTGTTTGACTATAAGGCTACCCACTCATTTATCTCAATGAATTACACCAAGCTTTGCCCGATTGAAGCTGAAAATATGGTTTACAAATTAATAGTCTCGACCCCAGCGGGAAATCCAGCGACATGTAACAAGATTTTGTATGGGTGCCCAATATCAATTAGTGGGAGAGAAATGCCAGCTAACTTGATAGTTTTCCCTATGATTGGGTTTGATGTGATATTGGGAATGGATTGGTTAGCTTTCAATTGTACTAGAATTGACTATTTTAATAAGGATGTGGTGTTCAAACCTCCGGAGAGAGTGAATTTTGGCTTATGGGATTCAGAGTGCGTGCCCTTCTACCAGTTATATCTGCTGTCCAGATTGGCAAGTTAATATGTGATGGGTGTCAGAGATACTTGGCCTACGTGGTGGATGAACCAAAGAAAGAATTAGAGTTAGATGATATTCACATAGTGAATGAATATCCAGAGGCATTCCCTGAAGATTTGTCTGGGTTACCATCGGATAGAGAAGTGGAATTTGCCATTGAATTAGCTCCATGCACGACACCTCTTTCTAAGGTCCCTTACCTTATGACACGATTTGAATTAGCAGAACTCAAGGAACAGTTGATTTATTAGATAAGGGTTTCATTAGGCCTAGTGTGTCACCTTGGGGAGCTCCAATCTTGTTGGTGAAAAAGGATGGATCGATGAGAATGTGTATTGATTACAGAGATCTTAACCGAGTAACCATAAGGAATAAATATCCGTTGCCTCGCATAGAAGATTTGTTTGATCAGTTGCAAGACGTTCAAGTATTTTCCAAGATTGATCTCAGATCAGAGTACCATCAATTGAAAATCAAGGTAGAGGATGTGCCTAAGACAACTTTCAGGACCAGGTACGGTCATTATATATGAATTCTTGGTATGAATTCTTGGTCTTGCTTTTCAGCCTAAGGAACGCCCCTGCCATATTTGTGGATTTGATGAATCGGGTATTTATTGAATTCTTGGATAAATTTTTGGTGTGTTCATTGATGACATATAGAGACACTCATGAATAAGAAGTTATTTGCTAAGTTGAATAAGTGTGAATTTTGGCTTGAGTCCATTTCATTTTTGGGACATGTAGTCTCAAAGAATGGTATCTCAATAGACCCCAGGAGAAAGTTGAAGCAGTGGTTAATTGGGCACGACCAACCAATGTGCATGAAGTTAGGAGTTTCTTGGGTTTGATTGGATATTACCGTCGGTTTAATGACAGTTTCTAAAAAATAGCAATTCCTCTTACTGCCCTTACCATGAAGAATAATAAGTTTGAGTGGACTACAAGGTGTGAGGAAAGTTTCCAGGAATTGAAGAAGATATTGGTGATAACTCCAGTTCTGATAGTTCCCAATGAGAGAGGAGGATTTGTGGTTTACAATGATGTTTCAAGGTTGGGTTTGTGACGCCCCGACTCCCATGTACAAAAACAAGGGAATCGTAACTTCAGGATGATGACAACACGGGTCACGCATCCTAACGAAATGTGCTCAAGTGTGTGCAACATGCAAGAGTGCACAATAAAAATCACAGCGGATAATATAAATAAGTCATCTAAGTACCAGAAATTTAAATACAAATATTCAAAACAAATTACCTTTAAAGAGTTATACAGTCATCCCAAATATATTACAAAGGCAACACATAAATTGATAAAAAATGAAACTCGATAAACAGGAGCAATCCCAGATCACTCCACCAACGGAGCCAAACTAAGGCTCGTCATCCTCATCTGCATCAAAATCTGCGATACCATAAAATGGCACCACATGTAAGTATAAACCAAACAACTACGAGATAAAAATACATTAATGCAACCAACATGCATTCATACGACAAAATCCACTTAGCCATAAAATATCATTTTTTCCCAAAAATGATTATTTCCAACACACACCAAAATCTTATTTTGGCCCAAAAACATAGTCTGTCATTTTCCCAGAAAATGATTCATACAAAACAAACCAATTATCGGACACTGTAGGCGGGAATCGCAGGCGGGACTCTACTACCGTCCCTGCTTACCACCATCCCTACCGCGTGCACCGTAGGCGAGAATCACAGGCGGGACACAACCACCATCCCTGCTTACCACCATCCCTACCGCGTGCACCGTAGGCGGGAATCACAGGCGGGACTCTATCACCATCCCTGCTTACCACCATCCCTACAGTTCCTTTCCACATAATGAATATTTATCACACACAATGAATATTTATCAGAGCACTGTAGGCAAGAATCACAGGCGGGATTATACCACCATCTCTGCTTACCACCATCCCTACCGCGTGCACCGTAGGCGGGAATCACAGGCGGGACACAACCACCATCCCTGCTTACCACCATCCCTACCGTGTGCACCGTAGGCGGGAATCACAGGCAGGACCCTACCACCATCCCTGCTTACCACCGTCCCTACAGTCTCTTTTCCTTTTTCTCAAACCAGTCAATCCAATCGTTTCAAACACACTCAAAAATCATTTCTCACATGAAAACCCAGTTTTCAAATAAACATATGAACATGTATGCAATCATGCGAAAACCCATTTTTCATTTACAAACATGAACATGTGTGCAAATATGCCATATACATGAAACAACACCACAACAACCAACAGTTCACAATACCAACCAAACACACAACTCCGTCCATAATCCATCCAACCCCCGAACTCCTCGGACTCAGTCCGGCATGTCCAACCAGATCACAATAATATGTGTTAGTGCAAAAATACATTTAAATCACGAAAGTTCTTTGGAAAAATACTTACAGTGCTATATTATAATTTTCGAAGGATCACGAAGTTGCAAGAAGTGGCGGCTCAGCAACGTAACAGTGTAAAATACACTGTGGCCGTGGGTCTCAAATACCCACTTTTGAATGGAGACAAACTAAGACCCGAAATTGATAAGGTAGGGCCTAGAGAGGTCGGTGAAGCCAATGGTGGTGGTGGTTTGCCGTGGGTGGCGGCGCAAAGGGTGGTTTTAAGGCCAAAAAGTCAAAATCAGAGATGGGCTTGGTTGTGCTTCACCGGTGACTGATCGGAGCCGGGGTTGGGTCCATTGGGTTGCTCGGAGGTCGAGGATGAAGTGGTGAAAAGATGGTGGCCGGAGGTGGTGCGACGGCGGCGCGCAAAGGAAGAGAAGGCCGCGGCTGGGTGTTGCGCGTGAAGGCTATCGGCGGCGAGATAGGGGCTGGGATTTGGGAGGTGAGGTCGCCGGCCGATGGGGAGGTGAACGGAACGGGCGGTGTCGGTCACGGGCGGCTCACGGCAGCGGGCTGGGTGGAGGAGAAATCGGACGGGAGAGAGGGAGGGGCTGTGCGCGCAGGGAGAGAAAAGGAAGAGGAAGAAATGAGGAATAAGAAAAGAAAAATGAGAAAAAGAAAAGTGGAGAAAAGAAATGAGATTCAATCCTCACATCTTGGGTCACAGAAAATGATCCAACGAAAATGATTTTAAAACAGCAAATCCATTAAAATAAATTAAACGTAATGATACAATGAAAATAAAATAATTAAATCTCACAATCAATTAATTTAAAAGAAAAACAATTTAAATGTACAACAATAAATAAATATTAAGAAAACATAACAATTTAATTTTTCACAATTTAAAGATCATAAAATAACCCATTTAAAATATCCGATAATTATAAAATAAGAGAATAAATTTTTGAATTATTAAAAATAATCCTTCAGTGAAAATACACTAAAATACGTGGTGTTACAGGGTTTGGAGTGTATATTGATGCAACAAGGGAAAGTTATAGCATACGCTTCACGGCAATTGAAGGCATATGAGCAAAATTACCCCACACATGATTTGGAGTTAGCGGCAGTTATCTTTGCATTTAAGATTTGGAGACATTATTTATATGAAGAAAAGTGCAAAATCTACACGAATCACAAGAGCTTGAAATATTTCTTTACTCAGAAGAAGTTAAATATGAGACATAGGAGATGGCTTAAACTGATCAAGGATTATTACTGCACCATAAACTATCACCCATGTAAAGCTAATGTTGTAGCTGATGCACTAAGTAGGTAGTCAATGGGACCAACATTTGCAACTCTCACCACTCAACATTAGTTAATAATGGACTTAGAAAGAACAGGTATTGAGGTTGTGACTAGTGATCGGTAGGCCATCATGGCTAGTTTAATGGTTCAACCAGGCTTGATAGACAGAATTAAGGCCACCTAGAAAGAGGATTTAGGGTTAGTGAGACTAGTGGAAGAGGTAGAAAAATGAAATAAATATGAGTTCAGTGTGTCCGAGGATGAAATAATGAGGTTCGGAAGTAGATTGAGTGTGCCCGATCATGAAGAACTAAAAGGAATAATTCTCGAGGAAGTGCACCGTTCTCTTTACACAGTTCACCCAGGGATTACCAAAATGTACTGAGACTTGAGGGAGTCTTTCAAGTGGAATGGTATGAAAAGGGAAATTGTCAAATTTGTAGAACAGTGCCTAACTTGCCAACATGTGAAAGTGAAACATCAGAGACCGACAGGGTTATTGCAACCACTTCAGATTCCAAAATAGAAGTGAGAGTATATTTCAATGGACTTTGTTACAAGCCTACCATGGACATTGACTGGGTAGGATGCAATATGGGTGATAATGGATAGTTTGATGAAGACGGCACACTTTGTGCCCATTAAAGTTTGTTATAAGCTGGAGAAACTAGCTAAGCTGTATGTGTGGGAGATAGTGAGATTGTATGGGGTATCGATATCCATCTTGTCAGATAGGGATTCTTGTTTCACTTTAAAGTTTTGGCGAAGTCTACACGAGGCCATGGGCACTAGGCTAAATTTTAGCATTGCATTGCATCCTCAGATGGATGGACAGTCGGAAAGGACCATTCAAATATTGGAAGACATGTTGAGAGCATGTGTATTGGACTTCAGAGGGACTTGGATGCGACACCTACTCTTGGTTGAATTTGCTTATAATAATAGTTACCAGACTAGTATTGGGATGGCACTGTATGAAACGCTAGATGGTAGGAGGTGTAGATCTCCCTTGTATTGAGACGAAGTGGGTGAAAGACAAATTTTGGAGCAAAAAATTATACAGAAAATAACAGAGAAAATAGAGACCATTCGAGCTAGAATGAAAGTAGCTCAGAGTTGAGAGAAGAGTTATGTAGATAATCATCGCCATCAACTAGAGTTTGAAGTTGGAAACAATATTTTCTTGAGGATTGCACAAATGAAAGGAGTTATGAGATTTGGAAAGAAGGGCAAGCTAAGCCCAAGATATATCGGACCTTTTGAGATTCTGGATCGGATTGGACCAATGGCATATAGAGTGGCATTACCACCAGCACTTGCAGGGGTGCATAATGTATTTCATATTTTGATGTTGAGGAAGTATATCCCGGATTCCACTCATGTTATTGACTATGGGCCCTTTCAAACTCAGGAAGACCTGACTTACGCTGAAAAATCGGTGAAAATTCAAGAGTGGAAAGAATAAGTGCTACGGACTCGAACCATTCCCTTGATTAAAGTGGTATAGAATAATCATGCTATCTGGGAAGCCTCTTGGGAATTAGAAGATGAGATGCGAGTCAAGTACCCACAATTGTTTGACAGGGATCTTTATAGTTTGTGACAAATTTTAAGGATGTAATTTTTTATAAAGGAGGGAGGATATAATACTTGGGCCCAAGGCCCAAGCCCAGACCTAGGCACAGGCCAACAGAAAGCCCAGCCCTTGAGCCTCCAGAAGATGTTGTTCGGTGAGTTTTCTTCCTCTCACTTTCATTTTCTTCCTCGACGGTTTTCCCTTTCAGTTTTTTACATCCCGAAATTCCCTCCACCTCGATACCAAACCCCCCACGTCTCTATAGTTTTCTTTTACTCTTTTCCTCACATCATAACTTCTCTCTACAGACCACTCTCTCTCTCTCTCTCTCTCTCTCTCTCTCCTAGGAATTTCTGTGAGTGTGGGTGTTACGGTGCGTGGATCTCCTTGGATTGGTGTCGTTGTTGAGTCTACTTAGCAGAAGTGCTGAATGGCAGTAAGCCTTTCTCTCACTCACTCTCACACGCACGCACTTTGATTTCCACTCACGAACTCCTTCACTGATAACTCCTCCAAACTGTGTCATGCTGTTACAGCAGGCCGCATCGTTGCAGGTGGACTCTCCTCTCTCCAGTAAGCCCACGTTTCTCTCTCTCTCTCTCTTTATCCCTCTATGTTCATCGTTCCACCCGAAATGGTTGTATTTGATTTTACTTTTATTTATTTGATTTAATTATTTCTACCTTACCAATTGTGTAGTCATGCGACACCCTTTTGCTTGTGTGTATTCAGTTGCTACCAATGCCTCCATATTCTTCCCTTTCCACTGTACACGAACTCAAACGTTGATAAGGCCATTTGCTGTCTTGAATTGTAGTTCATTGCCCTCCTTGATACACTATATTCCCTCATTAACCCCTGGATTTCTCACTCACACATCACATACTTTGGTTAGAACTATAACAGACCAGTCCTTAACAACACCTTCTCGCCATCGTCCTAGTTGTATCAATTACACAAGAATTTAGTAAGGTATTCAACCACTAGCGATGTGAATTTTCTATTAACTATGCATTTTATATATATGGTATATTTTGGAAGTTATGTTGTCTCTTTTGGAGTGTTAGAAATGGTAGAATTGGGGTTCTTTTGGTTGAGTTGAAGTATGGACAGATTATACTTGTGGTGTGTTGGCTGAATTGTGGTGATTGTTTAAGTTGACTTATGGCTGTTTGGGGATGAGTTACATGCCCGTATTGAGCTATATGCTGATGGTATTGGATTTATATATGGTGGATTGGAGTTGACTTTATTTTTTGGGTCATTTGCAGCCGTTAGAGTTCATGAGAGATTGACTTGAGTTTTACATTGTTGCTTTTGGGTTGATGTTGGTTATGAAAAAATGATGTATGTGCTATCTATGTTGGAAACACTGTGAAGGTGCGATGTGAGTGTTTATTAAACAATTTTGGAAGTGAGTGGGGGTTGGTTAATGGAGAGGTATGGCAGGTTGGATTGGTTATAAACTAACTTGTTAGAGGCTTTTATTTTGTTAGTGTAAGCTTGTGAAAAATTTATTGATAATTTTTGTGCGGGTATTGATGTTTACCTATGAGAGACTAAATTTTTATTTAGGTTATTGTGATATGGCTAGAGTGCGGACTCAAAACGTAGATAATACACAAAAGTCAAGTAAGTAGGGTTTCTATACTAGACTTTACATAAAAGAAAAGGGCTGTGGTTGATTTTAAAAAATATGCATGTTTTGTTATGAAAAGAAATATGAAAATAACCTTAGATATGTATTTTGCATACTTATATAATCTGTATAAAGATGAAGTATTTTGTCATGACTATTGTAGACATGAACAAACTTATTTTTGGCATTCTGTTTCTGAACTGTGCGAAAAGAACGAGTATGAAATTTGAAATTTTTTGCATATGATGTGAATATATTCTGAATCTGTTTTTGGAATATCTAAATTGATATGAATATATTAAGTGCTTAGTTTGATATGATGTAGCATCTGAAAAAAAATTGGCTTGACTTTCTGATTTTGTTCTGTTATGTTCCGTTAAAGCCCCGCCATGGGTTATAATAGTGGTATACGGCCTGCCACTGGTAATAGTAGTGGTATACAGTTCTGCCACAAGTGATAATAATGGTATACAACCTTGCCACAGGTTATAGTAGTGGTCTCTATTTAAGTGCACACCATTTGGTGACAGAGTGAGTTATGTTCTGCTTGGCTATCCGCAGATGCACAACTCTACCATGAGAGTTAAACATGACCTTTGTTATGATATGATGTTCTAATGTGGTGATGATAATGTTCAATTATCCTATGTCAAATTATACTTTGAATAAGAATATTTTAAACTTTCGCTCTGGTATTTTTGATAACATGTTATGATTTTGAATTTTGAAGCTAAAAATATTTTGTTCGGCATCCTGAACTCTGTAAATGCTCATATTTACGTACTAATATATGTTCTCTGCTTACTGAGTTGTTGATAACTCACCCATTCATAATCACAATATTTCAGACGATTTAGACAGTTCAACTGAGGGTCAGTAATAGAGTGCGTGAGCAAGATTAGCTGAGAATGGTAGTTGGGTACCTCAGGGTACTATTACTGTTGGGAGATTTATTTTATTTAGTAGATGGATTTCTGTATGTTTTATGATTTATGTAGACTTATGTAAACTCAGGCCCTTTTTACTATGTTATTTGAGATATGTGGAGCAGTTGATCTATTTTATTTGGTTTATTGTATTAAAGATCTAATAGATGAGTATGTGTAGTTAATCAAATTGAAGGAATTTATGTTTGATTTAGAGTCCTTGGAATTATATATTTGGATATGGAGTATATATTAGGCCTTGTTGAAGTTGATTATTAGGTAACAGTAGTTAACTCCCTGAACCTCCAAGATGGGAACATTACAATATTGTAATTTGTGTGTGTATAGCATGATCGATCACATGATGGTCGTCACAACGGGCTTTGACGAATTCATATATATAATGAGTAGGGTATTAATTAATTATATGTTGAGTAGTACTGCCACATGAATTAGTTAAATTTCAGGTACGAAACTAGCTTAAAATATTGTCAAAATGCGATGAAGATCATGGAATATTTCTCTTCAAATGTGGGAATTAATGTACGTCCAAATAATTAAGGGAATAATCCTCATAATATATATATATATATATATATTAAAATAAACAAATTTTCCTAGCTAAATCAATCGATATTCACGTTCTTTTAATTAATTTCAGTGTACCTACTACGTCCCAATTCTAGAACGATTAGACTTGGCCAACACGGAATTAGTCTTGTTTGTCACACGACATAATTTGAGAAAAGTAGTTATTCAAGTGTGTATGTATTTATATCATGTTTTAATATTTCTATCAATTCATGATAATAATGATCATTACCTCCCAGATTATTATGACCAAGTCATCCTCATCTACAACAAACTCAAATTTAAAACCAAATAAAGATTTTGAAGATAACTTCAAGAGCACAAGAATATCTCCATCATCTTCTTTATAATTATCAGTAGCTGATGATAACATTAGATAATATATATATATTTTTAATTTTTGAATTTGATTGCTGTAACAAATCACGTACATGTATATTCATTTATAAATAAATAATACACCTCAGCTCCCAAAATGTTCATAGGAAGCACACTCCAAAATCTCCACATGGTATAGAGCCAGGTTAATTTATATATGAATTATACATATTTATTAATGCATTTGCTTGAATATTAATTTGTATTGGACCATCATCAAGCTGTTAAGATGACTGTACCGTTCGACGTTTCAGTTTTACCTAATATTGTGGAAGCTGGGGACAGAGGGGCCCCAGCTCATGGTTGATCAATAATTGGTGGAAAGATTTTTCGTCTATGGTTTCGATAGTCAGTAGTACTGCTTGTCGCTTAAAAATTAAGTAATTAATTAATTATGCTAGGAAGCTAGATTTTCTAGCTTTATATACAGTAATTAAGTTAGACTTCAAATATAAATCGAGCTAGCAAGCTGCACGCACTGGTTCTGCATCGTTTTGGTTGTTTTTTTTATATGTATGCATGCAAGCTAGCTAGCTTTCGATAACAGTACAGTAATTACTTAATTACCTCATCAGCTAGCTAGCTGGCTTATTTGATCTTGATCAGAAAGATATATATATATATATATGTGGAAAAATAGAAAAATAGACAAGTTAGAAATTTATGTGGTTCTGTGTTATGGCTAGAAATTTATGTGGTTCTGTGTTATGGCCTATGAGGTGTTAATACATGACTGCATGTGAAACTGCATGCATATACATATTAAAATTGAACTTTCGTGTCTTTATTTTCTCCGCTATATTGGATCAGCATTGGCATATATTGGCTTAGCCAAATGGCGCCACTGAAGTCCCCAATGTGCCTAATATCACTTGAGTCAGCAATGGATAAGGCATTATGGGGGATCAATTTGAGCTACAACAACTGCTTCCCAGGGGTCATATTTGGTTGGTACTGTTATAGCGCTCCATACCCAGATCAGGGGCAGGGAGTTATTTCCTATTACCTAAAAATCATATCCCAGTAATACAGATCATATAAACTCCAAAGACTCTATAAAACATAAACTCATTTGTTCAAACCAAATATAATGTTCCTGTAAGAACATCAAGGAAACATTCAAACATAATTAATCAACAACGCCACAAAGTCTCAATAAAAACATCAACATCCCAAAATACTAAATCAATAGAAATAAACAAATCTCCTAAATAAGACTCTCCAATAATCACTTGTATCCTTTGACAGTTATTCTACTATATATACTCAACTAATTATCTCACCCAAGATTCCTATTTTTGATCCCCAACTGATTCATCATAAATATCTGAAAAATATTGAAAATAATTGGACGAGTTATCAACAACTCAATAAGTAGTCAACATATACTAGCGTGCAAACATTAGCCAATTACAGAATGCAGAACAAAACAAAATACCAAAATAGCAAAGTGACAATTTAGGAGCATTTACTTACAATAATATGATATACAAAGTCCTTTGGCATAAGCATAACTGGGCGGCATCATAGTAGAACATATTCTATGTTTAACCCCATGGTAGGGTTGTGCTATCCCCAATGACCAAACTTGATAAAAACAGAATGTCATGCATGCCAGAGGGCTTCTAGATGCAACATTATTAGGGCTGTAAATGAACCAGTTTGTTCGATAGCCCGCTAGGTACTCGCCCGGTTAAACTTGAATCAAACTCGACTCGTGAAAAAAAAAAGCTCGACTCTTGAAAGCTGTTACTGGCTCGATTAGTATATAATACATACCCGACTAAACTCGACTCGACTCGACTAAGATGACAAGATTCATACCATCATACCATCACTCAAGTAGACGTACAGGCAAGTCTAGCTAACGTGCTAGTAGTACTACTAATTGATCAGTACTTTGTTCATTCTTTGCTAAAGAAATGGGATTTTCTCAGTACTTTTGACAGTACCGATCAGTATATGGGTACTGCATGGAACAGGCCTGGCTAGGCTAATCCAATAACCAAAGTTTTACAAGGGAACCTCTCTAATGTAGGGAACATTAATATGCCGTTTATTTATGTAAGTGATGGGTCCATTAATGGAGGTTCCCTTACATATTCTCTTTCATACAAGTAACATATAAAGTACACCCAACATTAATTTCTGAAATTTTTATATCCAAAAACATCTAAAGTACAGTACCAGGCCAGACAACAATATGAACCGATGTTCTCATGACTTGCCTTATAAATACAACAAAAAAAAAAAAAAAAAAAAAAAAAAAAAAAACGGCTTTTAGCCATGAATAGATTCTATAAATTAAAAATAAATCTATAAATTAAAATATATTGATATGGTACGTTAGATTGTAAAATTACTTTTTTTATAAAGTAGATCTAACATATCATATAAAGTTTATATATGACAGTTTGTAGGTTTATTTTAGTAAGATCTGTTCGTGGCTGTAGTGTTATTTTTTAATATATCTTTTAGCATAGCTTGTTTCACACACACATATATGTTTGTATATTTCACTAGTTGACTCTTTTACAATCCAACCTAATCTCTCCATTGTTGCCGGTAAGGGGCCTTATATTTCCCATGTTGATCATGGACTGAACAAAGCTGTCAAAGAAGTCACTCTGACTATCAGCAAAACGATTGACAATGCCAACCGTATCAGCCCCACTTGTTGAGAACAGCTCTTGATCGGTCTGGAGAAGCCCTTGTTTGTTCTGAAGGTTTGTGAAGTAGTCATTATCAAAGTCATCTGGAGAGGAGCGGTCAAGATTGGTTAGTGTATTGTCATTCGACCCACCCTGAGGACATGTTTGCCGAAGCGTTTCCAGGTATGTTGTGTCCAGGTTAGGGTCCGGGTTCCCGCTGCTATTGAAGTTATAAAGGCGGTGGCTGAATGACGCACATCGTGCCCTTCCAAATGTGTGTGCGCCTGCAAAATGAGAATGCTGAATAAAAAGATGATGAAAAATGTTCACAGTATATACGTAGGTTGTATATATGTAGTTTCGTTTTAGTTACCAGATAAAGCAACAAGATCAGTAGAATCAAGTCCGACATTATTAAACTTTTCAGTAATCTGTTCAAGGGTTTCGAGAGCATTTGGAAGGGCACCAATAACTCCTGCTTGGTTCGCGGTCCTGCTATCTCTTCTTCCCAATTGAACTTGCCATGTGGGGCCTCCAGCCTGCAACACGTACTAAATACTATTATTCACTGGTGTTGGCCGGGGGCATTTCTAGATCGCGTGCGAACGTGGGTTCTTTTGTTTACCTCATTATAGTTTAGAAAAAGGAAATAATTAATTAAAAGCGAGGCTAGATACAGTTTTAGGGTATCAAAGTCTCACATACTCTAGTTGAAAAAAAGTAGATACCACCATCAATTATTACATTAATGGATGAGGACATCATATATGCATGCCGTGATCACGTTCAAATGAATTATGAAAATATAATATTATGTGTGTTGTATTATATATCCATTATATATATACGTTTTGTCCAAACATCGTGTGGCCAACAAATTAATTAACCAAATGTCATGCATGCATGTTTGTGTCCAGTCGATCGATTGACCTGCTTGAGTTTTGAAACGGCATTTTGCGGCCAATAAGATAAAATCATAATTAGAAACTGATCATGAAAAGGTCGTAGACACTGATCATGATAGAAATTAATTTTTGTTTATTATGAGTTCAGAGTTATGATAGTATTATCACGTTTTTGGAGATTGAATTAAATGCATATATTTTTCTACCAAAAAAGGGTTCTTTATATATATATATATATATATATATATATAATATAATGAATTAATTGAGAACTAGTGAATAATTATAACGTACCATAGAAACCAATATCTGAGAAGAAATGGCTAAAATGTCTGCGCAGGAAACTACACCAGGGCAAACATTCTCCAAGGCTGTTTTGATTTCATCAACGACTTCAAATCCAAAAACTGAGCCAGCATTAGGCCCTGCACTTTTCTCGCTCTCTATGCCATCTGCGTCATCTAGCAATAAGGAGCCATCGCAACCCTACGTATAACGTACACCCAACATATACAGCTAATTAATTAATAGTCATCAGATCATCATCATCATGATCTTTCTGATATATATTGTATTTAAAGAAGATAAAAAGAATCATTAAGAAAAATCTGATCTATTTCTGTAGGTTGACATGCATGCGGTTCTCGAGAGTTTTTGAACTCATGATCATGGTGTCAAAGCCATTAATTATTACATGGAAAAGAGAAATGATCACTTACATCAACAAAGCAGTCGTGGAAATGAAGGCGGATGAGTTTTGCACCAATTCGGACATCATTTTGTGCAGCTCGTTCCACCACACCACGAACAACACTTGACACATTCGAACAAGTGCTATCGTAAAAGCTAGCACTCAGTTGAGCATTTGACCTCGAAAACATGATCATGATTAACAAACTGGCAAAAAGAATTGCCATTTTAACTAAAGACGATGACATACTAATTCCTAGCCTTTTTGTTTTCGATCTGCAGAGAAAACGAACTCCCTGTACTGATTGTTTATTCAAAACTTAAGCGTACTTGCTGTGAAATGGGATGATCGATCGATGGGTTTAGTCGTAGTTATAACATTGCAACCCTTTATAAAGGGATCAGAGTACTACTGAGTCGTGCGTAGTAGATGATGAGTGGGTGAGGTACGGGACCGCCAAATTAAAACCAAGTCTTTTTGCTCTTTAATTAAGGAAACGACTTGAAAAGTCATCCTAGCTTCATACAGCTCTTAATTAAATGTGAATGAAAATATTCAGATTGTGTGGGCTGCAAGATTCTTCTTTTATTTCTTATTTATTTATTTTTGAATAATAGACTTTTAAAATTAATAATGCTAATTGTACTTTAAAAAAAAATTTATAAAAAAACTTACTTTTTCATATTCATATGTAGAAAATTATGAAATTTAAGGCTGTGTTTGGATGTTGAAGTGGGTTGAGTTAAATTGAGTTGAGATGATAAAATATTGTTAGAATATTATTTTTTAATATCATTATTATTTTAGAATTTGAAAAACTTGAATTGTTTATTATATTTTGTGTTAGAATTTGAAAAAGTTATAATGATGAGTTAATATGAGTTGAGATGAGTTAAATGATCCAAACATAAAATTAAAATAATAATAATAATAATAATAAATAACAAAATAAATTTTGTAAATAAAATTATAAGTATAGTACTGCTCATATGTACGTAGTCTTTTAATTTTAAGGATTAAGTGGATCTTCTATATATGAACGTAAAAAATTTAGAGAGACAATTATTTAATTTTTGATCATTTATAAATTATCCAATATATAGCTAGCTAGTCACATATTAAAAGTTGGTCAACGAGCCTCCGATCATCCGACTGTTAAGACCCATTCCATGCACCAGGGGAAGCTAGCTGGCTAGACAATACATCATGTATATTATATATTATATATATATGACCTACACTTAACTGATCTAAAGATAAAATAAAAAAAGCGTACGTAAAACAATATTTAACTGGCTAGGTCGCTTTTGCTCATTCAAATAGTTAACTAACTATATATATAGTCCTTTTTAATTAAGAATGAAATTTTTTTATTTCAAATTAGCCTGCGGTGTAGAACAGGATATATATGCTGTTCATACCGCGTGCTGACATGACAAAAATATTTGATTGTACAAAAAACTTTAATCTTAAACTTCTATTACAACCCAAATATTATCATGTAAGCGGCATGCATGGGATGCATGCATGTGTCCTCCGCGTCGGTTTGTAAGTACGTAGTATAGTTCTTTCAAAATATCACATATATAAATGTGGGCGTAACGGATATGACTAATTTGGGACATGCGTCAGTGCCACATGATCAAGCTGCTTAATTGTATTCATTAGACGATTAGACTTATAGCTACATCAAGTACTAGTACGTACTAGAGAGTTTGGAACCCTATATATTAAGAACGTGTAGTTTTTTTTTTTTTTTTTTTTTTTTTTTTTTTTTTTTTTGTGGTGTTTTGTACGTACTGCGTGTATATATATAACATCACATGATGGTCGTCACATGGGCTTTGATGAATTCATATAGGGTCAGATCAGATTTGAGTAGGGTATATGTTGAGAAGAGCCACAAGTTAAATTTCAATCGAGTCGAAGGGTGAACTAGCTTAAAATATTGTCAAACTAGTGCGATGAAGATCATTTGCATGGAATATTAATCTCTTCAAATTTGGCGGCAATTGTAGGTCCAAATAATTAAGGGAATAATCCTCATATATATATATGTATATATATTAGAATTAGAAACATATTTGTCCTCGCTAGCTAGCTAAATCAGTCGATCACGATTCTTTCAAAAAATATCTTAATTTCGGTGTACCCATGCACTACGATCGATCACCCGGCCAATTCTAGAACGATTAGACTTGGCCAACTTTGTACACGAAAGTCTTGTTTGTCACACGCATAATTTGAGAAAAGTAGTCACTCAAGCGTATATATATCAATTTATGCTAATTAAGTCTGTTGCCTCCACCACGAGAAAAAGAAGAAAGAAACAAAAGAGACATGATCAATTATTCTACGAGCTAGTCTTGCATGCATGCATATGTCTACAATTGGATGCATATGGCCATCATCAAGTCAACACTTTTCAATTTTACCTAATTGTGGTGTAAGAGATCAATAGCTAGCTAGCGGCCTGCCTTGTGCATGCATGGCTGATTATATGTTGCTTTATATAATATTTACAGATCAATTACAGATCGAAAGGTAAGACTAGCTGTGTACAAGAATTAAAAAGGAAAGATACAACTGGAAAAAAGACTAACACTACGTACACTTACCGAAAATTGAATGTGTCTCGAAAAACACATTTCATTTTTTTATTTTTCTTTTCTTTTTTTTAATGTATTTTTTTAGTCATCATAAGCATTTAAAAAAAAAAATTTACAATATCATTAAAAAATACTTTCTTAATTATTAAGTAAAAAAACAAAAAAGAAATTCGGGACACACTTTCAGGCATAATTTCGATAGATTTAGCATTTCTGAGCAGGAAATGGTGGAGAGGGATATCAGCAGTGAATTACGGATTGTGATCTTGTCTTTACATGTGGAAGCTGGGGATCAAAGATCAACTAGGGGCCCAGTTGATCATGACGATTAACCAATTGAGAAAACTTTTTGCCTATGGTTTTGATAGTCCGTGTTAAGAGAGAGAAATAAATGGGAATAAAACTTCTCTAATTTTATTGAGTGCCTCAGACTATATTTATACAAGGAATGAATACGGTTATTTACAAATAACTTGAGAAAACTTGTAACTAATTTCTCTGCTGTACAATCTAGAATAATTTGTGAATCTGTTGTATTACTGCAGAGGGTGTAATATTCGGTTATGTGACCACAGTGGTGCCCGTGATGTCCTCCTATTGTTTGATGAAATTACCAGCTGAGTCATTCAACTTAATACGCCCCCTCGAGTCAAGGGGGGTATCAACCACATGAAGACTCGCTTTAAAGCGATGAAACCGATCAGCAACTATAGGCTTGGTGAGAAGATCTGCTATCTGGTCGAGTGAGCTGCAGAAGGAGACTTGCAGGGATTTGGCTGCAACTCTATCCCTTACGAAGTGGAAATCTATATCCATGTGCTTGGTTTTGGAATGGTAAACAGGGTTGACTAACAAGTATGTAGCCCCAATGTTATCACACCACAAGATGGGAGCTGTAGGAAGAGAAACACCAAGTTCACGAAGCACGGTTTGAAGCCAGATGACTTCGGCTGTCGAGTTTGCCAGTGATTTATATTCCGCTTCCGTTGAAGATCGAGCTACAGTATTTTGCTTTTTCGAGCTCCAGGATATTAAGTGATTACCTAAGTACACACAGAAGCCACCAGTTGCCTTGCGATCATCAGGACAGCCCCCCCCCCCAATCCGCATCAGAGTATGCTTGAAGCTTGAATGTATTCTGAGATTTAAACAACAAGCCGTGGTTGATGGTTGCTTTGAGATAGCGTAGTATACGCTTGACTACAGTCCAGTGAGAGGTTTTTGGTGTGTGCATAAATTGGCACACCTTGTTTACAGCAAAGGAGATGTCTGGTCGTGTAATGGCCGTGTAATGGAGCCCCCCAACAATACTTCGATAAAGAGTGCGATCTTCAAAATCTGGTGAGTCAAACTTAGAGAGCTTGAGATTGGCTGCCATGGGTGAAATGATTGGCTTTGCAAAAAGCATATTGCTTCTGGTGAGGAGTTGGTTAATGTATTTCCGTTGAGAAATAATTAAGCCATTGGTGGTATGGTCAACTTCAATGCCAAGAAAAAAAGAGAGAGCACAGAGGTCTTTGATTGGAAAAGCTTGTCCCAAAGCTACCATAAGATGATCAATGGCTGACTGGCGTGAGGAAGTGATGACAATGTCATCTACATAAACTAGAAAATAGATTTGCACATCAGATTGGGTTAGAATAAATAGAGAGGGGTCAACCTTTGAAGAAGTAAAGCCAAAATCAAGTAACCAAGAGCTGAGTTGGGCAAACCATGCTCTCGGAGCTTGCTTTAATCCATAAATGGCTTTATGTAATTTATAGATGAAATTTGAACATTTTGGATCAACAAATCCTTGGGGCTGCTGCATATAAACTTCATCTGTTAGGGGGCCATGCAAAAATGAATTTTGGATGTCAAGTTGTCTTAGAGGCCAAGCTCGTGTGACAGCAGGACAAGCCGAACTGTTGAAGGTTTCATTACTGGACAAAAGGTCTCAGTATAGTCCAACCCGTGGAGCTGATGATAGCCTTTTGCTACCAATCGTGCATTTCTTCTTTCAAAAGAACCATCAACCTTAGTCTTTGTCCAAAAAACCCAGCGGTAGCCAAGAATATTTGCAGTAGGAGTTGGAGGAACTAAGCTCCACGTTTGATTTTGTTGCCAGGCCGTGAACTCTTGTTGCATCGCAGCACACCACTCTGGAAACTTTGAAGCTACAGAAAAACTTGAAGGATCATCAGGAACATTTATACAGGTAGTAAAACAAGAGTGAAAGGAAATACGGAACAGTGTCATCCTTAAAAACTCGAGGTCTTGAAGAATTGGTGTGAGAACGTGTTATGACTGGTGAGTGAGGTGGAACAAGGAGTGAGGGAGATGGAGGTGGTTCGATTGAGGAAGGTAATGGAGGAACATCACAGGGAGGGGAGTTATGATTAGGAGAAGAAGTGGTTTGAGACACGGGGGAAGAATTGAGACGAGAGGTTGAAGACAATGGAGTAAAGGATTGGGCTGTCAATGTTGGGTTAGGCCCGGGTCCAAGGATAGATGGATTGAATAATGGTAGGGAAATTGTTTTAGACATGGGAGGGGAAGGAATTGGACTGGTCGTGTTTTTGAGAATGGAAATGAGGCTTCATTAAAAATAACATCCATTGAAATGTATAGTCTATTGTTTTGTAGATCTAAACGTTTGTAACCTTTATGAAAAGGACTATAGAGTAAGAATAGACATGAAACAGACCTGAAGTTAAGTTTATTCTGGAGATAGGGCCTAAGATTGGACCAACACTCACAACCAAAAACCTTTAGAAACTTGTAATCAGGTTCTGTGTGATAAACTAAAAAATGTGGAGATTTGTTTTTGATAATTGGTGAAGGAAGAAGATTGATGAGGAAAACAGCTGTCTCAAACGCATCAGCCCAATAAGAAAAAGGCAATGAGGACTGAGCTAAGAGTGCAAGCCCAGTTTCAACGATGTGTCTATGTTTGCGCTCAATGAGTCCGTTTTGTTGATGTGTATGTGGGCAAGAGAAGCGATGAGTGATACCAAACTTATGGCAAAGTGGGGTGATGGGTTTAAATTCCCCACCACCATCTATTTGAAGAACTAAAAGTTTGGTATTAAATAACCGTTCAAGATATGGTAAGAAAGTGGTAAAAATATTTGCAACATCATATTTTAATTTTAGAGGAAAGAACCAAGTATAACGTGTGAATTGATCCACAAATGAGAGATAATATTTAAAGCCAAGTCTGGAAATATGGGGTGCTGGGCCCGAAACATCAGCACATAACAACTGAAGGGGCTTAGTATAGACTACCCAATTAGAACTAAATGGTAACTGGTGAGCTTTTGCAACAGGGCATTCAGTACAAAAGAAAACTGAGTCATTCGAGATTGTGGGTAAGTAGTATTGATGTAATATTCCGGAAACTAGGCCCAAGGAGGGATGGCCAAGCCGTCTGTGTCATTGGGCTTTATTAGTCCGTTCACCAAGATGAGAGGAAGGGCTTGAAGATACTGGAGCAGAGTTGGGAAAGACGTAAAGACCATTAAGAGTTGGCCCGGTGAGGAGCACTGTTCCAGTCTGGTTGTCCTTCACAGAAAAGTGAGATGAGTGAAATTCAAAATAACAAGAATTGTTGATGCAAAAACGAAGAACAGAAACCAAGTTTTTGGTGATAGCAGGAACATGGAGAAGATTTTTAAGATGAAATAAAGTATTGTGTAAAGAAAAACAAGAGTCACCACAGTTTTGAATTGGGATGCCTGTTCCGTCTCCAACTCGTATAGAGTCACTACCAGTATATGGTTATGATGAAATATTCAAATTATTGAGATCGTTGGTGAGGTGGTGTGTGGCGCCAGAGTCAAGATACCAAGCAGTATCGGACATGGAACTCGGAGCAGTGTAGTTAGTTGAAAAGGATGATGGAGCTTCTAGTTTATAGGCATGATCAAATCGGTACCTACACTGCAGAGCAATATGGCCAGACTTATTGCAAACTTGACAGGTGGGGCATTGATTGTTGTACATAGATTGTGGTGAAGAAGTTTGAGAGAATGAGCGCCCCCCACAAATGTTACCAAAGTAACGACCTTGTCCTCTTCCTTGGCGACCACCACGATAATGCCCACGACTTTGTTGATTTCGTTAACCAGAGGAACTGAAATTCACAGAGGGCTCAACAGAGGAGATAGGACCCCTTGTTTGGTGAAAAATACGAGATTCATGAATAAGCAGCAGTTGATATAATTCATGAGATGTAAGGGGCTCAGCCTGAGTAGTTATTGAAGTAGTAAATGCTTCATAGGAAGAACCTAATCCATTGAGAAGGTAGGTGACGACTTCTTTGTCTGGAAGAGTACTTCCAGTAGCAGCGAGAGAGTCAACAAGTGAACTTACCTTCCCAAAATAGTCTGATATCGATTGTTCACCTTTGGAGAGATTGGTGAGTTGAAGATGAATCTGGAACTCCTTAGCTTGCGAGTGTGAAGCAAACATGGAGGCCAAGGATGACCAAAGAGACGCAGCAGTTGTAGAGGATAGAACATGACCCAGAATCGAGTCAGAAAGAGAGGAGAAAAGCACACTTAAAACTAGCTGGTCAGTGAGTTGCCAAGATAAAAATGAGGGGTTGAGTTTGGGAGGGGTATCTGCAGAAGAAGGAAGAATCCGAGGGGGAGGAGGCAGAGAACCATCCACGTGAGAAAATAAATCTTGCCCACGAAGATAGGTTGAGATTTGAACCTTCCAGAGAAGATAATTGTCATTGGTTAATTTGGTGGTAATAATGTGAGAAAAGGATGAGAGGGTTGATGAAGAAGAAGAGGAAGAAGCCATGGATGCAGAGGGACTCTTAGTCGTTTGGCTCTGATGCCATGTTAAGAGAAAGAAATAAATGGGAATAAAACTTCTCTAATTTTATTGAGTGCCTCAGACTATATTTATACAAGGAATGAATACAGTTATTTACAAATAACTTGAGAGAAAACTTGTAACTAATTTCTCTGCTGTACAATCTAGAATAATATGTGAATCTGTTGTATTACTGCAGAGGGTGTAATATTCGGTTATGTGACCGCAGGGGTGCCTGTGATGTCCTCCTCTTGTTTGATGAAATTACCAGTTGAGTCATTTAGCTTAATAGTCCGTACTTGTCGCTTAAAAAATAAGCACTTATATAAACTAGGGACCTAGATTTTCTTTATAGTAATTAAGTTGTACTTAATATATATATATATATATATATATATATTTATATAAGTGGGGCTACTCTGCTGCCTCACTCTTACCGCTGGGTACGCCCAGGTTTTTTTTTTAATATATTTAAATATTTAAAAAAAAAATACCAATACACTTAAAATCACTGTCTTAATCACTAAGCAAAAAAAAAAAATAATAAAAAAAATAAAATAAAATTTGACCAGCGGTCAAATGGAGTGGGCAAAGTGGAGAGGCAAAGTAGATTTTTTCATATATATATATATAAATATAAATCGAGCTAGCGCCTAGCAGTACTTGTTCTGTATCGTTTAATTGGTTGTGTTTTTATATGCATGCAAGCTTTCGATAACATTAGTACAGTCACTTATAAATTACCTCATCTTATAATTTCTTGAGAAAGAACAATATATATATATATATATATATATATATATATATTGTCGATACATTTCTTGCCAAAGACATGATGAGCCATATATATATATATAGATCAAACTTGGCTCCTCTAGAAAATGGTTCTATCTGAAAAGGTCGGTTTTTCATAATTATTTCTTGTTGAAACCATATTTTTATCCGGGTTCAATGACGGCCAAATTGCATGTAGAAGGTCATGATCATGCATCAAGTGTCTTATGATCACAACTATGAGAAAATGACGGAAAATATGGCTGTAGATCACAAAATAGAAATTTACGTGGTTCGACACGCGTTATATATGGTCTACATCCACACAGAAAAAGATGCATTAATTCATGGTTATTATGAGATCTATAACTATGCTTCCTATTTAAAATTTCTCTTATAAACTAAGGTATTTTATCTTGATATAGTTGCTTTGTTGGGGTGTATGTGGAGATTGGTTTTGGAGCTGAAAAATGTATTTGCTGAAAGTGCGCTCGACAGTGCGCTTGAGCGAAGTTCGCTCGACACTGGGATAGAGCGAAACTCAAGTCTGAGAGTTCGCTCGAGTCCCGCTCGACAGTGAGTTCGAACGAGACACAAGCTCTAGTGTTCGCTTGGCACCCCGCTCGAGCCAATGTTGATTTAGTCGTTTACTCGAGGAGTGCTCGACACGCCACTCGAGTGAAGTATGCAAATTTTGCCACATTAGGATTTCTAGCGCCGTTTGCTATAAATATATCATATTTGACATGTCTTGCATGGTCTTAAGAATATTTTGAGAGAGAACAATTGTCTAGTGAGTGCATATTGTGTGAGAGAGCAAAAAACTATAGAGAGTGTGAGTTGAAATTGAGTGATTGTAATTCCCTCTGGTTAATAAGATTTTTGAAACTCTATGGACGTAGGCAATTTGTCGAACCACGTATATTGTACATCATATGCTTGATTGTGTTACTTTTATTTTATTTGCTATCGTTGGTATGTATGTGTTTTACATAACATTACACAACAACTGGTATTACGAGCCAAGGTAGAATTAGAAGGATGATGGCTGGATATAAAGTGATCGCACCCGGGATCGAGAAGTTCGACGACATTGATTTTGGGTACTGGAAGATGCAGATCGAGTATTATTTCTATAGGAAGAGGGTTCACCTTCCACTGTTGGAAAAGAAGCCAGAGAGCATGAATGATGCTGAGTGTGTTAACGTATACAATTTAGGAATTTATTCAATTTATGACTTCTTTATTAATATTAGTTGTACAGATATATTACCATGTATATAGGCGAAATATTAGGAATCAGTTAGATTTTCCTCATGTATAGCATTCGACCTACTTTCCTTGTATAGACGTTTTTTACGTGATAACGAGAGTGGCTGAACTCACAAAGCCAGTTTTTCCAAAGTTTTCTTGGTTTTGACATAGTATCAAGAGCAAGGTTTTAGTTTCTTACATGTTCTCGGAATTTTTTTTCCGAGGGGATCTATTTTGAACCTTTAGTGCTTTCGGTAGCTATGTCAACACTTTCTATGTTGAGTTGTGAACTTTCGGTGTCAATTGGTGCTTTCTGGGTTTTGGGAAGAATTTTTAGTGTTGTTTGTGCACGATCTTGGCTTGTCTGTGTGTCGATGCTCTCTGTGTGGTTTCTTTTAGCTTTCGTCACCGATTGAAGTGTTTCTTGTTTGGCTTCAATTTCGGCACTTTTTGTTGTGGTTTTCTGGTGTGGTCATTTTTTTTTGGCAATTGTTTTGATTTTCTGGTCTATTTTTTTCTTGGCACGTCTTTTTTTTTTCTTCGTGCTTCTCGCAGCAATCTTTTGGTTGGATAATTTCTTTTCGGTTACAGTTTACATCATGTCATTAGATAAATTAGACTCGTTCCATATTCGTTTTACTGGCAAAAATTATTCTACTTGGGAGTTTTAGTTTCAATTATTTGTCAAAAGGAAAGAATTGTGGGGTCATATTGATGGAAGTGTTTCCGAATCTTGAGATGTAGAGGCTTTGTCTAAATGGAAAATCAATGATACTTGGGTTATGACTTGGATCCTTAGCTCGGTTGAGCCTCACCTTGTTCTCAATCTGAGGCTTTATAAAACTGCCACTGACATGTGGAATTATCCAAACAAGGTTTACAATTAAGATAACACGGCTCGACATTTTCAATTGGAGTATGAGATGGCTAATTTCATATAGGGAAGTCTCTCTGTTGAGAAATATTTTTCTAGTTTTCAAAATCTTTGGGCTGATTATTTAGATATTATTTATGCTAATGTTCTCGCTATAGGTCTCTTTGCTGTTCAAGCAGTGCATGAAACAAGAAAGAGAAATTCTTGATCAAGCTCTGTTCCGATTTTGAAATTACACGTTCTAATCTGATGAATCGCCATCCTGTATCATCTTTCAATGCTTATTTGAGTGAACTTCTTCGTGAGGAGCATCGTATAGTAACTCAGGGTGCCATGGAATATCGGGCTAATGTTAGTGCACCTATTCCAGTGCTTTAGATGTAAAACTTTTGGTCATATTGCTTGGAATTGCCCCAAGAAGTTCTGTAACTACTGCAAGAAACAAGGCCATATCATCTCTACTTGTCCCATTCGACCTGAAAGGAAGCAGGCTGCAGGGTACTGCTTATCATGCCTTTGCTAGTGCCTCTAGTTCTGCTACATTGTTTGCTGCCTCATCGATTGTTCCTATTCCTGCTCCTGTAGCCTTAGCAAACCTGAACACACTCACTCCTGAAATGGTACAACAAATGATCATTTATACTTTTTTTGCTTTGGGCTCTCAGGTAATCATAAAATTTCTTTTAAGCCATGGTATTTTGACTCCAGAGCCTTTAACCATATGACCAATACTGTTGTTCATCTTTCCCAATGTTAGAAATTATGATGGAAATCTTAAAATTAACACCACTGATGGCAGTTCTCTGCCTATCAGTGCTATTGGTGATCTTTCCTCTTCCTTAATTGATTTTTTATGTCTCCTGATCTCTCCGCAAATCTTATTTCTATTGGTCAATTGGTTGATAATAATTGTAATGTTTATTTATCTCGTTTTGGTTGTGTTGTGCAGGATCAAGTGTCAGGGAAGATGATCGCGAAGGGGCCTAAAGTGGGATGACTCTTTCCTCTTCACGTTTTTCCTTCCACTATCATTCCTAGTTTTCCTTTACTTTCCTTTACATGTAATGTTGTTGGTTCTGGAAATAAGATGTGGCATATACGTTTAGGCCACCCAAACATCATGCAAACTTGGCAAAAGTAAAGTTCTACCTTTTCCTCATCATGCATCTTGGGTCTCACAATATTTCGATATTATTCATAGTAATGTTTGGAGGATTGCACATGTTGTTTCTCATGCGCATTACAAGTTTTTTGTTACTTTCATTGATGACTTTATTCAAGACTTTCTTCAAAGTAAAGGAATCATCTCTCAGCATTCTTGTCCTTCGACACCGCAACAAAATGGTGTTACTCAGAAGAAAAATCATCATCTTCTTGATGTGGTAAGAACCCTTTTACTTGAATCATTTGATCCTCATCGTTTTTGGTGTGAAGCGTTTTCTACTTCAGTTCATTTGATCAATTGCTTACCCTCTCCAACATTACATCATGTTTCTCCCTTCTTTAAGTTGTTTGACCATTCTCCTTCATATTCTGATCTTTGGGCATTTAGTTGTGTTTGTTTTGTGCATCTCCCTGCTCATGAACGACATAAACTTACTACTCAATCTGTTAAGTGTGCTTTTCTTAGTTATGCTATACCTCAAATGAGTTATGTTTGTTATGACCCCCATACTTGTCATATACGTGTTTCTAGGAATGTGGTTTTCTATCAATTTCTTTCCATCTCATGTTGAGCTGCCATCTGCATCGTTATTTCTTCTGCCTAACTTTTATGATTCCCTGACAATTGTAGAAAGGTTCAAACCTAGTTTTGTATATGGAAAACATAGTCAACATGAGTTTGGTTTCATTTCCTCTGTGCCTCCTCACGATATTGACTTGGTACCTGACCCTGATCCTGCTCCTGCTTCCGCCACTCTTCGCCGGCCTACTCGCCTTTCTCGACCCCCTGATTGGTATCGTTTTGCAACCCCTGTCTCTCTTGTGGCTACTTTATCCTTTATTTCCATTCTCTTTTGCTACAAACAGGCCATGGAACATAAGTGTTGGTAAAATGCAATGCAAACAAAACTTCAAGCACTTTAGGAGAATCACACTTGGGATATTGTTCTTTGCCCCTACAGTCAAGCCTACTGGGAGTAAATGGGTTTTTTTTGTAAAGCTTCGTTCTGATGGCTCTTTGGATTAGTACAAACCTCGCCTTGTAACTCTTGCAAACAAACAGGAATATGAGATTGATTATGAGGAGACATTTGCTCCTGTTGCCAAAATGACCACGGTTCGAACCATCTAAACTGTTGCCCCTTCATAGTCATAGCAACTGCATCAGGTGGATGTGAAGAACGCCTTTCTTCATGGTGATCTCCAAGAAGAGATCTACATGAACCTTCCCTCTGGTATAACTACTTCTTCTTCTCATGATGTCTGTAAACTAAGGCGTTCTCTATATGGGCTCAAGCAAGCTCCTCGGGCTTGGTTTGAGAAGTTTTGCAGTACACTTCTTTCCTTCAGTTTTACACAACGTCAGTATGATTCTTCTCTCTTCTTCCACAAGTCTGGAACGGTATAGCCTTTCTCTTGGTTTATATGGATGATATTATCATTACTGGCACTGATTGTGGTTTGATTACTAAGATTCAGCAGCTGTTGCATGCGACTTTCCATATGAAAGATCTTGGCCAGCTCACATACTTCTTAGGATTGGAAGTACATCATCAGGCCAATAATATTTTCTTAAACCAGTATAAATATATTCAAGATCTTATTATCTTGGCTAGTTTGGAGGACACTTCTTCTGTTGATACTCCTATGGAGGTAAATGTCAAATACAGAAAAGATGAAGGGGACCTTCTGGATGATCATACTCTCTGTTGGCGCCTAGTTGGGAGTCTTATCTAGTTGACCACTACTCGCCCCGATATCTCCTAAGCCATTCATCAGGTTAGTCAATTTATGACTTTTCCTCGGCATTTCCATCTTGTTGCAGTTCGATGCATCATCTGTTATTTTTGAGGTTCGCTTACTCATGGGTTATTCTTTCGTACAGGCTCATCTCTTCAACTTGTTTCCTATAGTGATGTTGATTGGGTTGGGTGTCTGGATACACGTCGATCTACTATGGGTTGATGTATGTTTTTAGGTGATGCTTTACTTTTTTGGAGATGTAAGAAACAAGATCGTGTTTTTAAATCCTCTACTGAGGCCGAGTATCGTGCCATGTCTACTACTTTTTTTTAGAGTGTTTGGCTATGCGGTCTTCTTGAGGAGCTTGAGTTTCCTCAAACTACTTCTACCCTTCTTCATGCTGATAACACTAGTGCTATTCAGATTGCCACCAATCCCATTTTTCATGAATGCACCAAGCACATTGAGGTTGATTGTCATTCTATCTGAGACACCTTGGAGAGTTAGGTGATATCTCTTCCTTACATTTCTTCGGATCTCCAAGTGGCCGATATCTTCACCAAAGTAATGACTCGAAAGCGGCATCGATTTTTAGTTGGCAAATTGTTGTTGGTTGACTTACCAGCATCAATTTGAGTGGGGATGTTAATGTATACGATTTAGGAGTTTATACAATTTAGGACTTCTCTATTAATATTAGTTGTACAAATATATTATCATGTATATAGGCTAAATATTAGGAATCGTTTAGATTTTCCCCGTGTATAGCCTTTGACCTACTTTCTTTGTATAGATATTTTTTTACGTTGATAACGAGAGGGGTTGAATTCCCAGAGCCAGTTTTTCCAAAGTTTTCTTGGTTTTGACAGAGTGTACCTTGTTAGATCGATAGGTTCTAGGGCATGTTCGGCTGACCTTGTCCAAAACAGTGATACACAATATCAGTAAGAAGAGAACCACGATGGATCTCGTGGAGACGTCAGGCATGTATAAAAATTCGTTTCTGAACAATAAGGTGCACTTGATGAAGAAATTGTTCAATCTGAAGATGTCGGAAGGTATGTCTGTAGTCCAACACTTGAATGAATTCAATACGATTATAAGTCAACTATCCTGTAGAGATTGAGTTTGATAATGAGATTAGAATGTTGATTTTGTTGGCATCGCTGCCAAATAGTTTGGAGGACATGAGGAAGACTGTGAGTAGTTCAGCCGGCAAGACGAAATTGAACTATGACGACATACGTGACATGGTACTTGCTGAAGAGGTATGTAGGAGAGACTTGGATGAATCATCGGGTTTTGGATCTGCCCTGATTGTTGACGATAGGGGCAGAGGATATGGCAGGTCAAACTCCAAGAGCAGAGGGAAGAGTAAGATGAGATTTGGGTAGCAGATCACGTGCTGGAGTTGTGGCAAGCTGACCACATCAAGAGAAATTGCAAGAATCAAGAAACTACTGAGGATGATGCTATGAATGCAGTGGCAGAAGAAATTCACGATGCCTTACTTCTTGCAGTGCACAGTCTGATTGATATTGGGTGTTGGATTTAGGGTCTTCATTCCATAGCACCTCACATTAAGAAATCATGCAGAATTATGTTGCTGGTGATTTTGGGAAGATGTATGCGGCTGATGGAGCGACACTGGATGTAGTGAGAGTGGGTGATATGCACATCACACTTCCAAACAGGAGCATGTGGACTTTACAGCAAGTCACACATGTTCCAAATCTGAAGAAAAGTCTAATCTCTGTGGGAGAGCTTGATGATAGCAATTTTGCAATAGCGTTATCAGGAGAATTTTGGAAGATCACCAAGGGTGTACTGGTTCTAGCGTATGGTAAGAGATCTAACTCGTATTTAATATCAGAGTCTAGTGATGTGCAAGAAAATACATGAGTGCAAAAAGACAAGCTTAATCGCGCGAAATATGTGAGGAAACCAAAGAGAGTTAGCTTTATCGTTCCTCATGATAGCTTGGGAAAGTTGGCTAAGGTTGCCAAGATCGGGTTGAGACCGAATACTCTTAGTGCAGTGGGAGTTGTGAGTTACCCAGTGGATGTACTGACTAAGGACGATGTGCGTGGAAGATCAAAGTCAGGCTTGACTTCGGTGCATCTTCTAACTTGAAGACGACAACTGTGAGCTGCAAAGATGATAGGGCTTGACTGGAAATAAGACTGGAAATAATGGCTGGCATGTAGAGACCCAGTCTCCAAGTAGGAGATTCTTGGGGTGTATGTGGAGACTAGTTTTGGAGCTGAAAAAGGCGTTTGCTGAAAGCGCACTTGACGCGTGCTCGACATTGCGCTCAAGCAAAGTTCGCTCAACTTGCACTCAACACTGGGCTCGAGCGAAACTCAAGTCCGAGAGCTCGCTCGAACGAGACACACCCTAGTGTTTGTTCGACACCCCACTCGAGCTAATATTGATTTGGTCGTTTGCTTAAGGAGCACTCGACACGCAGCTCGAGCGAAATACGCAGATTTTGCCAGATTAAGGTTTCCAGTGCCATTTGCTATAAATATATCATATTTGACTTGTCTTGCAAGGTCTTAAGCATATTTTGAGAGAGAACAATTGTCTAGTAAGTGCATATTGTGTGAGAGAGTAAAAAGCCCTAGAGACTGTGAGTTGAGATTAAGTAATTGTAATCTCCTCTAATTAATAAGATTTTTGCAACTCTATGGACGTAGGTAATTTGCTGAACCACGTATATTATGCATCGTATACTTGATTGTATTGCTTTTACTTTATTTGTCATGGTAGGTGTGTGTGTTTTGCACAACATTATACAACAGGCTCTTCCTACAATTCCTAGTTCGAACATGTTTCCATCAATTATTTATTTGTTTTTATTTTGGTTATACTATTCTCAACTTTCCATGCCATAGGCCGGGACTCCAATTGCTAATGGAACTTTGAAGTTTCAACTATAAGTAGATGGTTGCCTGTATTTCAGCTTTGATTTTCAATAAATTCAAGACTTCCATTGCCTTGACCTTGTCCTATTTTACAATGTAATTGCATACAATGCAAGTATAATATATTTTCTTCAATTTTGAATGGGACAAAAGCTGATGCTCGGAAACATCTAATTAGGGCCTTGGATATCTAATAAACTTTGGTGCAATGTAAGAGCATTTCCTAACCGGCAACACATAAGCACCTTATGAAATCATTTCTTGTCTCAAATTCCATGGATTGTGACCATCACTACAAAAAAAACCGTGACTTTTCGGCATTTGAAAAACACCAACAACGGTTAAAATAAATGCCGCTAATTGATTAATGACATTTATTTACCGGTGTAACCAAACACCGGTAGTGGGTGGTCACTATTTACGCGTTTTGGCATTTGCCTAAATGCTGGGACTTGAAAAGTCCATTATCAGCATTTTTGTACAAACTAATGGCGTTTATCTAAATGCCGCCACTAGTATGTTGCCGCCACATTGTATACATTAATGGCGTTTATCTAAACAGTAGATTATTCCAATAGTACAAGAAGGTTCTTACCTTAAATTTCTCATTTACAATAAATGAATTCAAGATCTAGACAAAGGAGGAAAACATAGCCAAATCAAGTTAAAGAAATAAGGAATATGCAAATGATAATAGAGATATATTGGAGATATACCATTGCAAGATTCAAATCAATAACCTCCTGCCATTGAGATTTCTTCTTCCTCATTAATAAAGTATCACAAGTAATTCCTGCAAACATGATGGATAAGTTCAGAGAGTAAAATTTGATGTTACTATATGGTGAAAGTGAACATCCAGTTATTTGCGTTGTTTATCAATATATCAACAGTTCCCCATGCATCAGCTGCTTGTAGATGAGGGGGAAATATCATTAAGCATGCTATAAGTAGAAACTATCATCAAACTAACTCACTTAGCAAGGGAAAGATGGGCTTACAGTTTTAATCATTGATTCAATGTCGGCTTCTTTTGAAACATCTCCCCTGAAAAGTTAGGGCTTGTCCTCCATAGGCCTCAATTTGCAGGAAATAATGGAATATGCCATCAAAAGTGATTTCTATAGTACGATAAAGATTTCAACGGGCTCACTGCCCAACAACAAGAAACAAAACAACAACATATCGAATCATCAACCTCTCTAGAGACTTACTCATCCTCCTTTGATGACCTAGCATAATTAACCAGCACCTGTATGGCACAACAAAAGCCACAATCATCACCAACAAAGTTGGAAGTTCAAACAAGGCATAACAACAATAACAAAATCAAATAATCAAATGGATATTCTATACAAACCAAAGAAATCCCAAGAGGCAAGAGAGGTGTACCTTGTATGGGTTCGATGGTTGATTTAATAGGTTAAAGCTGTAAAAATAGACCAAAATACCCCTGTCATTGTATAAAAAACAAGCTCAAGAGTCAGGCACAATAAAAATATTATATATGCAATTGGGGGGACATATAGAAAGGGAGGGTAGAACTTGAGGGGCTTCTCGACATCATCCTTGTATCCACGTTATTGGTGACACCGTGACCTGCATGGAGAGCACATAGAGGAAGACTGTGACCACTATGGATGTGGTTTATGCGCTCAAGAGGCAGGGGAGGACCTTGTAAAACCAATGTCTGGTTTTTTTTTTTTTTTTTTTGAAGGCCTGGTTTGTTTTGTAAACCCGAGTTTACTCTTGTGAGTGAATGAATAAAATTCAAAATATTGACCTTGCCTGACGAAATTCAGAAGTTGAAGTGAAGCATTCTCTCCATGGAACTAAAGTTTGAGCGTAGATCTCCAAGAGCAAAAGCAGTGAGTTCCTGAATTCGAATGCATTGTTATTACCTCCACTCTCCTCTTGTGTGCAGTTCTACATACATGAGAGGGACACTTAAATTTTACTAAAAATTTGAGGGGGAGTCGAGGCGCCAAATTAAAATTTTTAGTGTCATTAGTTTTTGACAATTTTACTCATTTTGTTATTAACGTATTATTTATGTATACATGATATTTCAGTAAAGAAATAATTTTAAAGAATGTAATTGAACACATTTAGCCTTCTAATATTTTTTACTTTTATTTGATTTAAAAGATAATTTAATAATAATAACAAAATAAAAAACTCTACTTCAGTAGATTCTAAGAAAAAAAAATAATATTTGGTGAATTACATTAAAAAAAAGTATTAAATATATAATTATAGATAAGATCGTAATACTATATTATATTAGTATGTACAATTGTAAAGACTAGTTCATTAACTTCTAAGAGCACTCTCAATGGATCATTTAAAATATATCTAAAAGCTAAATATGTAAATATTTATCTAATAATCAAATCCAATGAATAATGCAAAACCTTTCTATTTTACATCCAGCTAGAGTAAATCCCCTACATTTTGTAGGTATTGTTCATCATGTAAATAATTTTTTTGTTATTAATATTTCATTTACTCCCTCATTTCTTTTTATTTTGATTTTCACTATCTAAGCAAATTCTTTATATTGTTCATAATCTAAAACACCTTTATTTCTTTCAGTCTCTTCCACAAAATATTTTGGAAATATTTTTGTAATATGATCCCATTTTTTTATATTTTGATTTTATTTTTAGTTTTCATTTGGCTTATATATTTTTATTATGTGTGTATAAGACAAAATTATATCATATTGTATATAAAAATATATTGAAAATATCAAAAGATGTAAGAATATTATAAATTTATTGGTAGTTGAGGAAATATTTGAAAAGAATAAAAAATTATTTAAATGATATGAAGAAAAAATATTTAAGTTCTTGCCCAAAAAAAAAAAAAAATCATAATATGTCATTGCCACCACCTCCCATGTTTATTAAACAAAACCAAGATCACAATATAATAACCTCAAGGAAAGTTATAAAGAAAATATGACGCGTCAATATATGGCATGACAATAAATATTATCTCAATTAAAGAAAGTTGTAAATACCATTACACTAAAATATTACTATTTTTTGAGATTCTTGGCTTACAATCCCCTCAATCCTCGTCCTCATCATTATCTTCCTCTTTTTCATCTTCCTCTTCTTCATCTTTCTCTTACTTTTCATCCTTTATTTGTTTTTTTCTTAAAGCCTTCATATAAAGTAAAATGAGGGTCCCGTCCCAAAACTCCAAAACAAGGTTTATTTATTTCAACTAACCATACGTATGTATTAACCTGTGCATGCATGAAGTTGTTTACTAAGTTTCACAATTTGATTAATTCGTTCCGTATTTTATCGAACTCCTCCTTGGATATGCCATCTTCTTGCTTAGAAGTTGGTATCGAATGCTGACAAGTTTGCCTTGTAGGGTTTGACCCAAACCCCAAACCGCACACACTTCCAGACCGTTCTAAGCCCATAATTTTAGAATAAACATCACTTGATGCCCAATCCATGGTCCTCCAGACCTCCTTTTCATGGGGTTTGTGTCCTGTGTCAAAAGTTCCTACATCTCAATCTATAATAGATAATAAAAACAAACATACTTCGTCTTATAAATCCATTAAAAAAAAAAGAAAGTAATAAATTTGACAATAAGCATACCACTTTCTTCTTCGTCTTATCATTGAAGTGGGTGTCGTTCTTTTTCTCATGGCTCGTGACCAACAATTGGGCTTGACTTGGCAAGACCCCAATTGATTTTTGCTACGTGTAATTTACGAGTTAAAACATATATTGAAAACAAAGAACTAAAAAATATTTAACAATAAATAAATAATAATTAAATAAATACCGCATCATAGGCATATTTTGCATAACTTTTTGATTCTCCGCTGTGAACAACCATCTGCTTCTTGTGATACTTCTTGTTTTTATTACATTTTGATTACAAATCACAAAAATTATGATAATTATGATTGCAATAACTTGTTGGTTGACATTCTAAATCTCTAATAGAAATACGTTGTTACCATATATTCTAGATATCGAACCAAAGATTGGCCAAGTTCATTAATTGCGATAAGTCTACCATATCAAGACTTGCCCCTGCCACAACTAGTGTTGTAGAGTTGTCTTTTTAATGAAGTAACTTTTTCTTCAATTCGTGTTTATAGTCTTTCCATTTCTTCCCCAGATCTTTTAACAACCATTTTTTGAATGCATTCAATTTTTCATTATGAACTTTAAACTTGCTCTATAGTCAAAATAAAATCATACAAGTATGTGTCTTGCTTTCTAACAAAATTTTCAAAATATACATATTTAATTAATAATAGTGGTTTAATCAAACTTTATACCATTATAAGATCTCACGCTTCCTCCTTTGTGGCTTTAGGCACTGACCCTCAATCCCTATAAATTATTGAAACCAGTGTATTAGTTCTAACTATTAGGCTACCAAACCTTGCCACCTTTGAGTCTTGCTTTTTGATGGGTTGACTAAGATTTTTGAGCTTCATCTCAATTCGCTTCCCTTCTAGTAGATGCCAAATGTCATGAATAGAGTGCAATGGCCTTTTTACTCTACCCCATTACTATCTACATAAATGGATTTTGACATTGTTAGTATTTTGTAAATGTGAATTCATAATAAAATAAATATGGCGTAAGAAAAAAAAACTACCAACAATGACAACAAAACTATCCAATGTATGGATAGTTGGGCCCCCATTTGTATAGATGTAGAAGGTAGAAACCCTTTCTGTGAGTATAATGATGGCTGGAAAATACAATCTATAGAAGGGGATGACTTTACCATCCTATCAACGAAAGGGGGTGACCCATCGTTAGAGGGAATGATTGGGTCTTCCTATCAAGGGACAGGTATGATTGTGTCGTACAATCGACAGCTAGTACTAAAATAGATTGTCTTTGCAAAGTCTTTGCCTTCTTTTTTGAGACCATAGCTCTGGCTATACAAAACAAGTCATTATATTTGCACATCAATAAAAAATAATAATATTAGGAGCATAATATAAGACATAAGTACTATAGATACATTGACTCCATTCATATTAGGAGTTTATATATATATATATATATAAATATATATTACTGATCACTATTATGAGATTTCGATCTTCATTCTATCTTTGTCATTATGCGTCCACACAACATCATCAATAGCACCTTCATTAGCTTTATCGTTGTAAGTATTAAAATATTCATTGACCAAATATTCATCTTCATCGTCGTTAGTCACTTCCCCTTCACCAATGTCATATACGTATCTTGATTTTGTCTTAATGACGAGAACCCAATTTGGGCATCTTTCATCTACCACATACTATATTTGAGACACTTGGGAAGATAAAACGAATATATCATCAGTAATCCGGTTACCAATGTGTACTAGATGAGAAAAATTAATAAGACTAAAGCCAAACTCTTCCTCCTTGAAACATTTACCCCTAGTAACGTCCGCCCAATGACATTTGAATAACACATATCGAGACCCCTCATAATACATAACCTCAATTATGCGTGTTGGCCGTACCAAGTAGGACCATCTTTAGTACATACACTAACATTGCAATTTTGAGTTTTCTTCCAATTTTTGGGATTTTTAGTGTGATAATTTATGTCATTGACGAAAATTCGCTTAAATTCTTTAGCAACTTGCATGGGACCTTTAGAATGGATTACGACTTTATGGTCCAATTCATTTCTTTTATTATCATCTATTTTTGTTACCTAAAATATTGTTTTACTAGAATTGATTAAATTGACGAAAACAACATAAACATCATAAATTATGTGATATAATATTGAATGTCATATAAATATTACATAGTCTTGAAACCAATTACAAAATTGGTCTTGGTCCCTATTCTATAGTTTGTTATTTGAAAAATGATTTTAATCAATTGAATTCCTTAATATTTTCAAGTGCAACCTATATACGTACACAGAATTACAAATGCATGTTATAATTACACAAATATAAATGAAATATAATTTGATTCATATGTATTAATAATGCAACTCACATGTAGAATGAAGTAAAATAATCAGAGTTAAGATAATATAGCGATGCGCCTGAGTTCATAACATAAAATCGAGAGATGAATGTCTACAACTTCCCTTTTAGAATCATCTGGGTTTCTAGATGTTCTATTCAATACCATTTGTGCGGATTTTAAATAACGAGAACAAAACGTCAATAATTCATCTAACAAATATTCTTTAACAATGTAACCTTCTGGCGTAGTTTTGTTATGCACATGAAACTTAAGTTGATGTAGGTACCCACCAGAACAATACAAGATGGCCATGAATTTTTATTTTTTATTTTATAAATATGTTCTTAATATAAAAGCTTTATACGTTTTTAATTCAATAACTATGTCATACCTCTCAACAGGATATATCCATTGATAATGAGCTAGTCCTCCAAACTTTCATTCTACAACTAAAAGTTTAACTAAGTGCACCATAAACGTAAAAAAATGATGGCGGAAATATCATTTCTAATTGGCACAATATGTAAGGTACTCTAGATTCCAATAAGTCCAAATCTTCAAGTCGCATTGTTTTCGAACAAATTCCTCTGAAGATTCCAGATACCTCGATTAAAGGTTTTATAACATTTTTAGGTAATGATGCATGCAATGCAATTGGCAAGAGTTGTTGCACCAATATATGGCTATCATGACTCGTTTTACCCACTATAGTACGCTATCGAAGTTTGACACAACGTGAAACATTTGAAATATAACTATCTGACATTTTTTCATTTTTTGTAACCTTTAACAAATCATTTTTCTTTTTGTTACTCATTGTGAAAATAACTAGAGGTAAATATGTCTTATTTGCAGCTTTGATAACTGGATGAAGTTGTGTTTTCAAACTTATCTCCTGTAAGTCAAGGCATGTTGTTGGCTATCTTTTGATTTTTTTTTATTATCAATGTTCAGTAGTGTGCCAACACTATCATGCACCATATTTTTCTCAATGTGTATCACATCAAGATTACGACGCAATAAGTAATCTTTCCAGTAAGGCAAATTAAAGAAAATGATACGGTTCTTCCATGAGTATTCCCTAATATCAATGGACCCTACAACTCTATTTCTTTTACAATTTCTTCTAGCATTACATCTCCTCTAATTGTTCCAAACTTTCATTAGTTGTTGGCATATTAGTGGAGGATCAGTTCCTCATGTACCATCAAATGATCTTACTATCATTCTCCACCTATGATTTCTTGGCAAGAATCTTCTATACATATAGGAAAACTTTTTTTCATGTTTCAACAATTTAGATCGTGTATTACCCATACAATAAGGACATGCTAAATGACCTTTTGTACTCTATCTAAACAAATCACCATATGCAGGAAAATCATTTATCGTCCACATTACATCCTTACGCATTGTAAATATCTCTTTAGAGCAAACATCATAGGTTGATGCTCCAACTTCCCATAATTTCTTTAATTCTGATATTAGAGGCTCTTGGTATACTTCTATATTCATTGAAGGTGATGATGGATCCGATATAATCAACGATAACATGTAAATTAATAATCTCATGAACATCCAATGAGATAAATTGTAAGGTACCAACATAATAGGCCAAGTACTGTATGAATTGCTCATGTTACCAAAAGGATTAAAGTCATCCGCAGATAAACCTAGCCTAACATTGCAGGGGTCAAATGCAAAATTCTAATGTTGTGAATCAACCGTCTTCCAAGCCAAACCATCTATTGGATGCCTTAGTACCCCATCATTTGTGCGGCCTATAGCATGCCATTTCATTTGTGAAGAGGTCTTCGAGGAAACAAAAAAACTTTGCAATCTTGGTTAAAACAAAAACCACCATAACACTTTCACTGGACTTCTTTTACCTCTTTTAAACCTTTCTTCCATAGACTCTTTCTGCTTCCACTTTGATGCTATGCATACCACACATATTTCCATATTCTTATTGTCCTTCCAAAATAATATATATACAACCATTGGGACGTACTAAGATCTTCTCGTATCCAAGCCCTAAATCATTCATGCACATCTTTGCCTCATATGAATTTTTAAGCAATGATGCTCCTGTTGGGAGCAACTCATTCATGAATTCAAACAGTTCTGTAAATATGCTATTACTCCATCTGCCTAAACATTTCATATTCCAGAGACGTACGATAACACTAAACTTAGGTTTCATGCACCCTTCATATAATGGCTCATCAACATCTTTCAGCATATTGTAAAATTTATTAACTCTTTTGCTAGAATCTTGTCGGTTTTCATCTTGCACTTCAGCTTTTCCAGTTTCCACACCTATTTCAGACCCACCTTCAACTATTTCAAGATCAAACATAGAAAAAATTTCATATACCATGGTTGCCATCTCACTAGAGCCTTCATGTGCTTGCTCATTATTGTATTGGGCATCAATATCATGATAAGGTGTCTCCCTTTTCTCTCCCCATAAGCATACCAAATGGTATAACTTTGAGAAACTCCATTGCTAATCAAATGATCATATACTATGTTGGGCATGAATAGCATACACTACAAGAAAAATGGCCCTTTTTAGAGCCAAAAATCGCTGCAAATAACCCTAAAAATTGCTACAAATAACCTTTCGTAGCGATTTATGCTGCGCCAGACATTTGTCGCAATTGTTGACTCACTTAAAAGTTAAACCAACGAAACACAAAAATCATCGCGAAAGTTGTTTATTTGCAGCGATTTATTTCGTTGCTAATATTGTAGATTATGCCGCAAATAACGTTCATATTTCAGCTCTTTATCGCTGTGAAAAAGTATTTACAACGTTTTATATCATCGTGAATACACAAATATCACCACAAATATCTTCATATTATTTGCAGCGTGTTCAAAAATCACCGTGAATAATTTTCTTTGCGGCAGTTAAATTCGCCGCAAATAATATTGTCTCTTTTCCAGCAAGTAATTGTTGCTCCAAAAGACTATTTCTTGTAGTGATACACGATTCACATTTTCTACATCGACAAAAAATCAACGAATTTGTAGGACAACACTCACATTCAAACTTCATTTGTCAGTGCAAAACTAATAATCTTCCAATGTTTTTATGAACGTCAGAGCAATTATATGTTATTGCCAGCGAGTATAGGGGTGGGTAGCGGGTGCCTCCCACCTGCTGCACCACCTCGTTCGCCCAACCCCTGCGTGGCCGGGACAGGGGATCTGCCCTGCCCGTGTGAAAGGGGCGATGCGGAGGCGGGGGACGGAGGGGCGGAACTAAAAAGATATTTTAGTGTCATCATGTACACATGTACTCAGGCACATCGCTATATTATTAATAATGCAACTCACATGCAGAATGGAGTAAAATAATCAGAGTTAAGATAATATAGCGATGTGCCTGAGTTCATAACATAAAGTAAAAGATTTGTGCAAGCCTGGCCTACAATTAATGTCATAAGCACCATGCAGTGCGGGAATATATATAGAACCTGCTTAATAAATTGGTTGTGGATTTCGGAATCATCATGGATCTAGATATTCAAGCCTAGTACTACTCCACACCTCACATCAGGTTCGTTTAATTACCATGCATGTGATACCCCGTATTTACGTGTATTTTAACTAAGTAAATTATTACATTTATTAAGATTATGAGTTTTCTTGTTTTAAATTTTAGATGATTTATGTGATATTATTTTGAGATTTTTTTTAATTGTTAATTCAATGTGTTTTCTTGTTAATAATTATTGTTCATTATTTAAATTTCTCTTTATTTTAAATTAGTTTATTGTTGGATTTAATTATTTTATTTTTATTTAATCACTACGTTTAAATTATTTTATTTAGCTTGCTGTTTTGAAATCTTTTTCATTGGATCATTTTTGTGACCTAAGATGTGAGGATTGTATCTCATTTCTTTCCCTCACTTTTTCTTTTTCCTCATTTTCTTCTCTCCTCTCTCTCTCTTCTTTCTCGCGCGCAGCCCCTCTCTCCCCCGTCCATTTCGTCGTCCTCCAGCCACTGCTGCCATGTGCCCCACCGCCCCTCCCATTCTCTTCCTCACCTGCCGGTGACCTCCCATTTCATTCCCAGCCCCTCCTGCGCCACCGTTAACCTCCACGCACAGCTTGAATCCGCGACCACCATTTGCTCCAGCGCAGCCGTCGCGCCACCTCCGGCCACCATCTCTTCACCACATTATCCTTGACCTCCCAGCAACCTAACCGACCCATCCTCAGCTCTAATTTGCCACTAGTGAAGCTCCACCATCCACATTTCCGTTTTGAGCATTTTGGCCTTCAACAGCCCTCTACGCTGCCACCCACGGCCAACCACCACCACCACTAGCTTCACGGACATCCATAAGCCCTTCCCTAGCAATCTCAAGTCTTCGTTTGTTCCCGTTCAAAAACTAGCATTTTGAGACCTACGGCCATAGTGCATTTTGCACTGTTACGTTGTTGTGCTGCCACTTCTTACACCTCCGTGATCCTCCGAAAATTATAATAAAGTGCTGTAAGTATTTTTCCAATGAGCTTTCGTGATTTAAATGTATTTTTTCACTAACTCATTTTTATTGTGATCTGGTTGGTTGTGCCGGACTGAGTCCGAGGAGTAAGGGGGTCGGCTAGATTAAAGGATGAAGTTGTTTGTGTTATTGGACTATATTGTGGTTTGTCGGTTGTTGGATAATGTGTTGTATCATGTCACTGCATATTTACATACATGTTCATGTGTATATTTGAAAATTAGATTTTCATGTGAGAAATGATTTTGAATATGTCTATAAATGATTGGAATGACTGGTTTGAGTGAAATGAAAAGAGACTGTAGGGATGGTGGTAAGCAGGGACGGTGGTATAGTCCTGCCTGTGATTCCTGCCTACGGTGCACGCTATACGGACTGTGGTATAGTCCCGCCTATGATTCCTGCCTACGGTGCACGCTATAGGGATGGTGGTAGAGTTCCGCTTGTGATTCCCCCTTACAATGCTTTGATAAGTACTTATTGTGTGAGAAAGGAACTGTAGGGATGGTGGTAAGCAGGGATGGTGGTATAGTCCTGCTTATGATTCCCGCCTACAGTGTCCGATAAATATTTATGTTGTCAGTTTATGATGTAATGGTTACGAGCGCATTTTTTGAAAAAATGACAGATATTATTTATGGCGTGTTCTTGGTCAAATGGAGTTTTTGGTGTGCGTTGGAAAATAATTATTTGCGGGGAACATGAGGTTTTTGGGGTCACATTTGTGTTTTGTTATGTACTCAAATGTGTTGGCTGCATTAATGCATTTTTATCTCTTGGGTTGCTTGGTTGATTACTTGCTGAGATTCAAAATCTCAAGGTATTCGATACCCTGCGGTACCGTTATATGATATCGCAAATTTTGATGCAGATGAGGACGACGAGCATTAGGCTTTGGCTCCGCTGGAGGAGTGATCTGGGATTGTTCTCGTGTATCGAGATTCGTTTTATCATTCGTTTATGTATTTGCCCTTTGTAATATATTTTAGGATAATTGTATAACTTTTTAAAGGCAATTTATTTTGGATATTTATATTTAAATTTATGGTACTTAGTTGGTGAACTTTTAATTAACCGCTGCGACATTTATTGTGCACTTTTGCATGTTGCACACATTTGAGAACTTTTCATTAGGATGCGTGACCCGTGTTGTTATCATCCCAACGTCACGATTCTCAAGTTTCCGTACGTGGGAGTTGGGCATTGTAACACCCCGTATTTTAGTGTATTTTCACTGAAGGATTATTTTTATTTGTTCAAAAATTTATTCTCTTATTTTAAAATTATTGGATATTTTAAATGGTTTATTTTATGATCTTTAAATTGTGAAAATTAAATTGTTATGTTTTCTTAATATTTATTTATTATTGTACATTTAAATTGTTCTTCTTTTTAAATTAATTGATTGTAAGATTTAATTATTTTATTTTCATTGTATCATTACGTTTAAATTATTTTAATTGGGATGCTGTTTTAAAATCATTTTCGTTGGATTATTTTTTGTGACCCAAGATGTGGGGATTGGACCTCATTTCTTTTCCTTCATTTTTCTTTTTCCGTTTCTCTTTTCTTTTCTTTCCTTCCTTTTTTTTTTCTTTTCCTTCCCCCAGCATTCCCCCCCACCCCCCCGCACGCGACTCACCCCCCTCCCTCCCTCCCGTGCGCTTCTCCTTCCACCCAACCCACCGTCATCGCGCCGCCGTGCGCAACACCGCCCCTCCCATCAGCTTCCCCACCGGCCGGCGACCACCCCCCTCCATTTCCAGCTCCTCCATCGCCGCCGTTAGCCTCCACGCACCACTCCAAGTCGCGGCACATTTTGAGCTCCAACGCCACCGTCGCGCCACCTCCGGCCACTATCTTTTTACCACTTCATCCCTGACCTCTCGGCAACCCAATGGACCCAACCCCGGCTTCGATCCGTCATCGGTGAAGCACATCCAACCCCATTTTTATTTGGATATTTTTGTCCTAAAACTACCCTTTGCGCCGCCACCCAAGGCAAACCATCACCACCATTGGCTTCACCGACCTCTCTAGGCCCTACCCTATCAATTTCGGGTCTTAGTTTGTCTCCATTCAAAAGTGGGTATTTGAGACCCATGGCTACAGTGTATTTTACACTGTTACGTTGCGGAGTCACCACTTCTTGCACCTCCGTGATCCTTCGAAAATCATATTATAGCGCTGTAAGTATTTTCCAAAGAACTATTGTGATTTAAATATATTTTTGCACTAACTCATATTATTGTGAACTGGTTGGACATGCCGGACTGAGTCCGAGGAGTTCGGGGGTCAGATGGACTATGGACGGAGTTGTGTGTTTGGTTGGTATTATGAATTGTTGGTTGTTGTGGTGTTGTTCATGTACATGGCATATTGCACCCATGATCATGTTTGTAAAGGAAACTGGGTTTTCGTGTACGTGCATTCATGTTCATGTGTTTCATGAAAGCTGGATTTTCATGTGTTAAAGGATTTTTAGGTGCGTGTGTATCAAGACCCCAAGCTGAGATGGGGTATTATCTCGGTGGAGCTCATCTGGTCACTCGGGAGCGGAAGATACTGAGTGACGTCCCCTGGGTTGTCGCTGGGCGACAACGGGATCGAACGAGATGGTCTCGTGCCGACTCCGCAGCCCCTCTGCTGGTGGGGGCTAAAGGATGCTTGGCCACGTACGCGCTGGGCGCGAAACTGGGCATTGCTCGTTGCATAGTGAGTGCTTGGCCACGAACGCGCTGGACGCGTAACTGAGCATCCCTACAAAACCAGGACGTGCGGATGAGCCCTAGGGGAGATCATGGTGCATTGGTTAATGGAATAATAAGCTATTTTCTGGGAAAATAACGTGTTGATTAAATGGTTTTTATGTGATTCATTTTCTGGGAAAATGAGATTTTATTGATTTGGGTCATTTTTTGAAAAAATGACGGATTATTGTTTTTGGGCCAAAATGAGATTTTGGCTTGTGTTGAAAAATATCTATTCTCAAGGAAAATAGTATTTTTGAGAATAATGCATATTTCATCATATGCATGCATGTTGGTCGCATTAATGTATTTTTATCTCGTAGTTGTTCGGTTTATACTAACCTGCGGTACCATTTTGTGGTAACGCAGATTTCGATGCAGATGTAGCTGAGGGTGAGCCTGAGGATTCGGCTCCGCCCGAGGAGTGATCTGGGATCACTCGTTTTGTTTTGAGACTTGTAAATATTTATTATGGATGACTGTATAATTTTTAAACCTTTTAACTGATTGTTTAAATTGTATTAACAATTCTGGTACTTAGTTGTATTAATTATCCGCTGCGTTGTTTTTGTACACTGTTGCATGTACACACACTTGGCACTAACGTTGGGATGTGTGATCCTGTTGTCATCATTCTGGGGTCTCGATTCCCGTGTCTCCTTACATGGGGTCGTGGGCGCCACAGGTGATGTCAGAGCAGTTCGGCTCTAGGTAAAACTACATGTCCCATAGGTGGAGTACCAGAAAGTTTTAAAGTTGTGATTTGAAATTATTTGGTTTGAAGTATATTATTTTAATGGTTTTAATTTATTTATGTTTTTATATTTTTTTGGTTTTATTTATTTTATTATTTTCTATTTGTTTGTTTATTTTATATTATTTGTTTTATTTTATGTCTGGTTATTTTATTTTATTTATTTGCTTTTTTTTAATTATTTTATTGTGCACTACTTCATTTGTTTTATTAATTTTATTTATGATATTTTATTGTTAGTTTGATTCATTTTGTTGTATATTATTTATTTATGAAATTTTATTTTATTTTGTTTTGTTCGGAGTTGAAAAGCAGGTTAAGAGTTGTACTATGGCAGGAAGATGGTACGATTGTGAATGTCATTGTTAGACTTGAACATTTAGTGTAGTAGGCTTGAACTCTTGGCAACTGGATTGTTTTAATATCGAGGCTTGAAGGGAACGGCATGATCTGGGTGAACTCTTTGGAGTAGGAACTCAAGTTGCTGCTAAGGAGGGGAATAGTTTTAAATTGCTTAGGATAATTGAGGTTTTATATTTCGTGGAGATGTCATGAGGCTATAGCATAGGAGGTTGTAAGTTCAACGAATTCCAAGGTTAGATTTTTTAGAAGGTCACCTAAGGTTTGAGGCCTTATAGTTTTTAGGAAATAAATTTATTGGATTTAAGGTGATAGGTTCAATAAGCATTTGAATGATTAGTTAGATTAGAAGTTTTCCATTTTGCCGACTTTGATAAGCAGTTTGGTAACATTTGGGGTTTTAGAATTTACAAGTTTTATAAGGTGAATGTTTTAGAATTAAGGTCATCGATCTGCAAGATTTTGGAAAATGATTTTTATCTGGTTTAAGGTTTTAGAATTGCAGAGTTGAAGGACTGAATTAAATAGGATTGATCAGAGTTGAGTTATTGATATGAGGAATTTTAGGAGAGAACTTCTTTGGAGATGGAAGGTAATGATCTAGTTGGTGTATTTTCCAAGGATTGAAGATGTTGATCTAGTTCAGTAAATGATTGTTTTTAGCTCAAGGTTATAGTAACAGGTTGAGGATTTAATCCATATCAATTTTAAGGAATAATAGATGGTGCGGACGTAGGAAATGATTCTTATTGATTTCGAGGATATAGACTCAGATGGTGGAAATGGTAGTGACAGATCACTTACACGTTTGGAGGATTATTGGTTCTAGCTAAGTGTGTATGAGATCGATGCGTAGTAGTGGTGAGTGTGTATGCATTTCGGAGAGTACAAGGGTCCTTATCTCATTTTTGGCTTGGAAGAAGTGTCTTGGGTAGGTGTTGAAGATAAATAAATACAATAGTATTAAATTCAAGAGATTTTGGTTTGGAGTTTTTGGTGAGTCAATTGGAGTGTGTAGTCGTAACAGATTACTCAATGGAATGACGGTTGACAATAATTATTGTGATTATCTATAGGAATTAATTGTGACTTGAGGTTACCTAGGAATTTAAATTTTGAGGTTATACATTCTTTGGAGATTGAGTATTCAGTTGGTTGAATTAAGGACATTGTTATTTAACTTGAAGAGAGATTGATGGGTCGTCATGTTTGGTGTATGATAAGATCTTGGAAGTTGAAGTTTAGGCATTAGCGATGAATAATATGATCAAGTATGTGATTTAATCAAGTATTAGAATCCTTGGGTGATTTGCATTGGCTTTTGGTGGATTGATGATTTGAGCAGTAGGGCTTGCCTTGAGGTTTATTAGTGATGTGTTATTGAATGAGCTAGTCGTGCTAATACTAGCTTATAGGAGTAGAAGTAGCTGGGCGAGTTACCAAGGAGGTTTTATTAATGTTTTGGTGAAGTCAATGATGGTTCGTAATGAGTTTAATCACCGCTAGAGTAGATGTTATTCTGAATGTCGGTGATGAGCTTTTGGGTTTAGATTATTGGATAGAAGTTTATAGGTGCTCTTTTTGGTTGGTCGGGTTGGAATCGAATCTTTTTAAGGTATGTTCCTTATCGTAGATGAGACGGATATATTTTGGGTTGAGGTTGCTTATTTTTCAATTTGGGATGCTGAGGTTGGTTTTCTGTCTATGATCATAGATGTTACGGAATATTGATTTTGATCAAGGCAGCGGGAGTTAATTGAGGAATATGAGTGATTACTCCTGGTGTTGGGAAAAAGAGTATTTTCTACCAAAAGGTGGTAAGAGTTTTCTAGTTAGTAGGTATGGAGCCACCTTGTACTCGATGATGCTAGTTTTTATGAGGACATAAATTTTATGCATGTGGCGAATTATCAGAGTGTGCAGCAGAAGCGTGATATTTGTGGCTGTAGTTAAGAGTTCGAATTTTGTGCTGATCTTGAGGAATTAGTGGTGACTTGAATTTTTAGATGATGCTTGTAGTTGGAGATTAATCTTTTGGTTGTGCAATTTGTTATTGATGGTTAACCTTGGAAGTGGCCATTAGGTTACCAAATGTAGAATTCAATGGAGGTTTAGAAGTTGAAGCATAGGAACTGATTGAGGTTAGCATGGATTATTGTATGGAGCTATTGATTATTGAAATTTTCTGGATATTGTATTAAGGTTCTTGTGGAAAATAAGATTTTGGTTAGTATAGTCATCTAGGAATATTGGTCGTGGTGTGCCACTAGAGGACTAATACGAGTATGTTGGATATCGCCATTTTTTTTTTAGCAATGTGCCACGTGCCGTCAAGTTAAGGCTGAGCTTTAAGGACTTGCTAGTAGACTTCAACCTCTCCCTATTCCTAAGTGGAAGTAGGATCATATTTTTATAGATTTTGTTGTGGCTTTGGTGAGGACTCCTACTGAAAAGAACTCAGTTTGGGTGATAGTTTATCGGTTGACCAAGAGTGCCTATTTCTTGCCTATCAATAATACCGACTCTTTGGGTAAAATGACTCGGTTGTATGTTAAGGAGATAGTGCGTTTGTACAGAGTACCCAAGAGTTTCGTGTCGGATCGGGACCCGCGGTTCACGTTCCATTTTTGGAAGAGTTTGCAGGCAGCTTTAGGCACTAAGTTATAGTTTAGTACTGCATATCACCCACAGACAGACGGTCAATCAGAGCGTATTATCCAGACTCTTGAGGATATGTTGCGTGCTTGTGTTTTGGAATTTCAGGGGAGTTGGGAGAATCACCTGCCGCTAATTGAGTTTGCTTACAATAACAATTTTATTCCTCCATTCAGATAGCCCCGTATGAAGCTTTGTATGGGAGGAAGTGTAGATCACCGTTGTGTTGGGATGAAGTTGGCGAAAGTAAATTGATTAGGCCTGAGATAATTCAAGAAATGAAGGATCAAGTTCAATTTATAAGGACTAAAATAGCGGAAGCCCAAAGTCGCCAAAAGAGTTATGCAGATACAAGGAGAAGAGACTTATCATTTGAGATAGGTGATTGGGTTTACCTTAAAGTCTCTTCGATGAAGGGGGTTAAGCGCTTTGGCAAGAAGGGTAAGCTTAGTGCGAGGTATGTTGGCCCTTTCCAGATTATAGAGGAAGTTGGGCTAGTTGCTTATAGAGTTGCTCTGCCAGATTATTTTGGAGATGTCCATGATGTGTTTCATGTGTCATCTTTGAAGAAGAGTTTTGGACAGCTAGAGCCGCGTTTTGTCGACTCTGAACGCATTGAACTTCGGCCTAATCTTTCTTATGAAGTTGCCACGACTCAGATTGTGGATTGGAAAGAGCAAAGGTTAAGGTCTAAGATAATACCTTTGGTGAAGGTGTCATGGGGCGATCCGTTGGCTCAGGATTTCTCTTGGGAGAGAGAAGCTGACTTGAGAGAGCATTACTTATGCTTTTGGGCGTTGGTGATGGTATGTTATCTCAAGCGTGTTCTGGTTGTATCATGTATCCTATTTTAGCATAATGTATGGCCTTACAAATTTCGAGGACGAAATTTTTTTTAAGGGGGAGGATGTAACACCCCGTATTTTAGTGTATTTTCACTGAAGGATTATTTTTATTTGTTCAAAAATTTATTCTCTTGTTTTAAAATTATTGGATATTTTAAATGGTTTATTTTATGATCTTTAAATTGTGAAAATTAAATTGTTATGTTTTCTTAATTTTTATTTATTGTTGTACATTTAAATTAATTGATTGTGAGATTTAATTATTTTATTTTCATTGTATCATTATGTTTAAATTATTTTAATTGGGATGTTGTTTTAAAATCATTTTCGTTGGATCATTTTTTGTGACCCAAGATGTGGGGATTGGACCTCATTTCTTTCCCTTCATTTTTCTTTTTCCCTTTTTCTTTTCTTTCCTTTCTTTTTTTTTTCTTTTCCTTCCCTAGCTTTCCCCCCTCCTGCGCGCGACTCACCCCCTCCCTCTCTCCCGTCGCGCCGCCATGCGCGACACCGCCCCTCCCATCAGCTTCCCCACCGGCCGGCAACTACCCCCTCCATTTCCAGCTCCTCCACCGCCGCCGTTAGCCTCCACGCACCACTCTAAGCCGTGGCGCATTTTGAACTCCAGCACCGCCGTCGCGCCACTTCCGGCAACCATCTTTTCACCACTTCATCCTCGACCTCTTGGCAACCCAATGGACCCAACCCCGGCTCCGATCCGTCACCAGTGAAGCACATCCAACCCCATTTTCGATTTGGGTATTTTTGGCCTAAAACCACCCTTTGCGCCGCCACCCACGGCAAACCATCACTACCATTGGCTTCACCGACCTCTCTAGGCCCTACCCTATCAATTTCGGGTCTTAGTTTGTCCCCATTCAAAAGTGGGTATTTGAGACCCACGGCCACAGTGTATTTTATACTGTTACGTTGCTGAGTCACCACTTCTTGCACCTCCGTGATCCTTCGAAAATCATATTATAGCGCTGTAAGTATTTTCCAAAGAACTATTGTGATTTAAATATATTTTTACACTAACTCATATTATTGTGAACTGGTTGGACATGCCGGACTGAGTCCGAGGAGTTCTGGGGTTGGATGGACTATGGACGGAGTTGTGTATTTGGTTGGTATTGTGAATTGTTGGTTGTTGTGGTATTGTTCATGTACATGGCATGTTGCATGCATGATCATGTTTGTAAAGGAAACTGAGTTTTCGTGTACATGCATTCATGTTCATGTATTTCATGAAAACTGGATTTTCATGTGTTAAAGGATTTTTGGGTGCATGTGTATCGCGACCCCAAGCCGAGATGAGGTATTATCTCGGTGGAGCTCCTCTGGTCACTCGGGAGCGGAATATACTGAGTGACATCCCCTGGGTTGTCGCTGGGCGACAACGGGATCGGACGAGATGGTCTCGTGCTGACTCCGTGGCCCCTCTGCTGGTGGGGGCTAGAGGATGCTTGGCCACTCACGCGCTGGGCGCGAAACTGGGCATCGCTCGTTGCGTAGTGGGTGCTTGGCCACGAATGCGCTGGGCGCGGAACTGAGCATCCCTACGAAGCCAGGATGTGCGGATGATCCCTAGGGGAGATCATGGTGCATTGGTTAATGGAATAATGAGCTGTTTTCTGGGAAAATAGCGTGTGTTGTTAAAAGGTTTTTATGTGATTCATTTTCTGGGAAAATGAGATTTTATTGATTTGGGTCATTTTCTGGGAAAATGACGGATTATTGTTTTTGGGCCAAAATGAGATTTTGGCTTGTGTTGGAAAATATCTATTTTCAGGAAAAATAGTATTTTTGAGAATAATGCATATTTCATCATATGCATGCATGTTGGTCGCATTAATGTATTTTTATCTCATAGTTGTTTGGTTTATACTTACCTACGGTACCATTTTGTGATAACGCAGATTTCGATGCAGATGAAGTTGAGGATGAGCCTGAGAATTCGGCTCTGCCCGAGGAGTGATCTGGGATCACTCGTTTTGTTTTGAGACTTGTAAATATTTATTATGGATGATTGTATAATTTTTAAACCTTTTAACTGATTGTTTAAATTGTATTAACAATTCTGGTACTTAATTGTATTAATTATCCGCTGCGTTATTTTTGTACACTGTTGCATGTACACACACTTGGCACTAAAGTTGAAATGTGTGACCCTGTTGTCATCATCCTGACATCTCGATTCTCGTATCTCTTTATATAAGGGTCGTGGGCGCCACAGGCATCACAATGCATGCAAACCCAGTACTAGTTAGTCATCCCAAGCCTAAAAATTTTCGTAAACGAAAAGCTAATTAATTGAAAAAGTCCATGCATGCATTGAAAAAGTCTATGATCTTATATATTATACTGTAGGCTAGGAGGACGCGGAACATACGTACATAAACCCTAATTTTAATAATTGATTGTTCAGAATTTTCAAGAGAAACATTTGAATTTCTAGAGAGTCAAGGTTAAGTACTACTATTATATATTGCTATTGCAATTTGATTATTTTATTGATTAGTACTTATACACACACATATATATGTATGATGAACTTAATTAGTCAGAAACTTTGAATAAAGATACTTCTACTTTTTGGTAAACATGATGCATTTGACAAGCACTACTACTGATCATGCACAAGTTTTTGACAAAAAAGGGCAGGCAATAGTTATTATATTGTAATCAAATATTGCATTCGAGCTGTGGGTCGTATAATCTAGATCATAGATGCTCATTCTATATATATATATATATATATATATATATATATATATATATATATATATATATATAAGTCTGTCCTGATCTGCATGCTATATATTATATCCTTATTTTCTTTTTTCAAGTTTTTACGCACCCACATTACGTACTACTCGATCGAAGCAATTAATCCTAGCTAGTTCATGACCTTATATTAATTTCCTCAAGAAGTAGAATCTGAAGTACTCATGCACGTTTCATTTTTCCACTTATCTCAGACGTTTCTAAATCAAGCATCAAATCATGTGGCTAGCCAGCTAGCTTCATGTTCATCTGAAGCTTCCCATACAATTAATTAGTACGTACCACTAATGGTGACTTAATTAAAATCCTTTAAAACATACTATATATAGATCAGATGATATTACAAAATAAAGCATCGGATTTGGAGGACTTTTATGGATGATCCCTCGTTACTAATTTCGAAATTAAGCATGCAGTACTACTGTTGACAGAAAACATCAATATAACAGTAGAATGTCTCTTGATCCCATGAAACTCTATCCCTACGTACTAAAAGAATTTGGAAGGTGCATGGAAGGAGGAAGCTAGCAAGCTAGTTAGCTAGGCGTGTGCGCAGAGTAAACGTCCCTCCTCAACAATCAAAAGATGTTTAAGTTTAGAGGATTTGAAATAAAAGTAAAAATTTAAATAAAATATTATTATAATACTAACCACAATTCCCCAAGCCGAGAGCTTTCCGAGAGTACCTTCTTCATGCCAAGCTAGCCTTTGATTACCGAGCTGTGGAATGCCAAGTTGTCAGACAAGTACAAGATCAAGTAATTATTTGTATTACGTAAGATCGCCCATCATGTGTATAATGGCGAGCAGTAGTCCTCCCCTAGCTAGCTAGGTAGGTTTTTAAGGGATAAGAAATTACTAATTGAGAAATGCTTTTTATTTTGAAAATGTATCCTGAATTTATGTTTCGAATGATTATTATTATTTTTTATTTAGTGATTATGAAAGTATTTTTTAATGATATTATAAATTTTTTATTTTTTTAAAAATATTTATGATAACTAAAAAAATACATAAAAAAAAATAACTCATTCTAAATATTTTTTCAAAATATTTTTTCGATCAACTTAACAGTTATCTTACTAATTTTATTTAAGTAAACATGCATGCACGCATGCATGCAGAGTAGTACTTCACGGCCTGGCCACCTCGAAGGCCACTTCGAAGGCCTCTCATCGCTGCAGCTAGCTAGCTAGGGGTCCCAATTACGAACGATCAGATCACTGCATATTAATTCATTTGAACTGGATTCTGTTAAAGCTAATTAAGCCGGCCTGTAATTACATGACTAATTGATTAGTTAAAACTATATATATTTCGCTTCGATCGGTTGTACCGTGTACGTATGATCGCGATCTGCATGGCTTATGGCTATTGCGCAGTATTTGGAGAATTTTGTCAACTGGATACATACATATATATATATATATATATACTCCTACGACGTTAATATATCATTCATAAGTAATTATTTTAATTGGAAACGATACATGGTGATCTATCCATACACAAAGCAATATCATATCATATAGAACTTAATTAAGTAGTGCCTAATTCCTTGTTTTCCGAGAAAGAAAAAAGATAGAGAAAGGCCCGTCATGATCTTATCAAGCCGAAAAAGCACATGCAGTACGTATATATATTAACATATAATATAAATCTTTCGTCTTTATATATGTATGCCATCACGGGCATTACATTAATTTATCCTCTAGTATCGAAGGAGACAACAAGAGCGAGCTAGCTAGCACACACCCCTCACATCACGCACAAATTAAAAAGACTACAATTTAATCGATCATATCTCGATCGATCGGCCTTGCGGATTCAATGGATTTTTTCTTTTATTAAAATATCCTTAATTTAATTTAAGATAGCTTGATAAATATCATAGATATATAGTTTCGTATTGACATATTTCATGAGTAGTTGACTCTTCTACAATTCGACCTGATTTCTCCGTCGTCTCCCGTCAGGGGCTTATATTTCCGAGTTTTATCATTGACCGAGCAAATCTTTCAAAGAAATCGCTCTGACTATTTGCAAAACGTTCGACAATGTCAATTGTGTCGGCCCCACTTGTTGAATACAGAACTTGATCGCTTGTAAGGATCCCTTTCTTGTTTTGGAGGAGTTTGAAGTATTCATTGTCAAAGATGTCAGGAGTAGTGGGATCAAAGCTGGCAAGTGTACTGTTGCCTCCACCGTCAGGACATCTCCGGCGAAGCGTTTCCATGTATGTCTTGTCTACGGTAGGGTCTGGGACGCCAGTGTCGTTGAAGTTGTAAAGGCGGTGACGGAAAAATATGCATTGCGAACGACCGAATGTATGTCCACCTGCGAATAAATTTAACAGCCATGCTTGCCCATGATCAAAACTGAATAATATCATGTTGTATTAATTTGGTAAAAATATTTTATAATTTATCTAATTTTTTCTATGGATGGATCATTAATTACCAGATAAAGCAACAAGATCAGTGGTGTCGAGTCCAAAACCATCAAACTTGCTTGTAAGATTCTTAAGGGTATCGAAAGGAGTTGGAATGAGATCATTAGCTCCTTGTCGGTTGGCAGTCCTACTATCTCTTCTTCCCAATGGAATTTCCCACGTCGGGCCTCCAGCCTACATATTAAAAACTAATTTATATAATATATATTCTACATTTAATTGTTGTTTTTATGAGCCTATCATGTTCGATCGAGATAGAGAAAGAGCTATATCGTACGTACACTTGGAGAAAAATATATATGTATTTTCATTAAGAGAAGTGGTATTTTCATTAAGAGAAGTTGATAAAATTAGAAAAGATGTATAAATCTTATAAGTAGCTAGCTAGCTAGCTAATTAAGGAACATAAATAATCAAGGTAGATTAATTTATAATTATATATATATATGGTTGTTGTTTGGTACGTAGGGTTTTACAGACATATATATATATATAATATAATTAATTATTAAGATGATGATGATCATGATAGAATTACCAAAGAAACCAAGATCTGAGAAGCAAGGGCTAAAATATCTGCACAAGAAACAACTCCAGGGCAAACATTTTCTAACGCAGCTTTAACTTCATCGACGACTTCAAATCCAGCAGCTGAGTTGTTATTAGGAAGTGCCTCTTTCTCGCTCTCTATTCCATCTGCGTTGTCTAGCAAAATTGAACCATCGCAACCCTACACCCATTCACACCCCCTGCAGTTAGATTAATATGCATGCATGTATATATGGTTACAAACTCGAAGGAAATTCCACATGATCGCCTACGTATAGCCAGCTTTTTCTCGGATTTCGTTTTTCATATTTTTTGGATTTGAAGCTCGTAAGAGTTCTATTTATAGGGTACTGATCGTTCAAACCGAAGTTGGATTAAGCATTGAACGGTATTCCATCCATAAATTTACACATGGATCGAGGTACGTATACGTACTGATCACCATCAAAATTAATAAACGATATAATTATATAATAAATTACTTACATCGACAATACAATCGTGGAAATGGAGACGGATGATTTTGGCACCAATTCGGACGTCTTTTTGTGCAGCCTCCTCTACCACACCACGCACGACGCTCGACACATTTGGACACCTGCTCTCATAAAACGTGGTAGTCAGTCGACGTTGATCACCATTAGACCATGAACACAAAAAACTACTGGCAACAAGAGTACTAAATATTGCCAATTTAACTAAAAAAGAAGACATAATATTAATCTTCTCTTTTTTTTTCTCTGCTGATCTAGATCAAAAGAAATAATTAGATAAAGAAAGGGAGAAATGAGCTCTAGCTAGCTCTTTTATATCGAAATGGAACTCATGGTCAGAGATTGTTTGCTCATAACTACTGTATACATGTGTGTTCTGAAGGTTACAATATGCAAGGTATGGATTTGCTCGAAACTAGAGGCACTCCGCTTTATATATAGAACTAGGGAGAGTGATCATTAGCTTGCAATATTATATTTACATATATATATATATATATTAGCTAGAAAAGTCATATATTATTGTATATATAGTAATTGATCGATCATATTATACTTTGAATATCATAAATATATATTTCGATCAGGCCATGATCGATCATCATGATGTGTGGTCGGCTGTCAGTTTGAATTAGGGCCGTTTGTAATTTGGAAGATACTAAGATCAACTTAGTTCAATATAATTTTAAATTGAGTTTAACATCAAATGCTTAACTCTCAAATTACTGAACATCATTCAATTCAAAACTGAGACTCACAACTTTTTTCAACTTAACACCTCTTTACCGCACGCGCGCACAGGACTCACAACATTTTTTAACTTCCTATAAATACATCTAAACTCATTTTAATATCAAAATACATATAAACTCATATTAGGTGAGCCCCACAAAACTCACTCCACCATGTCAACTCACTTCTATATATTCATAAAAAATTCAACTCATCTCAACACATCGATCCAAACGGGTCTTAATCTTCTTTCGTTCTTCCCTTTTGTTGAAGATTTGTCTTGTTACCTTTTTTCATATGAGTAATGCTACTTATCATCATAATTCTTATCATCCTCTCAACATCTTATGATGTGGCATTATATGATTGGAGACTATTTATTATATTTCACTTGTGAACTTATTATCTAATGCAACATCATAAAATGATAAAAAAATAATGAGAAAATGAATGATGAATAGAATTTTCCTTTGCATATATAATGGGTGGATGTGAATCGTCAAGGCACTGATCTTTGATTAACGTAGTCGATCCGGATCGAGTACTTAAAATTCAATGGAAATAATCAAAAGCCATTAACCTTTCATGCAATTAAGTAACAAACTAAGTACAGACCAATTAAATTTGATCAAGAAATAGTCCTCGAAGCGTGTCATGAGCTTAATTTCTAGATTACCCTCGATATTTTCACCTGCATGTAATGAATTAGTCAGAATTATAATAATAAGAATAATAATTGAGCTAGCATTTAGATAATTTGTTATCAGAAAATGGTCATGATCATCGGATTAACGTCGACGTCTTTATAATTATTATATATATATAGCTAGGTAGCGTACGCGACTAATTACATAGTTCTTGAATTGTTACGTACATACTTACGAGGCTGGCCACCTGCCTAGCTATACATTTATATATATATATAATATACATCAGTCATTATTTCCCATATAATATAATTACTTTAACTAGTTAATTACATTATTTTCCATTTGAAAAGTTTCAACTATATTTTCTGTGCGTCATCATGATATTCATGATTAAGGGCTCTCCCGTTTGGATATATATATCTCAAACCAATCTCAAACCAATTATCTCATATCATTTTATTTTCTTCTCAAACATCACTAAAATACAAACACTTTTCAATTTCAAATATTAAATAATTTATTCATCTAATCATTATGTACCCAATCATTATAATTTTCTAGACTTTTAAACGAAGCACAAAAAAGAATTCAATTTTTTCAAATTTCAAAACAAAAATAATATTATAACGATATTTTAATTTTATAATATTTTTATTCAATATTTTCTTTTTCATTTTTCAAAACCCAATAAAATATCTTAACTCAAATCATTTCACTACTATTCACAAACAACCTCACTACATCTCATAGATTTCTCCTCTCATCAAGATGATCAGAGGAGAAATCTCAAGATTCAAACGATATCTTTAGTGCATGTCTAAAGTAGAATATATGATACTTCACATGATTAATCATCATGATCATGATCATGTTATCAAAAGTATTTAGCATGCATATATTTATATATATATATATATATATATATATGTATACCTTAATTGAGTTTATATATATATCAATTAGTAGATATTATATGATCATTGAAATTTGATCGAACATGTTCTTTGGTCTTTTTCCTTTAGTACTCCCATTACGTTTTTGTACATGCATAATGTGAAATCTAATGAAAAATTTTATTTGAACATGAACTAGCTATTTATACAATTAATGTTCCAAAGTAACTAATTAATTTGCACACGACCAAGAATATTTATAACTTTCAGTGTTTTGTTTTTATTTTTTTTAACTTCCTCTGTGATTTAAAAGCCTCGATCTATGAATTTTTTGTAGTCACGAAACCAAAAATCTATGAGTAGTTGAGAACATCAAAATTAATTAGTACATACGTTAAAAAATCTAAAACTGCGCGCATGATATTGTGACATTGTCAGTCGAATTTAACAAAAATGGGCAGACTCTCATCGGAATTAATCACATGATGTATAAAACCTTACCATATTCAACAAAGAAATTGTCACTTTTTTTAAATAATACTAATAATATATTATCAAGAACAAGAGCTAGCTGGCACCTTAATTATATAATTATGAAAGCTAGGCGTTAATTAAGGTTCCTACGAATTCATTTGTTCGTTGTGACCTCATCATGATGTACTCACTGATCATGAAGGTGTGAAATGCTGACCACGTGGGTGTAAAACTCCGGGGAACTAATGAAAAGTAGAGAATGAAAGTGACGTGAAAAAAAACAAAAAACAAAAAAACATAGAAAGAAAGGAATAGCTAGAGAAAAGACAACGGATCAGGAAGCGCCTGGGGATCGAGTGAAGCCTATATAGAACTAAGCAATCTCCATTATTTGTATATAAAGGTCAAGCCTAGACAGCGCTATGGTAAACTACTTCTTTTGTTTTTTCACTCAAAATAATAAAAAAAAAAAATGATAGATGCAGGAGATTTAGTGCAGGGATTGCGCACGAACAATCTACGTGGAAATTGATATGGTGCGTTTTTGTAGCGCCCCTGACCCCCACGTACAGAAACTCGGGAATCGGGATGCACGGATGATGACAACACGGGTCACGCATCTCAATGATAAGTGCTCAAGTGTGTGCATTATGCAAGAAGTTCACAACAAAAATCGCATCGATTAATTAAGAGTTAGCCAACTAAGTACTAGATACTTAAATATAGATATCCAAAATAAATTGCCTTTAAAAAGTTATACAGTTATCTAATATAAATATAATACAAATCAAATACATAGCCAAAAAGTGGGAGACAAATCCCAATACACAAGCAAGTGATCCCAAATCACTTCTCCGGCGGAGCTGAATCCTCAAGCTCTTCGTCCTCATCTGCATCAAAATCTACGATACTATAAAACGGTACCGCAGGGAGTCGAATACCGTGAGATTATGAATCTCAGCAAGTAATCAACTAAGCAACCCAAATGATAAAAATGCATTAATGTAGCCAACAAACATGAGTACATGACGAAACACAAATGTGACCCAAAAACCTCATTTTTCCCGAAACTGATTATTTTCCAACGCATGCAAAAAAAATCTCATTTAACCCAAAACACGCCATGAATAATATCCACTATTTTTTCAGAAAATGGCCTAATCATAAACCAACCATTTTTCTAGAAAATGGTGCTAGTAACCATTAATCATAATCCGTCATTTACCCCAAAAAATGGCCCAACATAGTCATTTAGGCAGGAATCATAGGGGAGATTCTACCACCATCCCTACTGCGTGCACTTTAGGCGGGAATCGCAGGCGGGACTACCACTATCCTTGATTACCACTATCCCTACAGTTCTTTTCGACATGACAAGGGGTACCTATAAGAGCACTGTAGGCAGGAATCATAGGAGGGACTCTACCACCATTCCTGCTTACCATCATCCCTACCACATGCAACGTAGGTGGAAATCACAGGCGGGACTATACCACCATCCCTACTGTGTGCACCATAGGCAGGAATCACAGGTGGGATTATACCACCTTCCCTACAGTCTCTTTTCCTTTCTCTCAAATCAGTTAATTCAATCATTTCAAATATACTCAAAATCATTTCGCATTTCAAGTATACACATGAACATGTATGCAATTATGCGAAAATCCAGTTTTCATTTACAGACATGAACATATGTGTAAATGCATTGTATACGACACAACACAAATATTCATTAGCCAACAAAACTCAACATAATCAAATCACACAAACAACTCTATCCTCCAATCCAACTAACCCCTTTACTCCTCGGACTCAGTCCGACACAACCAACCAGTTTACAGTAAATATGAGTTAGTGCAAAAATACATTTAAATCTCAAAAGTTCTTTGAAAAAATGCTTACAATGCTATAATATAATTTTCGAAGGATTGCGGAGGTGTTAGAAGTGGCGACACAGCAATGTAACAGTGAGAAAATGCATAAGGTCGTGGATCTCAAAATGCTAGATTTTGAACAGAGACAAACGAAGACTTGAGATTACTAGGGAAGGACTTAGGGACGTTGGTGAAGCTAATGGTGGTGGTGGTTGGCCGTGGGTGGCGGCGTGGGCGGTGGTTGAAGTCTAAAAAACTCAAATCGAAAATAGAGATGGATGTACTTCAATGGTGGCGGATCGGGGCTGAGGATGGGTGGGTTAGGTAGCTGGGGGATCGCCGACGATGTGGTGAAGAGGTGGTGGCCAATGGCAGCGCGACAGCGGTGCGCAAGCTCAATGGGTGCAACGACTTGAAGCCGTGTATGGAGGCTCAAGATGGCGTGAGAGGGGCAGAAAACGGAGGGGTGAGGTCACCGGCCTGTGGGGAGACAGTTGGGAGGGGTGGTGACAGAAATGGGTAGTGCACGGCGGTGCTGTGGAGGATGACGCAACGGACGGAGGAGAGAGGGAGGAGTCGTGCGCGGGAAAAGATAGAGAGAGGAGAAAAAGAAATGAAAAAGAATAAAAAAAAAATAAGAGGAAAAAGAAAAATTGAAGGAAAGAAATGAGGTTCAATCCTCACAACTTGGGTCACAAAATTGATCCAACGAAATTAATTTCAAAACAATGACTTAAATAAAATAATTTAAACATAGCGACTAAATAAAAATAAAATAATTAAATCCAACAATAAACTAATTTAAAATAAGAACAATTTAAATAATGAATAATAATTAATAACAAGAAAACACATTGAATTAATAATTAAAAATCTTAAAATAATATCACGTAAATCATCTAAAATTTAAAATAAGAAAATCCATAATCTTAATAAATGCAATAATTACTTAGTGAAAATACACGTAAATATGGGATATCACAGTTTTGCACGAACGAGACATTCAGATTCCTTCCTCCATCTCCCTCCTGCATTCTCCTTCATCTCCCTCTCCATCTCTTAATCTTCCCCAGACCCAATATGGGTTTCTGAATCCTAATCCCCACATCATCTCCCTCCTCCATTCCCATTGTCCTCGGTTATCGAAGCGCAACCAAGTCCCGAGATGGGTTTTTGAACCCAGAAACCCAAGGTACTCTCTCTCTCTCTCTCTCTAGATTTGATTCCGTTTTGTTCTCTTCTTCTGATTGCTTTCAAACTTATATTGGTGTTTTCCAATTCATTCTTGGATTGTTGAATTGTATCTATAAGGACATGAATCTCATGTTTTGCATCATCAAGCATGCTTTCATACTTCTCACTCGTTGCTCTAAAGGCCAACTTCAGATTTTCTATCTGGGTCTCATAATTTTCATGCTCAACTTGACTGGATAGTAGAGACCTCGTGCAAGGCTGAAACTAAGCTTTCCATCGCCTTCTTGTTCTTCTCTTCTTCATCCCTGGAATTTCCCAATTTATTAAAAGTTTATTTTTTTTCCTCTAACAGGGTCTGAGCACTAGAAGCTGCAAGCTTCTCATTGTTCAAAGCATGGGCTTTCTCCTCCTTCACAGTGTCAAGCTCCGAATTTCCCTCTAGTTGTTTCATGAACGAATTCAGATTTTGGTGGAGGAGGTGAAGTGTTCACTGTTTATGAAATGGGTTGCAAAAAGAAAGCTCACTGTTTCAAAAATGAGGGAGACGAACGTGAATGGCAGGGAATGATGACGTCGATGAATGCCTATCAATTTTTTTCTTTTCTTTTGTTATTTCTTTAATTATAGCTAACCTGGCAATGAGACCTCATTCGTGTGCAATATCTACTCCAAGTTACCTGCTCGTAGAAGAACTAAAATAATATATATATATATTATATATATATATATATATATATATATATATATATATATATAATGGCTCGTGTATAACAAAGCATAATGCAAATATTCATGATCATGACTAGTCTACTGCATGAATTAATATCCAGTTTTTTTTTTCTTTTCTTTTATATATATAAATATATAAAGGAGGAGCATGTATACGAACCATGCAATGACTCATGTCTAGAGGTTTGAAACCTAAAAGCATTCTGGGAGAAAATGAATGTATTGGATTTTTATAGTCATATGCTCTTGAAGGCAGTTTTTAGCTTTGTGCGTGAGAATGAGAGACGTCTTCTTCTTGTAGACATGATATATGCATTATGTATGTATGTTGGGCAGTGCTATTCCTTTTCTTTCAGCTGCTAGAGGTAGAGGGATGCTACTTATTATCATATACCACGCACTTTACATATTTTAAAAAAAATTATTTTTTATTTTATTCTTGTTTAACTAATTGAGTTGTTCTACTTATCATCCATACACCACATACTTGTTATAGAAAAAATGAAAAAAAAAATTAAAAGAGGTGTGGTGTGTGCTGGGAATGGCTTATGCAAATCTTAATAGCATTTGTGGCCGGACTAAACCGCCGCAAAATGGTGACAATTTACGGCTAGGACTTGAACGGTATACAAACATTTTGCGGCTGGTAATTATGATAATTGCAGCAAGAAAAGTTGACGCAAAGTATGTGATTGTTGCGGCTTGTTTTGGTTTCTAAAGTAGACGCAAATAATCAATTGCGTCTGAAATTTCACCTTTATGGGGCAATTGGTCTCGCCGGAATTGGACACTTTTCTTGTAGTGGGGGGGGGTGATAAGTAGAATTATTCAAATGTAAAAAACAACATGAGGATATATATTGTTAAAGGAAGCTCGGGAGAGTCTTGGGAAATGCTTGTAACACCAGCTCAGCTGCACCCTCTGTAGCATAGAATCTGCAATTAATACTATTCACTTCTCTACAGACATGATATTGAATCATCAAATTCATTTTAATTAGAAGCTGCATCAATGGATATCATCCGCTTAACACATTAATCTTCATACCAAAGACTTGTAATATTTCCTTTCTTCTTCACAATCCAAGTAGAGCCTTTGATTCATTACCTCCAGAATCAATGAAAAAATAGATGTCATAAACTCTTAATTAGGACTGTTCAAACTCGGGTTTCAAGCACAGGCCGGAACCCGAACCGAGTTAGCTCTGGTCAGACCCAGGCCGAAACACAGATGAATCCGGATTTTTTAAAACCCGATTTTTTTTTTCTTTCAGTTTGAATGTTTTGATGGAGAGGGATATTTTGTAAACACAGGTGAGAGAGTTTTGCACCGATGGGTTTAGGCTTGGATTGGTGCTGGTTGTGTTTGAGTAGCTAGAACATGAAGAAAGAGACACTTATTGCATTTTCACTGAAACAAGAAACTATGTCTCCCATTGTAAAGAAAGAAAGAAAAAATATATATATAGGGAGTGGGGACATAGAGACAGACAGATCTGGAGGTTTGGAGAAATGATTCTTTTCTCTTTTGGTTTGTAGGTTTGACAAGGTTTTTTGGTGCTCTTGAACTGTCTTTGGTTCTTCTTTTTTTTCTCTCTTTTCTAGAGAGGACGCTCAATTGGAGGTAAAAAAATCGAAGGCAGGCATGGAAGTCCAAGTCCCTGACAGGACCGTGGGTAATAAATATGATTCACTCACATGTTGCAACCCTGCCTGTAGCTTTTGAGAAAGGAGAGAGAGAGAGAGAGAGAGAAAGAGTGTGACGCTCCGACTCCCACGTACGGAAACATGAGAATCGTGACGTCGGGATGATGACAACACAGGTCACGCATCCTAACGATAAGTGCTCAAGCATGTGCAACATGTAAAAGTGCACAACAAAAGTCACAGTGGTTAATTAAAAGTTCACCAACTAAGTACCAGAAATATAAATACAAATATCCAAAATAAATTACATTTAAAAAAGTTATACAGTTATCCCAAAACATGTTACAAAGGGCAAATATATAAACGAGAGATAAAACGAATCTCGATACACGAGAGCAATCCCAGATCACTCCTCCAGCGAAGTAAAATCCTAAGACTTGTCGTCCTCATCTGTATTAAAATCTGCAATACCATAAAATGGTACCGCAGGGTATTGAATACCATAAAATTATGAATCTCAGCAAGTAATCAACCAAGCAACCCAAGAGATAGAAATGCATTAATGCAGCCAATACACATGAGTACATAACGAAACACAAATGTGACCCAAAAAACCTCATTTTCTCCGAAAATGATTATTTTCCAACGCACGTCAAAAACCCCATATGACCAAAAATACGCCATGAATAATATCCTTCCTTTTCCCAAAAAATGCGCTCGTAACCATTAAATCATAAACCGACAACATAAACATTTATCGGACACTGTAGGCGGGAATCGCAGGCGGGACTATACCACCATCTCTATTTACCATCATCCCTACAGCATGCACCGTAAGGGGGAATGACAGGCAGAACTATACCAACATCCCTACCGCGTGCACCGTAGGTGAGAATCACAGATGGGACTATACCACCATCCCTGCTTACCATTATCACTACAGTTCATTTTTCACACAAGAGGTACTTATTAGAGCACTATAGGCAGGAATCATAGGCGGGACTCTACTACCAACCCTGCCACATGCACCGTAGGTAGGAATTACAGGCGGGATTATACCACCATCCCTACCGCGTGCACCTTAGGCGGGACTATACCACCGTCCCTGCTTACCACCATCCCTACAGTCTCTTTTCATTTATCTCAAACCAGTCAATCCAATCATTTCAAACATACTCTAAATCATTTCTCACATGAAAACTCAGTATTTCAAGTATACACATAAATATGTATGTAATTATGTGAAAACTCAGTTTTCAATTACAAACATGAACATGCGTGTAAATATGCAATGTACATGATACAACACAATATCCAACAACCAACAAATCACAACATAGTCCAATAACACAAACAACTCCATCCTCCAATCCAACCGACCCCCTGACTTCTCAGACTCAGTCCAGCACAACCAACCAATTCGCAGTAAATATGAGTTAGTGCAAAAATAAATTTAAATCTCAAAAGTTCTTTGAAAAAATACTTACAGCGCTATAGTATAATTTTCGAATGATCACAGAGGTACTAGAAATGGCGACACAACAACATAACAGTGCAAAATGCACTATGGCCATGGGTCTCAAAAACTCACTTTTGAACAGGGATAAACTAAGACTCGAGATTACTAAGGAAGGACTTAGGGATGTCGGTGAAGTTAATGGTGGTGGTGGTTGGCTGTGGGTGGCGGCGTGAGAGGTGTTTAGAGGCCAAAATGCTCAAATCGGAAAAGTAGATGGTGGGGCTTCACCGGTGGTGGATCGGAGCTGAGGATGAGTGGTTTAGATTGCTAGGAGGTCGAGGGTGATGTAGTGAAAAAATGGTGGCCAGTGGTGGTGCAACGGCGGCACGGGAACACAAAGAAGGCCGCGGCTTGATACCGTGCGTGAGGGAGAATGGCGACGCGAGAGGGGCTGGGAACAGAGGGGGGTGGTCACCAGCCGGAGGGGAAGAGAACGGCAGGGGCGGTGATGACCACGACAGCGCACGACGGCAGTGGGTGGAGGAAGATGCAACAGACAGGGGAGAGAGGGTCTGCGCGCAGGAGAGAAGAGAGAGAGAGGAGAAAAGAAAATGAGGAAAAAAAGAAAAGAAGAAGAAAAGAAAAAGGAGGAAAAGAAAAAAAAGGAAAAAGAAAAAGTGATGGAAAGAAATAAGGTCCAATCCTCACATCTTGGGTCACACAAATGATCCAACGAAAAAGATTTCAAAACAGCAAGTCAAATAAAATAATTTAAACGTAGAGATTAAATGAAAATAAAATAATTAAATCCAACAATAAACTAATTTAAAATAAAGAGCAATTTAAATAATGAATAATAATTAATAACAAGAAAACACATTGAATTAACAATTAAAAATCTTAAAATAATATCACGTAAATCATCTAAAATTTAAAACAAGAAAGCTCTTAATCTTAATAAATATAATAATTTACTTAGTCAAAATACATGTAAATACGGGGTATCACAGAGAGAGAGAGAGGAAAGTAGAGAAGATTCAAGGATAGATGGACAAGCCAAAAATGCCCCACAAAGAAAGGAACAAAAATATAAATAAAAAATAAAAAAAATTCAAAAAGAAAAAAAAGAAAAAATGGTACCGGGTTGTAAGCCCAGGTTCCAGGCTGGAACCCAAAACCAGAATCCAGTTTTTTGGGTTCCGAACTGGGTCAAAAAAAAAAAATCTGCTCAGATGAACAGTCCTACTCTGAATCTCTTCTAGAAACCAAGACAACAGACAAGAACGATATATAGAGAATTTTTCACACCATTCTCGTATGCAAACTCTCTAACCTCATGATCTCAACTGGTTGTGGTTTGACTAAAGAATATTATTAAGTTCATATACAAAAGTGACTATATGTAGCAAAACTCCTTAGTGTATAACCTAGGGGCCGAAAATGGTGCAGAGCGAGTACAAACACAGCCAGCATGAAAGCACGAGGGTGGTTTATTGCAGTGGGGATGGTATTGGTTTCACTAGTGAAACGGTGGGTTTCAACAGAGGGGAAGGGGTGTGAATAGAGAAGAAGATAAATTTAAAATGAGATGACAAAAAAAGGATGACGATGGGTCACAGACAGTGCTCTTCACTGTTCACTCACTTTTTACTGTTTGAATAATTGCATTTGTTGAAAACTCATAGATGAGATACAATTTGTGTATTTACCATTTGGATAGACAAGACAGATTAAATCAGCCGTACATGCTAGTTGAGATAGTTTGTATCTCATCTGGCTATCCAAACCAGCCATTAGCTGCCTTAGTTCTAAGCCCCGTTTGGTAGGCATGTCCAAAAATCTTCATGGGCCCAACCAGACCGATAAATTCGCTCCAACTCACCCGTTAAATGCGGGTTCAACTAAACAACGGGTTGGAACCATTGTTTAACGGGCGAAAGAGTAGCCCGTCCACATAAGTTATCTCCATTGCAAACCCTAGACGGCTAGACCCATTCATCTCTCTCTCTCTCTCTTCTTCTTCTTTCTATAAGGGTTTTTAGGATGGCTTTGAGTTTGGATGACGTTGAGTTTTGGCTCCCACTTGAGATCCTCACCGACGATGGTTTTTCCATGGACAAGAATGAAAGAAATGAATTCGACTCCAACTCTGAGACAACGAAGGCTTTGTTCCCTCTAGAGTTTTCCTACATCTTTTGGGACTTCCTCATCTGATCTCAGTTCTCCTGTTGAGTCGGTTGTCGGTTCGTGTGAGACGAAGAGCGATAAGGAATACTACCTTGCTGGCTTGGCTTAGGTGCTCGATAATGGCGTCCCCAACCAAACCTATCACCATATCCATCTTTCTCCTGGTTGAAATTGAAGTGGGCATTTTTCAGCCAAATTGGTTGGATGGTGCCAAGTACGTGGGCCAACACCGCATCGACGACTTCCTCTGCAACGTTTGGGAGAAGGTTGACTTCATTTGGTACTACGAGGATGTTGTCAATAAAAGACTTGTTCATTGGAAGTTCTACACTGGTGCGTATTTATATATAATTCATCTTTCATTTGCTCTGTTCGGTAAATTTTTGTTAAGTATGGGCACCCTTTCAAATTGAACTATCTCCCCCTATTTTTTAATACAATATGCTATTGAAAATGTCTACCCTTTCTATATAACAGATTGTTCAAAATTGGAATTTGTCTTTGACATGAATTGCAAGATGTTGTGCAGGGAGGAATGCACATGTCATGATGTTTGAAATGGGAGCTGTGCTCGAGGATGCCCGATAGCAAGCCCCTGTATACTATTTTGAAAAGATGTGATGATGATGGATCTGACCTAACTGCACAATTTGTCACCAACAGCACTTCTCAAGAGTGTTTACTGGATGGAGCACTTGAGGCTTTGATCTTTATCATCTCTGAAAATTCTGATATGCATGTTTCTATTGCTTTACAAAATTTCTCATAAATAAACTTTGATGTTTCCTTTCCCAAAAAATGGCATCCACTCTAACAACAAACAGTAAACGTGGTTGGTAATTTGTTGCAAATTGTTTAGATAAAATCATCTTATTATGCTAAATAAATAGTAAGATCTTCCACAATTCTTATTATTTCTCATTTATCATATAATGAATGTGCTGAAGGGAAAACCGTCTGGTTCTGACCCGACCCGAATGTGCTAGGCCGGGTTGGGTCAGTTTCACCTTAGTTTGGGAGAGGGTTGGGTCGAGTCAGCCCAAAATGTGCCTTGGGCAGCCGAGTTGCAGGCCTTCCATTTGGTTTCACAGATGGGTTGTCTTATCTCAACATCCAAACACAAATATTTTTTTAATTTCAAAATTTCAACTTTTTCATCTAATCATTACCTAATCATTACAATTTTTTCTAACTTTCAAACAAAACACAAAAAACAATTCAACTTTTTCAAATCTCAAAATAAAAATTATATTAAAAAATTATATTATAACAATATTTGAATTTTATAATATTTTTATTCAACTTTTTCTTTAATTTCCCAAAATCCCATAAAACATTTTAACTTAAACTATTTTATTATTATTCACAACCTATATCACTACTATTCACAGATTTTTCATCTCATCTCATCTCATTTCATCTATATAACCAAACGAAGCCTAGTCCCATGCTATCAATGAACCCTGCAACGGTAACATCACTAGTAAGAGAAGATAGCCCTTGTGTCTTACTCCAAACTAGAAAGATCGAGGCAAAACTGTGTTTGAGACTGATGAACTTGGGTGATTATGCTCCCAGAACTCCACATTACATGGTAAAAATTAGTTTTCATAAAAAATAAAAAACAAATAAAAAAATAAAAAGAAAAAAGAAGACTTTTTTTAGCACTTTTCATATCAGAAACAATTATAGTAGATTAAACTGAAAAGCGAGGTGCTATACACGAACGACCCGTGCTGCTTAATTTGCAGCATGAGTTTTTCCAAGTCAATACTACCTTATTTCGTCAGATTCTACCTCCTGTTGCATGATGCTCCACACGCCATAATTGATTCTGTTCCAATGCTAGCAATTAAATTTGATGGTGTATTGATGAGTAATGTTTATGTACTGCTATAATCAATAAACCAAAAGAGCAAAAAACTTGAAAAGAGCCTCAGAGCTGCAACAAACAATCCACATCCATAGACGTACTTAAGAGGCACTGGCAGCAGGGCAGGAAGAAAATATAACAGAGGCACTCCACATGAAGCCTAAGTTGAAAAAACAATACCGCAAATATAATTTAACCAGATGAGCTGGAATGATGAGAAATCAACTAGCGTAATACGTCTAACCATCATAACCGCGGGGGGGTCATGTCAATTTTCCAAGTTAGATATCACATACTTAATGGACGGACATGTATCATATTTATAAATGGGTTGGAGGAAGTTTGTGTAATAGAATATACTGGAGTAATAGATGTAGAATGAGTAATGAAATGGGGATAACTGTATTCCTGCTATGAAACAGAGAACCACACTTTCTTCGAGGGAAAGCACCTCCACAAACTATAACAGAATAATATTCCAAAAGTACCTCAGGCGTGAACACTGTGCCTGCTAATATACTAGAAGTATTGAATTACTAATAAGTCCTCACTATAATATGGACTCAAGGCCCTTACAATACTGCATGTACTAAACACGTAAATAACATAGTTGACCCATTCTGTCTAACCCAAGGCCCACGACGTCTCCAGGTCCATCATCCGCCTTATTACTTTCGCAGCCCATTACGAAATCCCTGGCCCTCAGCCCACGACCACACTTAACCCTAACTCATCTTCCCGACAGCAAGTAGTTCACTTCTTAGATCTGCTTCTCCATGCTGCCGTATGACAACTCTCTCTCCCTTCAGAAAACCTTGCCCACAAGGTGGGGAAAATCTTCACAAAGACGATGGTGCAGCTCCCATGAAGCCTCTTCTGCCGTTTGTCCTTGCCAGCGGATCAACATCTCCACTAAAGGTCGGTTCTTGACCTTCTTTAATCTCCTCTGTAATACTCTTTCTGGTTCTGCTTTAATAATCCCTTTACTGTCTATCGGAGGTAGTGTTCTGAGTCGTAACACTCCTTGGCTGAGCTTAGGCTTGAGTTGCGAAACGTGAAATACACTGTGAATCTGGGCTGTGGCTGGAAGCTTCAACCGATAGGCAACCTCCCCGATCCGTTGTTCCACCTGGTATAGCCCGTAATAGCGAGGTGCAAGTTTGAGACTTTGGCGCCGACTGATTGAAGACTGCCGATAGGGTTTCAATTTGAGGAAAACCCAATCCCCAATCTGGTAACTTTGTTCCTTTCTCTTGCTATTGGCGTATTTCCGCATTCTGTCTTGGGCCTTAACAATGTTTTGTTTCAACAGGCTCCACAGTTGTTCACGGGTTCGTAAGGTAACTTCAACTTCTTCCAACCTTGTTGTGCCTGAGATATAACTGCTTAGTTTAGGGGGAAAATACCCGTATAATGCTTCAAATGGGGTTATTTTTATGAATGCGTGCATACTAGAATTATAACACCACTCTGCCAATTTAATCCATTGGGCCCAATCCTTGGGTCTGTCCCCGACATAGCTTCGTAGATAGTTTTCTACCCATTTATTGACTGCCTCTGTTTGGCCATCCGTTTGTGGATGGTAAGTAGTACTGAAGGCTAGTTGAACCCCTTGTAAGGAAAATAACTCCTTCCAAAACCGACTTGTGAAAGTGGGGTCCCTGTCTGAAACTATTGATTGTGGCATTCCATGGAGCTTAAACACGTGCTTCATAAAAAGTTGGGCCACCACCTTAGTCGTGTAGGGATGAGAAATGGGAATAAAATGACCGTATTTCGTAAACCTGTCCACCACCACCCAAAGGGCATTAAATCTGCCCGAGCTGGGTAAGCCTTCAACAAAATCCATCGTTATATCTGTCCACGGTTTAGAGGGGATGGGCAAGGGTTGTAAGAGCCCACTGAGAAGGGAGGTGTCTACTTTCACCACCTGACATATATCACACTCCCGTAGAAATGCCTTCACATTAGCTTTCTGGCCAGGCCAATAGAAATCCCTCTTAAGTCTATGTAGGGTTTTGTCAAAACCCATATGTCCACCCATAGGGCTACTGTGGATTAGCTCCAATATCTTGTGAATTAGGCCCTCATTTGCTGGAATATAGATTCTGTTTTTATATAAAAGCAATCCATTCTTCACTGTATAAGGGCTGCTTAAGTCACCAGCTTGATGTTTCTTCCATAACTCTTGTACAATAGGGTCCCCAGCATATAAAGTCTTAATTTCTTCTACCCATTCCCAACTAGGTAGAGATATCACAACTAGTGTTGCTGTAATTTCCTCCATTTGCCTAGACAAGGCATCGGCTATCACATTCTCTCTTCCCTTCTTGAATTCCACCACAAAATCATATCCCAACAGTTTAGAAATCCACTTTTGTTGCATAATGGTTCCTACTCTCTGCTCTAACAAAAATTTGAGGCTTTGATGATCAGTTTTAACAACAAAAGCCTGGCCTAGCAGATAAGGGCGCCACTTTTGCACTGCTGAAACTAATGCAAAAAGTTCCTTTTCATAAGTCAACATACTCACAGCCCTACCTTTCAAAGCCTTGCTGAAAAAAGCTATTGGCTTTTCCGATTGCATCAAAACAGCTCCAATGGCCTCCCCCGATGCATCACACTCAATTACAAAAGGCGAATGGAAGTCTGGTAAGGCCAACACAAGGGGTTGTGTCACGGTAGTCTTCAAGCTGTCAAAGGCAACTTGTGCTTCACTAGTCCATTTAAAACCTTCCTTCTTCAAAAATCTGTTAGCCTGGTAGCAACAACCCCGTAACCTTTGATAAACCTCCAATAATACCCCGTGAGGCCCAAAAAATCTCTCAAGTCATTAATTGACCGTGGGGTAGGCCAATCTAACATTGCTTTCAGCTTCTCAGGGTCAACCCGTACACCCTGGCCAGAAATGAGATGGCCTAAGTACGACACTTCATCTAACCCAAAGCTGCATTTGCTCATTTTAGCAAACAACTGGTACTGTCTCAAGGCATCAAAAGTAATATTTAAATGGTTCAAATGAGCTGCTGCATCTTGACTATAAACTAAAATATCATCAAAAAAATACTAAAATGAATTTTCTGAGATACAATTTAAAAACCTGATTCATTAAGCTTTGAAAGGTTGAGGGAGCATTAGTCAAGCCAAACGGTATAACTAGAAACTCGTAATGCCCTTCATATGTCCGGAAGGCGGTCTTTGGGATGTTCTCGGGCTTCACCCGTATTTGATGGTAGCCCGACCTCAAGTCCAGCTTTGAAAATACCTTAGCACCGTGTAGTTCATTCAGCAACTCCTCCACCACTGGAATAGGATATTTATCCTTAATAGTGGCACTGTTTAGTGCCCTATAATCGACACATAAACGCCACGATTCATCCGCCTTCCTTATCAACAAAAGAGGTGAGGAATAAGGGCTTTGACTGGGCCTAATAACCCCAGAATCCAGCAACTCCATAACAATCTTTTCGATCTCGTCTTTTTGAAAATAAGGGTATCGGTTGGGTCGGACAGAAATGGGTTGGTTCCAGGCTGCAAATTGATGGCATGGTCATGGGAAAAGTTTGGGGGTAAGCCTTTTGGGGTGGCAAAAATGTCGGGATAGTCGTTGAGTAATTTTTTTATATGTTCAATGAATTGCAAAATAATTCCCTTGCTTTCCATTTGACTACATTTGTGAATGGGTCCCTCTTCAATCCAAGTGCTACTTGTGAGCCCTTTCAACTGGACAGCAGCTTGCTAAATTGTAAATTGCATGGTTAATTCTTTGAAATTCCACAATATGGGCCCTAAACCCTGCAACCAATGCACACCAAGTACCATGTCACATCCAGCTAACACAAGAACATACATATCTACCAAAAAACAGGACCCTTGAACAAAAACATTCACTCCCGTCACTTTGCCTTCACTATTAACCATCTCACCATTCACTACTTTAACCCTGATTTTATCCTCATTCACTAGAGGTATGTGCACCCTAGATAATACTGCTGGATCTAGGAAGTTATGTGTACTTTCTGAATCAATAAGGATGACCACCCATTGACTCCCAATCTCGCCTTTCACCCTCATAGTCTTAGGGTTCATAGAGCCAATGATGGCGTGCAGTGAAATTTCAGAGGTTTTTTGTAAGGTCGTCTCTCCTTTACACAACTCTTTGTTTTCAGACTGGCCAAGAAACTGCCCGGTATCTTCTAAAGGTTCCTCGTTGTCTTCAACCACCTCCTCAATCAAATACAACTTTGGGCTACTACAACGATGGCCAGGATGCCATTTCGAATCGCAATGATAACATAAGCATTTTTCTCTCCTGATTTTCATTTGGTTTGGATTGATTTTTTGGACAGGTACTACAGCTTTGTTGAAGGAATGGTTTGGTTCTATGGTGGGTTGGGTTTGGGGTGGTTGGTATTTGATTTGTGCTGGTTTAGTATAGTGAAAGGAGTGAGGGCATTTGTTTGACTTTTTGTGTAGGCTTACTCTTTCCTCTTGGATTCGGGCAAGACGATAGGTTGTAATTAGATTTGTAGGATTAAACATTTTCACCGTTAAACGAATGTCATCCTTGAGTCCACTGACAAAACAACTTAGTTTATCCATTTCAAACAAGCGCCTAAGGCGATTAGCAATGAGTTCAAATGCAAACTTATATTCCTCCACCGTACCCTCCTGCCTTAGTCTAGTGAGCTGTTCCATAGGATCCTCCAAACTACAAGGGCCAAAACGTATAAGTAGAGCATGCACAAACTCCTTCCACTCACCTAACAACCCAGACTCATCAAGGCCTTGAAACCAAATCAAAGCCTTACCAACCATGTGAAATGAGACTAATCTCAAACGGTGCTCAGGCAATGTGTTGTGGAAGGTAAAAAACTAGTTTACCTTATACAACCAAGCATGGGGGTCCTCACCATCAAATACGGGAAAATCCAGCCTCACGATTCTTGGTAAGAGTTCACCAGAATGATTTATCATCTGCTGTCCACCCTTGTCTCCACTGTTTTTTGACTAATTTGCATTCCCATTTTTCAAATTTGAGGCCAAAGAGGTGAACTGTTGTATCATAGTGTCCACTTGCTTGCGTACAGCAAGGAGCTCCACAACAAAAGTGCTCAGCAGTGATTCGGTAGACCTCTTGAAGGAAGTGAAGCCTTCCTAGAGATCCTTCAAACGGGTGCCTTATGCCATTGATAACACAAAAGCAGGATCTGGGCTCTGGGATACCACTTGTAATAAAATATACCTGAGTAATGGCTGTAGAATGAGTAATGAAATGGGGATAACTGTATTCCTGCTTTGAAACAGAGAACCACACTTTCTTCGAGGGAAAGCACCTCCACAAACTATAACAGAATAATATTCCAAAAGTACCTCAGGCGTGAACACTGTGCCTGCTAATATACTAGAAGTATTGAATTACTAATAAGTCCTCACTATAATATGGACTCAAGGCCCTTACAATACTGCATGTACTAAACACGTAAATAACATAGTTGACCCATCCTGTCTAACCCAAGGCCCACGACGTCTCCAGGTCCATCATCCTCCTTATTACTTTCGCAGCCCATTACGAAATCCCTGGCCCTCAGCCCACGGCCGCACTTAACCCTAACTCATCTTCCCGACAGCAAGTAGTTCACTTCTTAAATCTGCTTCTCCATGCCACCGTATGACGGTTTGGAGGAGAACTCTGTCCTTAAATCGATTGATCTCAAAGTTGTGGTATACCCATGGCAGTATCCTATTTAATCACCCAAGAGTCAACCATCCTTTCATTCATGGGATGGTTCATTAGCACAGACAGACCAGAAAATAGAAACAAAAAGGGCTTTAATTTGCGAAGCAAATAATGGAGAAAGAAAAGGAAACACTACCTCCACACCCTTGTCTAAGAACTCATCCCCATGAGAGTTTATTCCTCATGCCACTCACTACCTGCATAAGCCAGAAACAACAAAGATCCAAGAAACTTCCGAATCGAGGTTTCAAAGCAATGATCCACCTCTATTGTGAAAATATGCTTGTCCTGCAACAAGCTCATACTTCAAACTCAGATTGACCAATTCATATAACCAGTCATTGCCTGCATGCCACAATTTTAACAATGAATTCTAATTACTCTAGTCAACACTTTATAGTCAGCTAAACATTGATGATAGCAGTTCCTTGTGGGCATAAGAGCGATGCTGAAGGGCGGGTGTTGCTAAATTTAGTGCTACACCAAATGCATTGCAGACAGCAATCCACTGGATGTATATGATAGTGATTATTCAAAGAATAAATTATTGGACAGCAGTTTGCAAGAATCACTGCACAGGACTTGTACATATTTATAGGTAAAATTTGTTTTTGATCAGTCACATTAATAGGTAAAAATTAAGCTTAACAGCAATTATACACTAGCATAAAGAGTTTTCTACCTTAGCACAGCTCCACCTACCAGGAACAAATACCCAAATGATGCATGCATATAAAGACATGGACCCAAACATAAAAAGATCTAAAGAAAATGTATTATGTTGCTCTAGGATCCTAGCAATAAATAATATATAAACCAGTGGTCCAGAAAAGCAATATTGACTGTCTTCTTTATTCTAATTCACTCCTCAGAGATGAGAGACAGAAAGACAGAAGTAGTTACGGAAAGTGGAGAGAAAATTCTTCGTTTTTTGCTTTTTCAATAAGTCACATCACTTGAGATAATGAACTTGAAACATGGAGCCCAAGCAGTCTGCGAGTGGTTACTGGCTGATAGCACCCTGTGACATTCCTGACCATGCCTGGTCCCCATCTCAAGAAGGCCCTCTAATTTGGTTGGTTAGTTGATCTTCCTTCCCCGAATTGACATTTTAAACTTCTGGATCTGATTAAGAACTCAACAATCTTCTCTCGGATGGAAAATATCACGATGGCAAGAGACTTGTACAAGCTGAACCTCTGATCGACCCAGGACAAAATTCTCAGCCTCAAGAAAGATATGAGATTCCATAAGCAATTCAGTGAAAATTTTCTAATAAAGGGCTCCTGGTAAATACATCCCAATTCAGAAATTGAAAAGAAAGCTGTTGACTAGACAACGCAAGGATTTCACTTAATAATGTGTATTTTCATGGGCCTTCTCTGCTTGCCTCATGGTGCATTTTTTCTTACTTCCCCGCTTTGTTTGGATAATAAAATTAATTTTTTAAAAACAAATGGGGTGATGCATCCAAATACCCATGAAGAATACAAGAGATAATACTAACTTAATTATCTTTCCATGTCTGTCTGTTGCATCAACCATCGTGGCATCACTGTTACTGTACAATTTAACACACAATTAAAGAGATCAACAGAAATTGTTCGATACGCACACAGAGCAAAGAGTGAATTATCGGTATCACACTTCAATTATTCAATAAACCATGATGTGCATAAGCTCTGATCAATAATAAACTATGCAGAAGGCCTCTGAACTCTACTGTCTGCTAGTATATCAGAGCGAGCTCATATTATTAGCAAGAAAAAATATGGTCACCAACTCGATATCTCACAAAATCCAGTAATGAGCTAAACTTCCAATGAGACACCAATGTTCAAAAGGAAATGTTAAGAAAGAAAACTTTGGAGAATTCCAAAACAACTGCAGCCAATCCATCCAATCCAAGTCCTTCACTCCCTCGAAAAGAAGGAACTGCAGAGGCTAATGCACCTCTTTAATGAATTTTAAGCCCAACAACTAGCAGACTCCAGCATACTACCCAACCACATCCTCTGCCAAAATCCACCGGTTTATCAGAGGGCAATGAATGAGAGGGCAGTCCATCAGATTGATATCTCACCCTGAACTTGGGAATAAGTTCTTTTTTTTTTATAAGTACTTGGGAAGAAGTTCTTGCCCTTTATAATGTTTTCAAGGAGTTCAATTGTAACCTTGACTGATCCTTTTGAAGCATAGGCTTAGATGTGGCTTATTCTATCTACGGGTTGTTACAAATTTATGGAAGATAGACACACACTCATGCTTGAGTTCCTCGCAGAGTAATTGTGAGATCTTCCTTAAAAGCGAGCAAACAGCAATTTAATTGGTATTTGCACCAAAAAAAAAAAAAAAAAAGAGAAGAAGAAGAAGCACAATGCAGCAAACCAGAAACAGCAGCCCACACAGAGACTAAAACAGAAGTAGTATATCTCAGTTCAATTCAAGCACTAGTCCCCACACAATATATAATGAGTGTTTATGGTAGAACAAGTAGCAAATATATTAAAAATTACGCTCACATGAAATTGAGGGAAAAAACACAGAAGTACCAGCACATAATAGTCATCAGATTTACCATACAAATTCACAGGTTCTTTAAAAATAAAAGTATTAATATATAAACATACAGGTTTTTGCACCATACGAAAGAAGAAAAGAACTAAGTAGAACTTAACCCTAAAGATGTTATTATGAGGAATGATGGCAGCATATGAGAGAACAATGCAGTTCTCTCTCTCTTCTCCTCATCAGACCAGCAATACACAAAACTGCAAACAAGGAAACTAATATCCTACGTCTACTTTATCTCATATCCATATGTTGCGCAAATCAAAGACAAGTTATATGTTCTCGAGAAATATCTGTTCAGAGAAGCTACTTACATCAACGCGGGACAAATTAGTCACCGTCGCCAATGCTCTTCTCTGAGCACACATTCCCTTGTTCCTCATTCGTGAACTCGTTCTTCTCCGCAATCTCATTCCTTGCCATTTTCATCCTGGTCCCATCGTTCACCGAAGCCATCACATCGTCCGATGCCAAATCATAAGTAACCTTTTCAACTTTGAACTCCTTTTCCTTGGCTATTTCTGCTTCATCTGGTACGAACTCATTCCTTGGTTCTTCATTCTTCACTGCAATGACATCGTCCGTTACAAAATCAGACCTCGTCTCGTCATCCTTTATCACATTTTCCTTCACAATTTCTTCACACTCGGGGATTTTTTCATCTGCAATTACTTGTTTCGCTACAAGCTCGTTCCTTTCTTCAAACTCTTCCATACAAACAGCCCCTACAGCCTCATTATCCGATGCCCCATCGATGTCATCATCAGCATTTCTTCCCTTCGCCCCATTTCCAGATACATACTCCATCATGTCCGCATTATTCTCGCAACCCATTGAAGCCGGTGCATCCGACCCACCCTCGCTTTCGTTTTCAGACCCATTCTCCACCACCTCCTCATTCACATCCACCACCACTTGATTTTGTCTCTCGAGAAATTGCAACCTCCTCCTCAAGTCTCCCAGCTCTCTCTCTATCAGGAAAAGCCTCTCCTTCAACGTCAAATTCTCCTCCTCCAACTGCGCTATATGCGAATCCTGATCATCTACCCTATTCTCCAACACATTATTGTACTCAACCCCACTGTAGTTCGGGTATATCATTTCGAATCGACTCAAATCATGGTCCAACCTCCTCTCCACTTCCACGTGCTCCTCCACATCACTCTCACTCGACCCACCATTCTCGTCTTCCTCCTCTTCGTCATGCTCATTCCCGGGCGACCTCAGTCGAATCAACCCTTTCATCGACCCATAGCCATCAACACCCCACTCCTCTTTCGCCGTATCACCCAACACCTCCCTCGAGGGCGAGAATATCGGTGTCGGGAGCACAGCAGGCGTCACAGGACATGGGGACACCAGCTCCGCAATGCCACCAGCCTTCTTTGCCCTGATTATAAACGACGTCGTGTTCCTAGGCGCGTAAGGCGCAAACCTATTGTTGTACTTCTTCTTCTGGTAGAATTTCCGGGCTTTCAATCTATTCTGCGACTGCAGTTCGTGAAGAGCCGGGGGTTTATACCCTCCCCCACTACTACTCGGACCGGTCATCGCCGTGTTAGGCATCGGCATCGGCATCGGCATTGGAACTGGCATCGGTTTTTCCAGTCTTCTAGGATCCTTGCGCTTATCAGACGCCTTGCCTTTCCAATTGCTTCGTCCAGGCTTTAAACCCGCCACGTAATTCGGCTTCAAAGAAGAAGGGCTTTGAAACTTCTTCTTGTTAGTATAATCCAAAGAAGCCTGTACTGGCCACACTTTGTTGTATCCCCGGTTCATCATCGGCAGAGGCTGCTGTTGCTGCTTAGACTGGTTCATCATCATCATCTGAGACTGCTGAGCCTGGGACTGGGCCATCATCTGAATCTGTGGAGGCGGAGGCTGGCTCATCATCTGGTTCAACATCTGCGGAGGCGGCTGATTCATCATCTGAGACTGATCGTTCATCGTTTTCCCACGAACTGAATCGAACCAAACCCTAACGATTTTAGGACTCTTCAACGTATCCGATCACAATCGTATATTAGAGTTAGAATGAGAATCTTGTTTGCCCGTTAAATTGAATCCGAAATTAAGCATTTACAGACAAATGACCAAACGAACGAACGAACAAGAAAAGATCGAAACCCTATAAATCTATTCAATCACAGGTTCCGACCTTAAGAGATTTTCGAGAACCTCTCTGTTAATTTTTCCGATAAATTTTGACTTTTCAGAGAAATTGAGAGGGTTAATTCTCCCTCTCCAGAAATCTGGAAAGCTGTGAAGAATCGAATCTCTTTCAGTTTCCTTTCAAAGGTACCGTTTTCTGGGTGCTCGGAAGGTCCCCTAGGGCTGCTTTTATAGACACAGATAGAAACGGATGGACGGTCGGATTTATGGATATGAATGGACGGCTACCCTTATCGTGTCTGCCATATGTCATTGAGATCGTAGATGGGATTGGATTAGTTGGTCCTTTCGAAGTGTGCAGGAAGTTTTGCTCATTACAATAAAATAAAAAATAAAAAATTGTGCAGGAAGTTCTAATAAAAGTTGCATCTTGCCCCTTTATTTTTTTGTTTATTTTTCATGTCCGCTTATCTATTCAAAGAATCATACTTTTGTCCCCAATTTCAATGGTCTCAGACTCTCATACAAAGGTTATTTATTTATTTATTTATTTATTTATTTTTCGATTAATTGTAGAAATTGTTGTTGAGTGCTCACCACTTTGTAAAAGGTTTAGTAGATTTCATTTTCCACGTCTTTTTAATAAAAACTTTAAAAACTCAAAAAATTAATTATTAAAAAAAAAAACATTTAGAAATTGGCCATTTAGTGGCACGCTTGGGTGTGAGCCGCCCACATAAGCAACCTTTGTCGATGGCCACCAATAGAGATTGTCGTTTGAGTCACCACGAAGATAGGTCGTGGTGCTTGATCTATTTTTCTCTTAATATTTAGTTTATTTAAGTCATTTTTTATTTTATTAATTAAGTTCCCTGCTAATTTTTTGTATCCTATTCTATTTCTAATTTTTTAAAGAATTAGATTTTTCAATTTTTTGGGATAATCTTATTTAGTTTTTTTTTAGTTTATTAATCTTTTCATTTTGGAATTTCATTAATTTTCATTATTCTTTAGAATAAAAGGCTTTATTCAAAAAATAAAAAATAAACAGTTTTTATTTTTAGAAACCTTTTTGTTTATATTTTTATAATTTTTAATGTGATGACTAACATGGCTCATAGATGCCACATGTCAACTTTTGATTTAATAAAATAATGTCGTGGCAAATCTCCCATTAGAAAACTTATTGAAGATGAACAGATAAAGTGAGAGTTTCACAAAATCTAAGAATGTAATGTTCAAAAGGTAAAAATTCAGAACTGGTTTTGCACTTAAACCATTTCTTAATTATGATTATATTAAAACAAAAAATAAATAAAAAATGGTGAGTTATTAAATTAATTAAACTTAATATAATATCACATAACAATACTTCAAAAAATTGAGAATAAAGGAGATCCCCCGTTAAACTTTTTTCATTAAATAAAAAATTAAAAAAAAAATATTTATTGTGAAATTAGTTCCATGAACTATAACTTACAAGACTCATTACTATAAATTGTAAAGTTTAGTGAATAGTGGATAGTCTAAGCTATGCTTGTTTATGCTAAAAACCATTTTAAATTTTTTTTCTTGGTTCCATTTCTCTGATTCAAATGTTTGATCGATCTCACTTTATCCAGTCTTTGACTTAATAGTTGTAATAAGGATTGAGAAATGATATGTGGTAATTGAAGAATAAAAATATCAACAGCAACAAGGTTTGTAGTGGTGTTAGTTTGTAAATTATTTCTAACCAAAGTTTCAAAAAACATTTTGGAACATTTTTTTTAGTTCCACCATAGCAGGCCTACTACCACTTCCATACGGAAAGAGCTCGGCCCTCTCCCGCTCCCGCCTCCGCCTCACTCTACATGCATCCACGCAATGGACTATTTATCGCCCCGGCGGCAACCATTTTTAAGCTAATTTTGTTGGATACACTCCCTTGTTTATGTATAGGATTTAATTTCTTGGTAAGCAAGTCCAAATAGGTAATAGCTATGGGCATCTTAACCCTATTTAATCGAGGGAAATGATTTGTGTAATCATATGCTATGCAAACTCAGTACACTTTTTTTTTTTTTTCAAAAAAAAAAATCTAATCTAGAACTCACATAAGAAAACCGACTTTTTAATAGTAAATCTTACTTTTTTTTAAAAAAAAAAAAAAATAAGTGAATGCATTTAATTTATACACACAAAAACTGTATCTAACGACAAACATTACTCCTAACTAATTAATACGATAAAACATAGAATTACCGTCTATTCACAGAAGGAAAATAAATTTTAAATGGGAAATGCAAGATTTAACCGGATATCAGCATATGTCACTTCGTCAAAAGAGTGATGAGCGGTTTTGTAATTTATCAAAAGAAAGGATGAAATGGAAGTTGCGGTGATCGCGTTGACATAAAACATAGTTATCAGATATTCTGCCATGAACAAAGTACCTAATTTCTGATTTCTTATTTTATTTTATTTTTAAATTCCATTTTGTTTCTTTTTCTTGGGTGATGATTAGCCCGAGCTCATCCAAGTATCACTATCCACCTAGGCGATACCATTTCATCCTTCCAAATTTTTTTTATTTCTTTTTTGAAAATAAATCTAAATATTGTATTCATGAATCAATAGAATTACAAAGTTTACTTCTACAAGTTTTTTAATCTCTTGAGGATAATCCTCCATCCACACTTTCTCTTCATTTACAAGTAAAGAACTTTTAGCAAGGCTATGTGCAACACCATTGCAGATTCTATTCACATACACAACTTCCCAATGCCTTCTATTCTTCAATATCCATTTCAGTTCTTCTATCAGTTGGCCATGCCACTCCCATGAGACTTCAGCCTTATTAACTACTTGAATCACAGTTAAGGCATCCCCCTTCAATTGCACCATACTAAAATTTAATTCATCACACAACTTCATAGCTCTCCAAAGAGCATAGATTTCTACCAAAACAGGTTCTACAACAATTTGTTTAGGACAACACAGTGAAACTAGGACTTCACCACAACTATCTCTAATGACCACCCCAATCCCACCTCTATTTTCATTAATCTTCAGAGCTGCATCCCAATTGACCTTAACTGTCTCCCCAATAAATGGTTTCTTTCGAGTAATCCTGCTGCATTGAGTCCCATATCTCTAGCCACTTCCCTGCATGGTCTGAGCTTGCTAGAAGTCTGTTAACAACTCAGCTGCTATATTAAAAACCTCATTAGGACCCTCAAAACTTATTATCAAACACCACCTCATTTCTTCTCAACCACACTCTTCTCAACACCACAATCACCACCTCTAACTGATCTTGAGCAAGCTTTGAAGTCCATTCTGACCAGAGATCAAATATGTCCCTTTCAGTACTGGACCATTTTAGCACTGGACTTCTCTCAGAAGCCCACACATCACTTGCCCCACTGCAACTCCACATAGCATGACAAGTTGACTCATCAAACCTCTTGCAAACTGGGCATAAAGCTTCTTTTAGAACTTTCATTTTCATCAAATTTCTCTTTGTTGGAAGAAAGTTGGTAATAGCTTTCCAAACAAAAACCTTCACAACTCCTGAGATGTTCAAACTCCATAATTTCCTCCAAGCCTCCTTAACTTCTTCTGATGCCTCCCCACTCACCCTTCTTCTCTTCTTCATTTTAGCATGATAAGCAGTTTTAACACCATACAAACCATTCTTTGAATGAGCCCATATCTGTTTATCAAAGAGCCTAGTAATACTTTCAGGCAGTCTACATACCACAACAGCTTCATCTTCATTGAACACTTGCTTCACTAACTCTTCATTCCACCCTCTATTCACTACAATCAATTCCTCCACTCTTGCCCGGGCATTTAAAATGTTCACAGGAGATTGAATTTTAAAAGTTACAGCCTTGGGAATCCACCTATCTTCCCAAATTTTTATATTCTTACCATCCCCTACTCTCCACATCAGACCACCTTTTAGTAAATCCAAAGAATCATATACGCTCCTCCAAATAGCAGAAGGTTTAGACCCTAAAAAAGTTTGCAAGATCTCAGAATTTCTAAAGTATTTATCCTTAAGAATTACTACAGCCATAGACTGAAGGTTCATCACCACCCTCCAACACTACTTTGTAAGGAGAGCTTTGTTAAAAGCATCTACCTCTCCAAAACCCAACCCTCCATCGGCTTTTGGCATTCCCATTTTTGTCCAACTCCTCCACTAGATTCTATTATCCCTTTGCTTGAAACTCCACCAAAGCTTAGGCTTCGTTTAAATCCCAAATTGAGTTGAGTATCCTCCACTTTTAAACTCATTCAACCATCCAAACACTTGTAACACCCCGTTCCCGAAAAGACATTTTAGAATTTTCGAGGAGCCAGTGTGCTACTACTAAACTTGAACTTAAAACTTTTTTTTTTCTTTTTAACAATGCACCAGATGCGAAAAATTTCCATAAAATAATAACTTCAATAAATACTGAAAATCTAAAATAAGGTATGCGGAAGCACTTATGAAAAATAAGGAAGTCTCATGTGCTTATCAAAATAATTTATTTGAAACTTAGAACCATAAAAATAATCATAACATAATCTGTCTAGGCCTCTGTCTCGCCTCCCTGGGTCAAGTTCTGTCCTGCAGTCTCGTCTTCATAAATGTCATCACCTGGGGTGGTTTAAAAAAAACATAAAAACAAACTAAAATGAGTCGAATACTCAATAAGCAACACATCATACAGTAAACATAATAAACATAAGGTTTCTTAAAAAGCGTGCATATTCATAAATACATTCATAAATAACATGACATAAACATTAACTTATCTTTCACTTGTCATAGGCCGTTACCCACTGTTGACCCTCGTGAGTTAGGGTTAGCGAATCTAAATAGATTTCGATTCCGCCCGTGGCCGCGGGTTGTGGAATCCATACATAAGGAAGACAATACTGGGTGCACTACCAGCATGCACGACCTGGCAATGCAATATGCCCATAACATATGTACCGTTTTCATATCATAACATAGGCCGTTACATATTTTATCAAATCATACTTGCATACTTGACATTTCATAGATTTCAAAAGAAATCACATACATATCATATCATAGATTTCAAAAGAAATCACATACATACTTGTCATATCGTATCATAGATTTCAAACGAAATCGCATTCTTTCATAAACGTCATGATACATGTTTCATCGCATAAAATCATGATTTTTCATAAATATTTTACGAAATAACTCTCTCATAAAATCATGCATTTCCTAAATAATTTTATGAATAATCTTTCACATAAAATCATGCATTTCATAAATAATTTCATGAATAGTCTTTCACATAAAATCAAGACTTCTTTATAATTTTATCATATTTTTGGTACGTAAAAATGGGCTTCCAATAAAGGGCCTACATACATAATATCTTTTATAAAAAGACAAACAGCTCACTGTACATACGCGTAAGGATATGATCATGCTACTTACCTCGTAGCGCTAATCCAATAATTTCCGGGCGCGACTGATTTCCGAGGGAGGAGCTGCACGGCACGGCGGCTGGAACCAAAGCGGCGCAACTGGGTTCCTTTGGGCTGGTTAGTGCGACGCCGAGAGAGAGGATGAGTGAGAGAGAACGGAGAGAGATTTTTCACACCACACAACGTGCATGGGGGCTTCGGGTGGTGGCGTCGGGCGTCACTGGGTGGTGGAGGCTAGACCTCCGGCGATATCTGTTGCTGCTGACGGTGGCGTCGTGGCCCACCAGTGGCAGAACATGGCTCTCGGTTTGGGGAAGGATGCTCTGTTTCGATGGGCTAAAACAGAGGAGCTTCAGCTTCCGCTTTCCACGGAAGATGATGATGGTGGCTACTGAGTTTGGGCTGCTTTCGAGGGTGTAGAGGAAGAGCTATGGTTGCTGCGTGATTGAAGTTGTGCGGTGGTCTCGCGTTTGCTCTACGGTGAGTGTTGGTTGTGTTTGGAGGGTGAACGCTAAGTGGTGAACCGGGGGTCGCCGTGCTGCGAGACTGAACGTGGGGTTGGTTTCGGTTCTGAAAACCCTAGGATAAATCAAAGGCAGTGTGTGAGTGTATAAATAAACACAGTGTCGTGCAAGCGGAGGAAACAGATGGAGCCGTGCATGCATTTTATTGATACATGATTGGAAGACTCACGGTGGAGGGCATTGCGGCTTGCATTCTTTGGTGAGTGATGAAACGTGCATATGTATATATGTTTGAGAACCTAAAGAAAACCCTAGATAAAAATAAAGGAAGAGACATGCATGTGCATGTGCCTGTGGGTGGATTAGGTTTGGTGCGTGTTTCAAATTCAAAGAAGAAAAAAAAAAATCCGGTAGAGAGGAGTTGTATTATGAAGAGGATTCATGGGTTTGGAGGGAAAATAATAATAATAATGGAGATTTAACTCTAGGTTTATAAAAAAAAATCATCTGATAATTTGCTTTAACTCATAAAAATTTTATCTGTAATTTTATTTCTAAAAAAAAGATCGGGCCGTTACAACACTACACCTTAACTCATCTCGACATGAATTCGGTGAATTCATTTCCTGTAGATGGACATGACTGAAGGCTGAAAAAGCTGACGCTTACGATTACGTTTTACTTTTTGTTGTCGTCAACTCTCTCTATCTGATCCTGACAAAAGCTGTTTTTTCCTTCTTCTTTTTTTCTTTTTGCTATCATCTCTCTCACGGTTTGTGCAGGGGACAATTTTTTTTTTTTTTTTTTATAGAATCTCCGTGAACAGCGCGTGGGGAACAAAAATATCAGGTCAACAGTGGTGGGTCCCAATTATTTTATAACTTTTTATAAATATATCTAAACCCATCTTAACATCCAAACACACATAAACTCATTTTAAGTGGACCCCACAAAACTCACTCAACCTTCTCAACTCACTACTATTCATAAAGAACTGAACTCAGCTGAGCTCAACTCAACATTCAAACGCAACCTTAGTCATTTGTGCTCCTAACTCCTGACACAGCTTCTTAGACAATTTAAAAACACTCATATAATACATGGGAATAGCTTGGATTACAACCTTTAAAAGTACTTATTTTCTTGAGGTTGATAAGAACTGGATTTTCCAATTACTCAATTTCTTCCAAACTCGATCTTTGATGTAGCTGAAAGATTGATATCTTGACCTACCAACCATGATTGGCAAACCTAAGTATTTTAATTGCTCTGCACTCTATCCCCACAATCCTTCACAATATTTGCTCTCACCTTAGAACCAACTGTAGGACTGAACATAATAGTTGTCTTATGCTTATTCAAGCTCTGCCCAAATGCCTTCTCATACACCTCCAATATTCCACTGATTTTCCTCCACTCTCTCCAAGAAGTTTTCCTAAAGATTAAACAATCATCTGCAAATAGAAGATGAGTCAATTTTCATCCCCCCTCAAGCCATTGAAACTCCTTTTATTTCACCTCTCCCTTTAGCCTGCTCAAGCAATGCACTTAAACCCTCAGCACAAATCAGAAAAAGTTAAGGAGACAGTGGGTCTCCTTGTCTTAATCCTCTTGTTGGATTAATAAAATCACCTGGCTTTCCATTGGCAAGGACAACATATGAGACTAATGAAATACATTTTGTAATCATACCAATCCACCTATCTCCAAAACCCAACTTTTTCATGACAGCCTCCAAATACACCAATTCCACCCTATCATAGGTCTTTGAAATGTCTAGTTTTACTGCCATGCTTCCCACTCTACCTCTTTGCCTACACTTCATCGAATGCAACATCTCATAGGCTACTATGACATTATCTGAAATCAACCTCCCAAGAATAAATGCACTATGGCATTTTGAAATAACATCATCCAACACCTTCTTCAATCTATTTGCAAGGATCTTTGCAATGATTTTATAAACAACATTGCAAAGACTTATAGGCCTATATTCATTCACTCTATTTGGCTTACTTACTTTAGGAATCAATGTTATAAAAGTTTGATTGATGGCATCATGCAACTTACCACCATTCCAAAAGCCCAACACTACTTTGCACACATCATCCCCTACCACATGCCAAAAAGATTGGAAGAAACATGCCCCATAACCATCAGGTCCTAGGGCCTTCAAAGCCCCCATCATTCTCAAAGCCTCATCTACCTCCTCCTTTTGAAACTCTTTTTCTAGAAAATCATTCATAGAATCTGTTACCCTAGACTCCACAACCTCAATACACTCCTGGATAGCTTCAATAGAAGGGTTGGAACTAGTATAAATCACAAAAAAAAAATGGTATTTGAAAGCAACAGCAATAGTTTCCTCATTTTCCCTTAAAATTTCCTGGTCATCCCTAATAGACACAATCTTATTCCTTCTTTTCCTCTGATTTGCACACTCATGGAAGAATCTAGTGTTTTTATCTCCCAAGTTGTACCAATTCCTCTTTGCACGCTGCTTCTAGTTTACATCTTCCTACTCCAATAACAAACCCACATTTTCTTGCAGAGCCTTCAATTCCTCCATATTATCCTAACTTATTTTTTTCTTGAATTTTCTTAATCTTGTAGGAAATATGTTCAATCTCCCTCCCTCTCCCCTTATCTCTCTTCCTTTAAAGCATGAAGATAGAGAACCACTGCATATCTTAAGTTTGGACTGAACTCTCTAAAGAGGTTCTACAATAGACTACCCCTTCTCCCATCCTCTTCTAATTACATCTTCACATTCTTCCTGTTTTATCCAACAAGCTTCAAATTTGAAAGGAAAATATTTTCTCTTCCTACTTTGCTCACCTTCATCCATGGATAACAGTATAGGCAAATGATCTGAACACCTTCCACTCAAAGCCTCTGCTCTCATTTCCTTAAATAGAGACCTCCATTTATCATTCACCACGAACTTATCCAACCTTTCTTTTGTAAAAGACTGATCAATATGCTTATTTGACTAGGTAAATCTATTCCCACAATAGTGAAGATCCCTTAATCAACAATCCTCCAGCACCTCTCTAAACAAATTAATTTGACTCTCAGCCCTTCTCTTACCTCTCATCTTCTCCTCCTGCCACAAAATTTCATTGAAGTCTCTAAACAAATTAATTTGACTCTCAACTTCCTCAACAAGTCCCAAGAGAGACATCTCCTTCCTGTCTCAAGATTGCCATAGAAACTAGTAAAGGTCCAATCTATTTCCCTTTTATCTTCTTTAACATGTACACTAATATGCCAATTCAAATAATTGATCACCTTAACTCCTCTCTCCTTTTTTCAAAAAAACACAAGACCTCATTTCCTTCCAACAGAATCCACAACCATGCAACCTTCCATATCTAGTCTACTCTGCAGTCTTGCAATTTTATAAGATCTAGTTTTTGTTTCACAAACAAACACCAGTGTAGGCCTCTTCTCCTTAACCATGAGGCTAGGTCCTAAACTGTTCGAGGGTTGCCAGGCCCTCAACAGTTCCAACATAAAATTTTCTTAATGCCAAGGGGTGCTGCTCAGCAGCCACCACCCCTAGTCTATCCTCATCACAGACCAAAAATTCACTGCCTCTCAACCTCTTCCCATCCACCATCAATTCACAATCATCCTCCCTAAGTTCATAGTTTCTTTTCAAAGCAGAAAGTGAGCTAGTAAGCTTACTTGATTCAGGCCCAACCAAACACCATACTGACTAGAATTTCCTTCCCTTTCCTTGCATCCATCCTTCTCATGAACAATCATTCCACAATTAAAGCACAGCCTAGGCAATTTCTCATACTGAAATGGCACCCAGCTAGTCCTTTCATCCACAACAATAGTTCTCCCTTGAGCTAAAGGTCTTCTTAAATCACACTCCATCTTCACACTCAGACACCTCCCCCAAGCCACTCCATCCTCCTATACATCTACCTCCATAACCTCCTCCAATGATCTTCCAATTACCTCCCCCATTTTCTTATTCATGTAACTTAAGAGGTAAATTCAACATCTGCATCCATAAACAAGCATGATCGAAATCAAGTTTGCTAGGCTGCATCTCACCATCAAAATCCTTAAGAACAAACATATGGTTGTCAAACAACCATCGAGAACTCTCAACTTATCTCTTCGATTGACAAAAGTAATAACAAAGCAATTACTTCCAATATCATGAAATTCTAACGGTTTTCCTACCTTCCACACTTTTTCCATCATCAATCTGACAATATCCCTTCCAATCCTGAGATCCGAAATCCAGTCCTTCAATCTCTTCAAACCTACCACATCCTGCTGAACTTCAATCGAACTCTCCTCCTCGTCATTCAATTTCAACCACCTCCACACATCCTCCATTTCCTCCATCGCACTACTCTGCTCACACTCGCGAGCAAAGAGATCCTACCTTCCTCAGTTGAGGAAGAATCGCTTTCCAGAAACGGAAAGCAATTAAGAGAAGAATTCTTATAGTGACTCGTATTTGGGTGCAGCTTCTATTTGTGTATCATGTTGCATCCTTCCAAATTTAAATACGTTATTTAGTCCTAATTTAAACCTAAAGTATTTTATTTCTAAATTTCTATATTAAACCTTCCGTCTGGTTTTGTAAGAAAACATCATCTTGAAGGAAAACGAATGAGAGAATACAAGAAAATGGGGGGTAATATTAAAAAAAAAAAAAAAAAAAAAAAAAGGATAGAAAAGCGAGATCTTATATGACCAAAATGATCTGACATATATTAACATTGACAAAACACAGCTATTCACAATGCATCTAAGCTGGAATACAAGCATACTGGGGTCTGTTACATCATGAAATTTAAGACAGCCTTTGAAGTTCCCAAGCAACGTTGAGATGAAATGTCTCTCTTTCACAATTTAGTCATCATATCCCAGTATTGGGGTTGTTTCCGGCAAGGATCAGAGATATTTCCAACCCTCGGCTGAATGCCTGGTTAAACATGAGGCGGGTTTGGAAAGTTGATACGAAGGGGAACCACGAAAAGAATGCAACAGGAATGAAAATGAGCATCCCCATCCCGGCATCATATAATCGTGCGAGAGACCGGACTGATTTCCACAATCCTAGCCTTTTCACATAAGGTTTCCAAGCTCCAGCAATCTACAAATCACAGTAAAATTCCATGCTAAAAGGTCTAACAGAGAAGGTGCATTTATAAGTGCTAAAATTAAGCAATATAAGAAATGCATTACATGAGCCTATTGTTGCTGATATTTTTTGGTTGTGTTCCAAGTTACACGTCGTGTTAACTTCTTAGTATTACACCACTCAAGAAGTATTTATTAATTAATATTCTCGTGGTCTTAGATGACCTCTATATTGCATTTATATGTCTCGTTGCCGGTTCATATGAACATTGTCAAATTAGAATGTTTTCTTAGTTCCAATTTCTCTTGATATTTTGAGTAAAAGAAAGTGTCACAAGATCAAGTACATTAGTACAAGAGCAAATGATAATTTTAACAATTTCTGTCTTCATCAACATTTACATTATAACCAAGATGGACGTTTGTTTTACCAACCATTCTAATTAGTCCCCCAATTGTGACAAAGAAAAGGTATAGTTTTAGAACAAACTTTTCATTATGTTGATTCCGAGGTGTAGTGCTTCTTTCCCCTATGATGCCTATTAATACTAGCGAAGGAGGATTGACCTAACCCATGGGTTTAACCTTTTGCTCCATACTAAATTGTCTGGGGAAACATCCTCAACTGTTTCTGTAGGCATAAACCCCATTTTCCACCCTCAACTGTTAGTATAAACGGTCTTAGCACAGAACCATGCGTTCTTAAAAATATATCATAATTGAAACAGAAACCTACTTTGTCCACTCTATATCTTGTTTATTCATAGGTTTTACTGGGCACGCCCCTTATTGTAACTTGGGGCAACTCACTCAACATCTAAAGTCTAAGAGACCCATTTAAGGCACACAGAGACTAGTCAAAGTAATGGACCTCCCAGCGTGTGCAAGTGGAAAGTGTGAAAGTTTATGGAAGAAGAAAACTTACAGAAAGCATTCCCCATCCAGTTGGTACAAATGCCAAGATGCAAGCAAATATGTCAGCAACTGACAAATCCGTTAAAAAAACTGCAACGGCTAAACCAGCAAGTGCCACCAAAAAGGAGAGGCCTTGGATGAAGCGCAACAAAAGCTGGAAATTGACTGAGATTTTCTGGCTGAATGTGAAAACCTACGAACCCAGGCATGAAATGAAGGATTCAAATCACAAACCAAATAACATTTTTTTTAATAGTAAATCACAAACCAAATAACAAGCATTTGAAAGTTGACAATCTAGCAAGTGCATTACAAAATATATTCCACACCTTGAAAAGAATAATAAGCACAAGTAGCACGATCCATGACAGGCCATACACCTGCAGATAAACACAGATATTGTCATATAAACACGGTAAAATTGTGGTAATAAACACTAGTAAAATAAGGTTCCTCTCACAAAGTAGCCAATAGTAGTTTGGTTGGCCAATGCAATGTGATGATTTATCAACTCAATTGCAACCTAAGAACTGTAGCCAAGACCTAGAACTTGAAAACAAAAACCGAAGAAGAACTTGTAGCCAAGACCTAGACCTTGTAAACAAAAACCAAAGAGAACAAAGCAAAACAAATGGCACCTACAAGTTAAAATGAAAAACAACAGGAGAATGATAAAAGTTGCCACCTAATGTACACTTAATCATCAGACGCAGCCCATCTCTTAAAAGACTTGAGCTTCTCCTAAAGATTGTGAGATCCCATTCACCACTAACAACTGTAGCCAAGACCTAGACCTTGTGAACAGAAACCAGAGAACAAAGCAAAACAAATGGCACCTACAAGTTAAAATGAAAAACAACAGGAGAACGATAAAAGTTGCCACCTAATGTACACTTGATCATCAGACGCAGCCCATGTCTTAAAAGACTCAAACTTCTCCTAAAGAATGTGAGATCCCATTCACCACCTTGCCATACAAGATCACAAAACCTGGAATATTACAATCTCCCCCTTAAATCACCGACGTCCTCGTCAAGCCAAGTCCAATCATAGATGGCATGGCTCAAGTCTCACACTTCTAATTAGAATTGCCTTTGATATCATTTGTAATGATCCAAGGAAGGCTTAAACCAAATCTAGGCCAAAAGGACTAGTCAATGTTACAAATGGAGCCCCATCGAATCATTATAATGGGCCATGAACTTCTTCCTTGGAATTCACTACCTTGCAATACACAATCACACAATTCAGGGTACTACAGCATCTCACAATTATATTTAATTCGCGAAACTAGGAGAAGTGCATCAACTTATGAATGCATTACCGTCAATGAAGTATTGTTTCCTTGCACGTGCAGCTTATAGACAATGCCATACTGGAAGATGAAAAATCTTACACTCAAAATAGTTTCTGCAACTCTCCCTCCCAAGGTCCGAATATGTGCCTGTGGATGCAATATGTTAGAATCCCCGCCAAATAAGGATAAAACATAGTACTAACACGAGTTCACAGATGTAAAATGCATTACACAAACAGGAGGCAAAAGAAGTGTAACTAGGTGGTGTAAACAGAAGGCAACAGCATCTGGCATTCAAGCAATATAAATGACAACTGAATTGAATAACAATAAAGGGCACAGCAAAACCACTCTCTTAAATATAAGAATTTCTTAACATTTCAACAAAGATATTTAACATACAGGAAAGAAAAATCCTTTGTATAAGATTTTAAGTCTACCTGAAGTCATGTTACAGACAATATAATAAAAATGGAAAAGAAAATATATTGAGAAAAATAGTATTCCATTGTCTCAATTTAAATATCTTTTACTCTTTACAACATCCCAATATATGTCTACTTTTAAACCATGGAAATTCCTAATTCGATTTTTTTTTATAAGTAATAAGTTATTTTATTGATATAAAGATAGGCCTAGCCCAGGATTCCTAATTCAAATTCCTATATAATCATCAACTATTTTCATAAAAGTATAATATTCTCATTAAAAAAGGCCACATCTACTAAAGTAAACGACAATTTATACTTCTAAAGTTTTTATTATTAATTGTGTCATTGTTTCAAAGCTAGACATCTATTCTAGTTATACCTCTCCCACTGATATGCGTATAACATATGCTGGCATTCGTGGTGCTATGAACAGTGATAAGGCTCCTAGACCGAAGATTTCTCGATTGCTTTTTTACAAGTATGCTAGGATGTGGTCAGAGAAGATATTATGGGATGGATTATTGAAATGAACGGTAAGAGAAGATATTATGGGATGGATTCATGAAATGAACAGTAAATTTGAAAAAAAGCCTAAATGCTACTTTCAACGCTATTGTACCGAAAAATGAGAGGCAGCGGATATTAAAGATTATAGGACCAGAAGTTTAGTGAGTAGGGTCTATAAGATCAACCCTAAAGTTCTTGTTGATAGGTTGTATGTGGTGGTTGAAAAGATCATCCTGAAGCCACAGATGCCTTTGTTAGAGGTAGGCAAATGTTAGTCTTCATTCTTTATTATTACTGAATGCCTGGAAGGCTTAGACCTTGAAAGTTGGGGCTTTATGTAAAATGGATATCGAGAAGGCATATGATCATGTCAACTGGACTTCCTTTTATACTTGTCAGATTTGGCCGAATACCCCTTTGAGGTGTGCTTCCTTCTCATTATATAAAAAATAGTTCCAGAAAATATTTTTTTTTGATAAGTAAAATAAGACTTTATTAAATTACTAAAGTAACACGATACAAAGAAAATGCCCTGTTTATGTAGGCATGTTAGAAACTAGGAATTCATGAAGGTCCATGCCATTTAAGTCTACAGCAATGGCCCAAGTACAAAGAGTTCTAAAAAATAACAATATTAGCTCCTCCACAGATCTCTGTGTCTTCAAAAGTCCTCTCATTTCGTTCCTGCCATAGACACCACATAATACAGATAGGGATCATCTTCCACACTGCTTTAATCTGTCTCACCCCACGGATAGAATTCCAGCAAGCCAATACATCCAAAACTGTTTCCGGCATCACCCACGCCATATCCATCCTTTTAAACACCGCGTCCCAAATAGCCTTAGCTATCTCACAGTGTAAAAGTAAATGATTTACCGACTCACCCCAGCTTTTACACATACAACACCAATCTGCAATAATTATCCTCCTCTTTCTTAGATTATCCGTAGTGAGGATCTTACCCAAAGACGCTGTCCACACAAAGAAAGAGGCTTTGGGAGGAGCCTTATGACGCCAAAGCTTTCTCCAAGGAAACTGTATCTCTGGCTCTTGTGTGAGAACCTTATAGAAAGAGCGAGCTGAGAATACCCCTTTCCCTGCAGGATGCCACCACAACTCATTTTCCTGCTGAATGTTCGGTCGAACAGAATATAAGAGGCTATAAAATTCTACAAAACTTTTCATCTCCCAATCCTGTGCCGCCCGGTTGAAATTGATGTTCCAGTGAATGTTTCTACCTGAGACTGAGACTTCCATAACCTCCGCCACTATGGCATCTTTGTTACTTGCAATCATGAAAAGAGACAGAAACAGATCTAGTAAAACACTGGTACTACACCATGCATCCTTCCAAAATCTGATCTTGACACCTGTCCCCAAGTGCAATCTAGTGTATCGCTGGAAAACCTCCCATCCTCTTCTAATGTATTTCCATAACCCCTTACCCGTTGTTCCTCTAACTTCTCTGGTACACCACCCCTCCCCTAGATCACCATATTTGCTTTCAATCACCATATTTGCTTTCAATCACAACCATTTGCCTAGTAAAGCCCGATTAAAAACTCTCAAATTTCTGACACCCAAACCGCCATTGGAGATAGGCCGACATACAATCTCCCACTTAACTAAGTGGAATTTAAACTCATCTCCCAAACCCCCCCACAGAAAGTCTCTCTGTAACTTCTCAAGTCTACCCGCCACACTTGCCGGTACAGGGAATAAGGATAAAAAGTAGGTGGGAAGGTTAGAAAGTGTACTTTTGATTAAAGTAGTCCGACCCCCTTTCGACAAATACATTCTCTTCCACCCTGCTAATCTTCTATCTACTTTTTCAATCACTGTATCCCATACCATACGAGACTTCGGTGCTATACCCAACGGCAATCCCAAGTAAGTCATAGGTAAAGACGCAATTTTACACCCCAGAATGCCCGTCAAATCCCTTATATCTTGAACTTCTCCAATCGGTACCAACTCGGATTTATCATAATTCACTTTCAAGCCAGATACTGCTTCAAAACACAGCAACAATGCCTTCACCGCCCTCAACTGAGCATGATTAGCCTCACACATGATAAGCGTATCATCTGCAAACAACAGGTGAGAAACAGTTGTAATACCCTTACTCGGTGATCCAATCTGGAAACCACTGATGGAACCATTAGTCACTAAGGCTGAGATTATCCTACTCAATGCCTCCATAACAATGACAAAAAGTAAAGGAGATAATGGATCCCCTTGTCTCAAGCCACGAGAGCTTGGGAAGAAACCCTCCTGGCTACCATTAATCAACACCGAGAACCGTACCGTAGAAATACACCATCTGATCCATGACCTCCACCTCTCACCAAACCCACACCTACCCAGTAAATAAAGAAGGATATCCCAATTAACATGATCGTACGCCTTTTCCATATCTAATTTGCACATAATCCCTGCTTTGCCCATCTTCAATCTACTGTCGAAGCATTCATTAGCAATAAGAGCCGCATCAAGGATCTGTCTACCCTTAACAAAAGCATTCTGTGGTTTGGAAACTCTTCCCCAATATCCCACTTAATCGATTTGCAAGCACTTTGGCAATGATCTTATAAGCATCATTCACTAAGCTTATAGGCCGAAAATCTGTGATCTCAATGGCCCCAACCTTTTTAGGGATTAGTGCAAGAAAAGTAGTGTTAAGACTTTTCTCAAACTTTCCTAACAAGAAAAACTCTTGAAATACCTTCAAAAGATCCGCTTTAATCACCTCCCAACCACAGTTGTAAATTTCGTACCATACCGGCCGGTACGGCCGAAATTTTTCGTTTCGGCCGTCCGGCCGGTACAGGTACTATACCTGTTCCGTACCGGCCAAAATACCGGCCGGTACCTAAATTTCGGCCTGTACCGGCCGATATTTTGGCCTGTGTTTTTTTTTTTTTTTTTCGTTTTTTCAAACTACAAACTTATTTTTTAACCCTCAATTCAGACTAGACTATTTATAATTTATATATATATGTATTTATATATAATTTATTTATATATAGACTATTATTTTAGAATATAATTTTTATATATATTTATATATATAATTTATTTATAGATCGACTATCCCGAAACGTTATCCCGAAATGCTATCCCGAAACGGTACCGGTACCGAAATATTTCGTTCCAGTGCCTTGACCGGTACGGTATCCGGTACGGTATTCAAAACATTGCTCCCAACACTCTTGGAAAAAACCCATAAAGAAACCATCCGGTCCGGGAGCCCTATCTTTTGCCATCTTTCTTACCACTTCAAATACCTCTTCCTCTTCAAAAGCCCTCTCCAATCGGGTGACATCCCCTGGTTCAATAGTGTCAAAAGCCAAACCATCTAACGTAGGCCTCCAACCCACCTCTTCCGTGAGAAGCTTTTTAAAGAAAACAACCACATGGTCTTGGATAACCTCTTCTTCTCTATTTTCAACCCCTTCAATTCTCACCACTTCAATGTTATTATTTCTTCTATGTGAGTTTGCAATTCTATGGAAAAAATTCGTACTCCGATCCCCTTCCTTCAACCAAAGAGCTCTTGATTTTTGGCGCCATGAGATTTCTTCCTGTAAGATTAACCTCTCAAGATCAACAACCAACAAAACTTTTTGTGCTTGTTCCTCTTCATTTAGTGACCTCCCTTCTTGTAGCCTTTCGAAATACTGAATTTCCATCAACTTGGAATTTTTGTTCTCCTCCACATTTCCAAAAGCTTGTTTATTCCACTCCTTTAGATCCCTTTTTAAGGCTTTCAGTTTGTTTGCAAAAATGAAACTGGATGTACCTTCAAATTGATACGAAGTCCACCATCTTTTAACCCTTTCCACAAAACCTTCTGACTTCAACCACATATTTTCAAACTTAAAATACCTTCTGCTGTTACGAACACCTCCACAATCCAGTAGAATAGGCCAATGATCCGAAGTTATACGACTCAAACGTTTTTGCCATACATCCGGAAAATGGCTTTCAAACTCAGGAGAAATCAGAAAACGATCCAAGCGGGACCACGTCTGATTATTTGACCAAGTAGCTGGACCCCCTGCTAATGGAAGATCTACCAAGTTTAAATCAAAGATAAACTCTGAGAACTCCAGGCTTGCTGGTCTCAATCTTCTACTTCCCAGACTTTCACTCTGGAAGCGCACCACATTGAAACCCCCCCCCAATACACCAAGGGAGGTCCCACCAACTTTGTACCCCTGCAAGTTCATCCCATAATATACTTCTATTGGCATCTAAGTTAGGCCCATACACTCCTGCAAATGCCCACAAAAAATCATCTGATACACTTTTAAAAGAACAAGCTACCATATATCTCCCTATGTACTCCTCCACTTTCTCTACTACTCGTCTATCCCACATTATCACTACTCCTCCCGAAGCCCCTGAAGAGGCCAAATATACCCAATCCACATAAATATTACTCCACAAACTCCGAATAATCCTCCTACTAATCAACTTCAGCTTTGTCTCTTGTAAACATACTATGTCCGCTTTCCATTCAAGAAGTAGACGACGAATCCAAAGACGCTTCTCTACCTCGTTTAGACCCCGGACATTCGAAGATAAAATCTTAGGCTTCATTGGAGAACATTCAGCCCCTTCCCATTTGCCTTATTCCTACTAGAACTTGCTTTCGAGTTCATCGACTACATTAATCTTTTTAATTCCCGACTCTTCTTTGTGCTCCCCCTCTTTTCTTGATGATGGCCAGCTTACATAGCAGTTAACAAGGCTATAAACTGCTCCTCATACCCAACACACTCAACTCCCACAACATGTTGAATTTCTTTAGCTTTATGTATAACCCAATCTGATGCTTGATCTGGAAAATAATAATTTAATGGGGTTGGATTCCCCATCTTATTATTCTGGTTCTGAAATTCACTTCCCATAGAAAAATCCTCCGAACCACATGTGATGAAAAGTTCATCTTCCACAGAATGCATGAAGTCATCCGAGTCTTCTTCAACCTCAGCCAACTCGAGGTCCTCTACTAGTCTCCCCGACCCTGCCGCTGGAATCAGAGACACCCCAGCCTCCCTCATCCGCGAGCTCTGATTCTCCAGAGCCGAAGGAACCTTAGCTTCTACTCCTAACAGGGGATTTTGAGCACAAGACTCCGGCAAGACCACACCGGCGACCCCCACTACCTTTGTCGGCGCCGTCTATAGCCCCTCAACCTCTATCGGCGCCGTCTGTATGCTGTCCGGCACGAACCCGAGCCCGTGAAGTTCGATGGAATGTATCGGGCTAGAACTCGGTTTCGCGAGTTCTGTTGGCCCGGATCCAGACCCGTTTAATTGGGTCCTGGATAACGACCCGCCTGAATGGGCCTTAGGCTGTGGTCCGATACCATGGGCCTTAACATCAGACGGCCAAGCCCCAAAATGTTCTTGTGATTTAGCCCGGCGCCAAACGTTCCATCCTTTGTTGTATTTGCCCTTCTGTTGAGCCTTCTTCCGAGTGAAACTCAGCCCATCATCCTTCAGCTTATCTGCTCCCTCACTTTCCTTTAATGAACCGACAAATGCTACTATAGTAGCCATATCCTTCTGCAATGCGCGTAGCTGCCCTTGCATCTCCAACAACTTCCTTTCCATTTCCAATGACTGACACTCGATAGAGGCCCTGCCATGGGCATGGTTCACCGTACCATCACGTTGCCAACGTCCCTTACCTCTGTCCAAAACCTTCGCACCAGCCACCTTCTCCTTCGCAGCTCTCGGTATCGACGTCGCAAGGACCTCCTTATACGATCTCTCATAGTGTTTCAGTTTCCCTCTTCCATCACTCGGTTTGGCTCCTCCATGCAGACCACCTTCCTTGGTTTTTTCTTTCCCTTGCTCTACCAAAGCCTCCCTCATCTTCCTCCATCCCCAACCATTCTCACCTTCTGGAATACATAGCATATTTCTTCTTCCCCCCTGCCTATACTCTGATATTTCAACGTATCTTCCTTTCCTATTTTCACAACGTTGAGCAATAAAACTACAATACCTCTCACGTGTTGCCGAGTATACCTCCTTTTTTCTGCTCAAGCTCTCCTCTAACACCTTCCCAAGCCAATGAATAGAGGAAAAGCCCAGCAACACCGAGTTTTCTGTCTTCCAGCTTCTCTCAGTAATTCTCAGACCACCACCTCCACATAATGCTATAGTGAAGCACTTAGACCCAATAACTAGTTCTATAACACGACCCATCTAACTATCACCAATCAACCCACGTTGGTGAAGCAAAATGAATCAAGAACCAGACCAAGAATCAAGAACCAGACCAAGGAAAAAATGCATGTGTACGGAGAGAAAATTTTCTAGGAGAGAGAGAAAATATTCAGAGTTTTTTTTTTTTTTTTAGCAGAAACTAAAAACAGACTTTTTTTCTCCAGAAAATATTTACATAGATAAGATTGAGAATTCAATTTGAATCTCAACAAACTACATCTTTATCTTTATCTAAACTAACCTGACTTTATCCTATCTAAATATGTACACGTTCAATTTAAATACAAGATAAGATTAGTAAATAAATCATAATCTATTTGAATTTCAGTTCTGCTGTATCCCAGTAAAATAGGAGATTAGCTGCCATGTAACTCTAGCTGCAACCCAATAAAATAGGAGATTAGTTGCCTAGCCGTCATATCTTAAAGAAAACCCTAGTTTTCCTTTGATACCCTCCCTCATAGGCATCTCGAATATAGTGACAATCAACCTCAATGTGCTTCGTACGTTCATGAAAAACTAGGCTGGCTACAATTTGAATGGCACTTGTATTATCACCATGAAGAGGCCTGGGATGTGTTTGCAAAGCTGAGTTCTGAAAGAATACCACACAACCACATAATTTCTGAACATGCAGTAGACATTGCCCGATATTCAGCCTCTGTAGATGACTTAGATACACAATTTTGCTTCTTACATTTCCAAGAGATAAGAGAATCCCCAAGGAAGACACACCATCCAATAGTAGAACGTCGAGAGTTCAGACATCCAGCCCAATCTGTATCACTATAGGCAAGCCCAATCTGCATCACTATAGGCAACTAATTGAAGGGAAGAACCCTTGGGTAAAAACAGTCCACGATATGGAGTCCCAAGTAGATAGCGAATAATCCGACGAATAGCTACAAAATGAAAATGTCAAGGAGAATCCATGAACTTACTAACAATGTGGACAGCATAGGAAATATCAGGGCACGTGATGGTGAGATAAATCAAGCTACCAACCAACTTATGGTATAAGGTGTCAATGGACAGCTTTGCTGTCCATATTTGTTTCCATATTTGTTTCCTTGATTTACTCTTCAGAATAATTAGCTTAATATTTGACAGATTGTATAGGAATAGAATTAGCATATACATAGTTCTTTCCATGTATAGAATCCTTTGTATAGTTTATATAATAGAGAAAAACCACAAGGCCAACGGTTCGGCCATTCACACAATATTTTGACATAAGGTAGGATCCGAGAGAAGTTTGTCTTCGTCTTTCCTATACTTAACATTCACCTCCTGAGACTGGAGCAGTATCTTCCAATCTCTCTAACTGAATTAGGTCTTGAATATACTTGGGTTGATTGAGAAATAAACCATATGGCTGAGACCTAACTTCCAACCCTAGAAAGTAGGTAAGATCCCCAAGATCCTTCAAGTGAAACACATTATGAAGATGTTGCTGAAGTTTTTGAATCAAAAGTCCATCCGAACCAGAGATGATAATATCATCTACATATACCAATAAAAATACTACTTCAGCATCGCCCTTGTGCAAAAATAAGGAAGCATCGTACTTGCTTTGCTTAAAAGAAAACCCTAGCAAAGTATAAGATCTCCAAGGTGCTTCAAAATCGCCTAGGGGAGGTTTCAGGAAAGATCGTAAGAAAACCCCAAAACGCATTTGTACAAGGTAGGCAAATCTTAGACTTAGTCCTCATCGTCAATGAATGCCTAGATAGTAGACAAAAATATGGTAAACTGGGGATCCTTTGTAAGTTAGATACGAAGAAGGCCTACGATCATGTTAACTGAGATTTATTACTCTACTTGCTTGAGAGGTGTGGTTTTGGGGAGAGAGGGTGCATGTTAACGACGAGATTCTCAGTGTTGGTAAATGGTAGTCCTATCGGTTTCTTCAATAGTCCCCAAGGTCTGAGACAAGGGGATCCATTGTCTCCACTCCTCTGTCATTGTTATGGAGGCGCTTAGCAGAATGACTTCGGCGTTGGTCCATAATGGTTTTATGGCTGGATTCTTGGTTGGTGACCCCAATAGGGGTACTATGAACATTTCTCATTTGTTATTTACAGATGATACATTAATATTTTGTGAGGCAGAACAAAACCAGTTGCAGGCACTAAGGGCACTCCTTTGTTTTAAAGCGGCATCAGGTTTGAAAGTGAACCTTGAGCCAGTGGGTAATGTGCGCAATATGCAGCAACTAGCTAACACTCTTGGATGCAAGGTTTATGCCCTTCCTATGAATTACATGGGTTTAGCATTGGGGCTACTTCAAGGGCTAATATCAATATGGGATACAGTGATTGAGAAGATTGAACGTAGATTGGCAAGTTGGAAGAGACTGCACTTGTCAAAAGGTAGCAGAATGGCATTAATCAAAATTACTCTCTCTAATCTACCAACGTATTATTTATCTCTATTCCCAATTCCAACTAGTGTGGCAACCCGGATCGAGAAACTTTACGGGGATTTCCTTTGGAGTGGTATGGGGGATGACTTTAAATTCCATCTAGTCCAATGGGACAGAATATGTTCCCCAATTTCTTTGGGAGGGTTAGGTATTAGAAATCTGAAGATTTTCAACAGAGCACTACTCAGGAAATGGTATTGGCGATATAATACAGAACCGGAAGCCTTATGGAAGTCGGTGATTGATTGCAAATATAGAAGTGTGTTTTTTTTTTGGGGGGGGGGGGGGGGGGGGGGGGGGGGGGGGGGGGTTGGTGCACTAGAGAGGTTAATGGGGCTTATGGAGTGGGTTTATGGAAGCAGATTAATCGGGGATGGGGAGTGTTCTCTCCTCGTACTAGACTTGTGTTGGGAGATAGATCTAGAATAAAGTTCTGGAGTGACAGATGGTGTGGAAATAATGCTTTAAAAGGACTCACTCCCTTTAGTATTCCAGGTTGCATGTGAGAAAAAATATTCAGTGGCTGATTTTATGGTGATAACTGGGGATCAAATTAGGGGTGAAAACCGATGCCTTAGGAGTGATTTTTGAACAAAAATCTATGCCGACCGACGTCTGAAAAAAGGGGGAGGAAAACCGGCCGTATCGACTCCGGCAATTCTCAGTCGGAGTTCGGTTCCCCTAGCGGCGAGACTCTTCCGAGATAATAGAGAGAGAGAGAGAGAGAGAGAGTTGCAGAGGAGTGATTATCGGGGAGAAGGTGATTGGGGAAGAAGATGACCCCATCTCGTAACGACGCTGTTCCACTTAAGTTTAAGTGGAATGGCATTCTTTCATACATTTTTTTTTTCATATGTTTTGAATGAAACGTAAACGGCATCGTTTCCATTTTGTTTTGTATACTTATAAGTGTAAAACGACGCCGTTCCACTTAAACTTAAGTGGAACGGCGTCGTTTTGATTAGGGTATATTAAAAAAAATAATTTTATTTCATCGGCCGGTTCAGCAGTCCAATCCAGCTTCAAACTGCGACCGAACTGCTGAACGCCGGTTCCTTCAAATCTCCACTGCACACCGGCTGGTTCCTAACGCAGCCAGTCGGTTCCTATTAGTGGCGGCTGGTTGCGTCAGTTTCTGTTCACCCCTAGATCAAATACAATGGAACATCACTTTTAGTAGGGTGGCCAAAGATTGGAAAGTTGGTAGTTTTGAGGACTTCTATCAGCTTCTATATTCCTTGAGACCGAGCAACCAAGGAAATGATATGTTGTGGTGGGTACCTATAGATAAAGGCACATTTTCGGTTAGATCGTTCTATAAGCCTCTCACACAGGTAGAAAACACTTAGTTTCCATGGAGGAGGATCTGGTGTAATAAGGCACCTCCCAAAGCGACTTTCTTTGCATGGGCAGCTTCTCTGGGTAAGATCTTGACGACGGATAATCAGCTGAAACGTGGGGTGATCATAATAGATTGGTGTTGCGTGTGCAAGAAAAGTGCTAAGACTGTGAATCATCTTCTACTGCATTGTGAGGTTACTCGAGTACTATGGAATGAGGTGTTCAGCAAATTAGAGTTAGTGTGGGCCCATAGAATGTTATTCCTATGGGCCATAGCTGTAGATTTTAATGGTCTAGGCCTTCATGATTTTCTTGTTTCCTTTTCTTCTTCCTAGATAGGTGTTTCCTCTTGTATACCATCTTGTGTACTTGGGCTATGCTTATTCTATTAATATAATCGTTTACTTATATATAAAAAAAAAAAACAAAGAATATGTGGCTTTTGGGAAAAACAACAATACTGGATTACACGCTGTATTTCCACACTGCCACTCTGTGGTAGTGGTAGCGAATGGCTCTCAAAGTTTCTTTAGCAATTCTCATGGATTATGACCTTTTGTATAATTAGAATTCTACTCTGGTACTCAATCTGTCATTGTTAGAAAACTGTGGAAAATGGTTCCTATTTGCCTCATTTAGTGTATTTGGAAGGAAATGAATGATGGAACCTTTGCGGAGCAGGAAAGAATGTTGGAGGAGCTCAAAACACTTTTTTATTAACAGTACTCTTTTATCTTAGACTGCTTCCATAGAGTTTAATGGACTAAATCTATGTGCCTTTCTTGTATCTTTATCTTCTTCTCGATATCATCTCTTTCATATATTTCTTGTGTACTTGATTTGCAGCTTTGCACTTTTTCATAAAGACTAACTACTTACCAAAAAAATAAAATTAATCTTTAATAAAGAATTTTTACATAGATGATGCAGTTGTTATGGGAATGTTATCATCTGTAACAGGACAACAATTAGCAACAGAAGTTACAACTGCCAAAAGAATAAAAAACATCTATCAAGAACAGAGATTTTTTTTTTTTTTGGATAAATCAGAACTTAATAAAAGTGCAAAAGGGAGCCACCTTCGTACAGAAGGCCTATACAAGAAAACCACCTAACTATGGAGGTGAAGGAAAACGGAAAGACATACTCTAAGTAAGAAAGAATGCTAGAAATATTATGAGCTGACACCCCACCATCAAGAATAGACACTTTAGGGCCACAGGCATGGCACAGAGAACATCGATAATAGATTCTTTAGGTTCATAAGCATGGCATAGAGAGAGCATTGGAAATTACCAGTTCTTCATCCCACCAAGCTTCCCAGCTTTCTTCTCCCTTCACTCCAATCCCCCCTCTGTAAAGGAGCCAATTGGTCCAATCTCTGAAATCCTCCACTACCCTAGGGAGGACAACATATGCATTGGTCAATAAAGCGGAGCAGACTTTCAATTCAGAAAAACTTAAAAAAGAAAGACTTACTTCTGCCACTCAAACCCAGACGGATTGAACAAATAGGGAGCAAAGAGCCAAGAAAGAGCCATAAACCAACTGCTGACTGTAAGAAGAATGTACGACAGTGCACCACCATCATTATACCCATATGCAAGAAGCACTATCAACAAAAGCACAACTTCAAATCTGGAAACAAAAGGATGAACTACATTAGTCAATTCCAAGTCAGGTATAGCCACTTCATAGAAAAATTGGAAAACTAGAAATAGCATCAATTTGACACCAGTGATGTTTACATTTAATAAATCTTTAATCCAAGTAATAAGAGGTAATGCTAATATAATACCCTCAAAAATCTAATTATTGCATCAAATTTACAGAAATCGAAAATATTTCTTAGACAATATGGACACGATATGGCTTTCCAATTCATTTTACACATTAAAACAAACTCAGAGAGAGAGAGAGAGGCACACCCTTTAACAAAATGACTGCGGGAGTAAAGCCTATAATTCTCGGAGAATTTAATATGCCGTACGACAAATCCCCTCCCAGTTGCTTGATACTGTTGAGAAATAAACATCAAGTTAACATTATAGACACCAGGGAAAAAATGAACAAGAAAAGAGAGAAGCAACAAACCCTAGCACCACCATGAAGAATAGTCCGCCCAAAGTAATGAGTTTTTGTGCCCAGAGAGAATGTGAAGAACACAGAACAAAGCTGAAACTGCATCGTAACAAAACTAACAATGGCCTGTAGCAGTAGATGTAAAGAAAACTTAACCATCACAGTAACGAGGGGTGGGGATAAATTAAGTCCGGAGAGCATCTGCCTGGATAAATATATATATATATATATATATATATTATAGGTAAGAAAATTTTATTAAGACAAGTAAATATATATATTTTTTTTATAAGCACGAAAAAATTATTAATCCTCATAATTAGGCAAAGCCCAAGTACACAGGTAGTATACAAGAGAAATATACCTAATTACAACCTACTAGCAAAGAAAGAAGCATACAAGTCATTAAAATTAGCCCTCTCTAATACAACCGCCCCCCCCCCCCCCCCCCCCCCCCCCCCCCCCCCCACAAAAAAAAAAAAAAAAAAACCCATAACAGGAACAAAATACGGCATTAATTGAATTTACTCTACCCAAATGCAATGTATGTGTTGCATACTACCAAGGAAATGCAACTCAGAAACACAACAATACAAAGAAACAGATTTAAAGATTTAACTCCCCCATATCCATTACCAGTAAGTCTATTCAGACAACATTTTTTTTGTTAGGTAATGTAAGTCTATTCAGAAAACATGACGCCAACACCGTGTAAATATCAGGGGCATAAACATTGTATCTAACCTTTGGTAGAGAGTAGAGGCATACTTTCAAATACTTGAAACAATTATTTTCAGCACTAAGACATTATAAATCTTGTGTTTATGGTTCATTGCATGATGCAGCAAACAGCTTGAATTAGCTTCCATATACATAATATACATGGGGAGAATAGATATAAAAATGAACACGTGCCTGTGTCGATGATTAAGAGGATAAATAAATAATACAGGACAAGCATTTACCCTCAAGAAACCTTGCTCCAAAATGAAGCCCAAAACCATTGGCACAGCAGTGAAAATACCAATTTGAAAGAGGAACTGCGTGTTTAATGCAGCACTAAGGGCAGTGTTCTTAGTTATTTTAGCTCGAAATTCGATACTTTCACCAACTCCAGATAGCGCCTGAAATGCAAACATGTCAAAGCTTTAACAGAGAGACAAACCCACTCAACCCCACAATAACTTGTGCTTAGATCCAGATGGTAATTAATTCTTTAAGATCATGATCTCTTATAAAAATAAACAAAATGAAGCAATAAAATTGCCATAGGAGATTGAAAAGTGAATACTCTAAACACAATCTTTATTGTAAATAGGACAGGCCTCTAGTTACAAGCACAATAGACTTGGCATATGAAATTGAATAAAATCCAGCGTACCAAATATGCCTTCCCATATAGGAAAATGTATACAGTCAACACCGTTAACTGCATAGGAAAAAATAGACTCGTTCAGTGATAAATATAAGTAACTGACATGAAAATTTACCCTGTAACTTCAAATTAGTAATCAGAATAATGCGTCTGTAGCTAACATTTCTGGTATGAACTACTCAATTACATCGCAACAGTCAGCAAGAACATCAAACTTTCGTTGAACCGTGTACACTGTTTTTCTAAATGTTCCATTGGTGATGAAAGATTCTTTTAACATTATGCAGCCAATGACTTCATTTTCTTATCTTATCATTCCTTTTTTTTAATCGGTAAACAAAATTTTATTGATCATAAGAATAGACAAAAGCCCAGGTAAACGGGACATATACAAGAGCATCGTCTGAGCATGCTAGTTCAGTGATATAAGAAATTCATGGAGACTCGATGATCGCTCTCGATCTTCGAAACTTCTTTTGTTCCTTTTCCTCCAAATGCACCACCATAAGCATATTGGGACCATCTTCCATATCATTTCTACTATTCTCCTTTGCCCATCTTAAGATTTTCATTTAGACTATACATTTTACGAGCAGAGTGCTTCTTGCAATCCAACATTTTTTCCTATAGAATGTACGTAGTTTGTATTGCAGCAGTGTTATCAAATCCTCCCTTCAATTTAATAGGCATTCCATGGTAAAAGATACTCCCAAGACGCTTCTCAAGCTCAACTAGCTCGCACTTATTTTATGAGCCATATTATCCCCAATCTCTACATTTTCATGAGTTATTGCTCAAGAAATAAAAATACTTGCATAACCATTAAGCTGTACTACTTATCAAAAAAAAAAAAAAAACTATCAAGCTGTACTATTCTCCCTCCCTAATTCTGTTTTACTAAACTTACACACCATATACTTGAACCCAAAACCTTTAAATTTAGAGTATCCCTCTAAACATCTAACTCTGACTTGAACTCCCACTCAGGTTTCATCAACTGTCATGGCATCATCCAGAAAAAAAGCATATACCAAGGGACCTGAACTCGAATTGATTGGGTAAAAAGATTTATAATCAATACAGATTGATCCTTGATGTAAACTTGTTGTGATAGTAAACATGCATGACATACCTACACTAGTATAACTCCACCCATTTCCCAACTCCTCCACATTACCTCTCTATGAGCAAATATCATAAACATGAAAGAAATGAAATATGAATCAAAGATGAAAACTAGGAAACCAAGTGACATATCGATGGTAATATTACTAAGAAATTAATTAAAAGAAAAAGAAAAGAAAAAGAAAGCATAACATTAAATGAAAGAGAATATTTATGAAAATAACAAACACCACAGAAAATCTGGATGCTCTTTATAAAGTATGGAGATCCCTTCACCTTCAGACCACCCAGTCATACCTAATTACAGCATAAGTAGGAATACTTATTATTGTGCAAAAATAGCATACCATAGTACAAAAGTAGTATCCAACAGTTGTAAAGTAGAATGACATCATTCTAAAGAAATCAAAGAGCTGCCCCAGCCTGTATACATCTCGACTAAGAACTTGTTCACCATTACCACCAGCAACCTTCCCTCGAACAGAGCAATCTGATTAAGCCCAACATCTCGTCCTTTTCCAACCTATCAAATAGCATTAGAACATTCATGTCCAATTGATGCATCAACTGAGGAAATGACAAAGCTTACCTGGATATACTCATGATGAGTAATATTCCCTTGTCGTAAAGTTGAACTGAATCCTGCATTTTGTCACCAGAAATGATTAGTAGGAAAAAAAGTATCAATGCCAATAGGGTTCAACTCTGCATAATTCTTGTACAAGGTGATAATATAAGTAGATGCAAGAAGTGTAGCAATTGAGTATGATTAAGTAATATAAATTTTGTTAAGAAGCACAAAGGTGCAACCCAAGTACACAGGATATATATATTGAAAAAACAAAAAGCAAAATGATATGACAGTTCAGAAAATTGAGAAAGAGAGAGAGAGAGAGAGAACACTAAATATGATATCCTATCATTTTTTTTTCAAGGGAAATCAGAAGCCCTTCAACTCTTTGCTACATTAAAGGCATGCCACTTGATTCGTTGAAAAGGAGATACCCATTTACTTTTAAAGGCCTAAGATTATGGGCCACCGATACACCTCAGATTTTTAAATCTCACATTGGGAAAGTGAATTACTTTAGAGGTGGAAAAGTGTCATGTCTCACATTGGTTCTCTATTAGGTAGAAGTGAACTCTATAATGAGTGAATAGAATTCCATTTGGAACCTTAACCAGTCCTTTTGGAGTATACAAATGTGGCTTCTAGCACTGTTCATACTGTCCTTGGATTGTTACAACTCCCTTACAACCAAGGAGAAAAAGATCTTCGTAGATCACTATAACTTTTCAACAAGCATGACACAACACTCATAATGATATTATAGTGGTGCATCTGACAGGAAAAAAAGAGAATTACAAACTAATCTTTAATAAAAATAACAACTTACAGAAAATGAAAGAGAAAATGAAGAACCAAAACAATTTTAAAAGCTCAAGCTCATTGGAAAAAAGCATAAACATGCCCTAGTGGCATCCCCTTCAAGCATATTGACCTTCCTTTAATTTAGATTTCCCTACAAGGGGTAAGCGGCAGGTCAACTAGACCTGCTCTGCCTGTCCTGAGGCAACCTGCTCGCCCCTGAGCAGGGTGGGCGGCTTGTATGTATTGTTTTGCCCAAGAGGGCGGGGGTTGGGCTACCCACCTGGCTGGGTTTCCACCCCCTATTTTGTTTCCTCCACCTCCTTTACTTCTTTTCCGTGAGTCTGTGTAGATCTCGGAAATTTTTTAGATCTATGTTTTTTATTGAGCTGGGAATTTGTTTTGGATCTGTTTATTTGTTTTAGATGTGTCCTTTTTTTTATTTTTTTTTATTTTTTATATTTACTGATTTGGGGTGACAGCAACTCATTATTAATACAGATTCAACGTCCATTTCTACTATCTAATGATGTAAACAAGAACTACACAGCATTCATCATTCAGATTTCTACACATTTTTATACGTCCGATTTCTACACTAACTGATACAAGATTTAGAATCTGAAACAACAGGAAGAATCTAACATGTGATGGCATCAGTTTGCATCATAATATTATACAACTCTTGGTACAGCTCTTCCTACATCCATATTCTAATAACAGCAACCCAGACCTGACACAAAACAGTTATAAGATGAGGTAAAAGGAATGGAGGAGGTGGCAAATGCTTCCAGACAGAATGTTTAATAATTTGAAGATTTCCTTGTTACCCAAGTCAATGCAGAGTCACCTTCCCCCATTTTCCTCTCTTTGTCGAAGGGCTAACATTTAATCAAGAAGTGCACGAGGCCAGTGCTAGCATAACGAAAAATAAAGGAGTGTTCCCACCCCCAAGAAAGGGACAATAAATAAGAGAAGCTGACAACTACAAAAAGAAGAAAAAGTTATCCATACTGCAAAAAGCAACCTGAAATGGGAGGCTTGAGCACATGCAATGGATGTCGGGAAGATCAAAAGTTGACTGTTTCTCTAATCTTAAATAGTTAACACGAAATATTGGGATAGCTTAACAGACCACAAAGGTGACAGAGCAAGAGAACATATCTCCCACACAACATTTAAGTAACCACTTCATCCTCCCAACAATTAATCTGTTTTTCAGATGAGTTGGTTTACACACCACTAGCTTTGTACAAGTTACACTCATGACAATAACAACATAAATGGAAGAAAACAAGCACACCTGCTTGATAAATAAAATGAGTAATACCTGATCAAAAAGATAAAATAAAAGAGTAATACCTGCAAAGATATCTTCACTAATATTGATAACCCGAGATGCCTTGCTAATACCACCCCTGGTTATGTGGAATACTCTGTCAAAAACATCTGGATGGCCATAATGCATGCGAACCCTGAAAAATAATTTATGACGTCAATATCAACTAACCTGAATTAGAACAATCAATAAGCCAATCAAATCACTTGCATAATTAAGATTAACTTACTTTAAAGGGTTTGCCAAAACACGCTGACCAAGAGTCACAAAGCTAGTTTCCTGATTAGACATGAATAAGGCTAAAGAAGAGACACTGCACATCAATACAAACAATAACTATAAATTAAATAACCAAAGAAATAGTCAAAAGTAACATTCAAAATGAACAGGGATTCTGAAGAATACCTTCCAGTAAATATATGTTCCCGGACACCAAGAATGGTAGGAGGACGAATACCATGAAAACCAGGAGCACGACGGAATTCTTCAAGAAGATTTCTCATCTTCAAGGCTTCCTCAAAATAATTATCCTAAAGTATAAATATGAAGTATTATGACAAGTAATCAGAGTTGCAAAGAAGATTTCCATATGCAAGCACTACACAATGCAACTAGAGCTTCATGATAAGTATCACAGGAAGAATAAGCCAATATCCTACTGTCTATAGGAAAACCAAATTAACCGAAACATATGCATAAGTAAAACATCAAGTTAGATAAACCAGGGATCATTCTGGAACATGAAAAGGGTACAGCACAAGGTGAACACTTGCAATGAAATGCAGAAGAATTGGGTAGACTTCGAGTTTATATACACTTTGTCATTTAAAGTCAAAATTGGAAAATAGAGCGTGGCAGAAAACCCGAAAGAAGATGACACAAACCCAATCTGACAGAAAAGTGATTATAGACCAGTCCCCAAATAAATCAAGAATAAATGAGTTAAGAGTCCCTTCAAGATCAATCAAGCTGCAGATAGGAAACTCTTTTATTGGGTGTGTAAGAAATGTCTATGGAGATGCTTGAACAACAAACTAACCCCTGCTGTTTTAACCAAGAACCAAGAGTCTCGACGATGCAGGTTCGAAATCAACGGAAGGCAGTCATCTATTTGTCTATTAAAACCAGCACAAGCAGATCTGCCAGTTTAATGTATCCGAATTCCGATATTTCTTATTATCTCTGCCCTGAAGATACTCTTTATTTAGATGGCATTTGTAGTTACCGGCCTAAAAACAATTAATCACCTGATTCATATCAATTGTCTGAACTGCATTTCCACGTGTAAATATGATTGCATGGTTTTGGTTCTCAGGTTTTCCTTCACCAATTTTTGGATTTCCAGGTAATTTTATGGAGTATATTTCCTGCAAAATAAAATTAAAAAAAGAGAGGTCAGAATTAACATAAGCTAACATCCAAAAGAGAATATGAAAAAGGTCATTTTAAAACTTCAATATTATTCAAGAGAAGTCTCCACACAAGGACACTGAGAAAACCCAACATAAGTGTGCATCCAGTTACAAACTTATGCATCAAATAAGTTCACAGTTACGAAGATCTGCTTCCAGCACTTGAGATATCAGAGAAGTTGACAACACAAAACAAAATTATGACCTAAGTATGTGCTTAATCTACAAGTATGAATAACTGCTCCTAAATTTGGTAAGTTCCAGGATTTGAAAATTTCTGCATTCTGATGACCTCGCCCCAAACTGAGGTTAGTGTGGTCACTAGTTTAAAGCATACGAACATAATATATTAGTTTTTTTTTGCTAACATGCAAAAGGGCATCTGTATTATTTTGAAAGCTTCTGTTCAAATGGAATGCTTAAACCCACAGTATGAATTTGATAAACCTCAGAAGTCAGACCACAACTAGGGTAGTGAAGGCAGTCAATGCGGATCTAAGTTTTGGTTTCTGCTAGCTAGCTCGTCTCTCTTGCTTTTCCTTTCCTATTTTTTTTCTTCCAATTTGTCAAGCCCTTAGTGCATATCCACGGTGAGAAAACAAGGATGTCTATTCACTGATGATAAGGAAGAGTATCAATGAGTCTGAAAGGGAACTGACAGCAGAAAAAAGGAATGATTGGTGGTTTCATTAACTTTTGCGGAATTAACAAGACTATCATATCGATTCTTTGCCATACAAGCAGGTCAGCAGCACTACCGAACTAATTCTAACAAGCAATTGAGAATTTAGAGATTGGAGATATGAGCAAGAATATCTGGCTAATCAAATGGAAACAACAAAATGTTCACAGTTAACCATTTGATCTGTAATGTGTTCATTAAGTGGGATATTTTTCTATAAATAATAAAACTTCATTAAAAAGTGTAAAAGTGCAACCCAAGTAGACAAGTTGTATATAAGAGAGACACCTATCAAAAATAAAAAACAGAAGCAAGAAATGCTTGAAAGTTAAGCCCATTAAAGTCTACAGAAGCTGTCCAAATTTAAGCTCCTTTAACGTCTGTTCATGCTCTTCAAATTTTCTATTATTCACTTCCCTATAAATACACCATATGAGGAAGTAGGAACCATCTTTCACACTGCTCCAATTTGCGGGCTGCCACTTAACCCTCCCCAAAGTCCAAAATTCTCTCGGTAGGGTGTTATTTTCATTTTCCATTGTGCTCTCATGTCATAATCCTCTTTTGTCAATTCAATGATTGATATTCTTATTGTATTACAAGAAAATATTTATAAAAATTAAAAATAAAAATAAAAAAAGACATAAAGGTGACCTTTCCTCATTTCTTCTTAACAAAAATACTCCAATAACCCATACATTTAGACAACAAATTCTGCGCTTCCATACATAGATTCAACATTCAGACCATTAATCAACAAAGGAATTGCACCTACAAGTCTGAAGGAAAGGACACACAGATGAAAACAAAATCTTTTAATCATCAAATGAAAATAACTTGTCTAGAAAAAAAAAAAATGGCCAGTAGCTCAAACATTGAAGTAAGAAAGAAGAGGTAACAGAACCTTATCTTTCCTATTGATGTCAGCTTTCACGAGCTTTGAGTAGAATTCCGTCTGCACTTTACCATCCTTTGAAGTTTCAACAATATCAATAAAAGCGACTCGAAGAGCTTCATTTCTAGCATCAACAGAAAAATAGTGAAAATCAGATATCATAAGACCACTCATCTAATGCATTTTCTGGCAGATATAATCGTATTAGAAATTCGTGAAGATAAACATCCTGAAACAAAATCTTTGCATAACCTACAGGCTACCTCTGCATAAGCAATGCGATATCACCAGCTTCGGGTTTTTGTTCCTCTTTCTGCTTTCCATATATTTGACATGTAACCACATAAGTAAACTTAAGATCTGCCTGAGCCCGTGCTTCAGGAGAGAGCTCAAACCCTCGAACATCAGTTGCTTCATTGCTAGAAACTGCAGCCTCCAAATCTGATATTGCCATCAGATGATGAGGTAACTGGCCGTGCAGGATAAAATAAAGAAAGACATAATTGATAGTGCTAACCTTCAGAAGTTATCCTCTCCAAATATGTCTGGAGCATAAGAGCTTTTCTGTAGTACATCATCCCACGAACTGCATATCTCAAACCAATTGCTAAGTTAGTTGAAAAGCTGCCATGCATTGAGACAAGCACAGATACACATACTGGGGTAAATGGTATCAACAAAATCAAATGAATGAGTTTTGATATATATATATATATATATAGAGAGAGAGAGAGAGAGAGAGAGAGAGAGATAGAGATCAAGGAGGGTCCCTACAATATCAAACCTACAAACTACTAACATTTTCAAGCTGCAAGAGTATTAAATCGCTTGTTCCAATCTTTTTCGTGAACGAACCAATTGTCAAGATTAAAACCATAAAAAATGAAAAGAGGAAAAACGATGTACCAGTTCGGGCCAATGTTTGTCCCCTGTAAGAAGCCCAAAACCGAAGTTCAAGGGTCTCAGTAGGATCTTGCAAAAGCTCAGAATCTTGTGTACTCTCATGACGACCAATTCGAGCGAGGAAGTTCTTCCACTCATCTGTGATGAAATAAGATTATGGTTATATGCTAGACAGCACACCAAGCTTCAGTCCACAGAAAAAAATGCAAGATCATTATTTGGGAGACGGGTATAAATTATATATAATAGCTGATAAAGCAACCACACATCAGAAATACTTAAATTTGTTGTAGCTATATATGCAACTTCAACGTCTATAGGTAATAGTTACTATTCTATTTCGTCTGTTGTGAAAATAATGCATGATTATGGGAGAAGTCAAGATTAACCAAAAAAAGTAAACATGAAGAGTCACAAAAGATTGGGATGGGAAATACAATGGAATGTACTGGATTTTTAGCATGTGCAACCATCAAACCCGAGACAAAGCAGTCTAGTTTTCTAAATCTCATTCTTGTGGAAGATAAGCAACTCATCCCGAGGTTGGCACATCTCGTTGGGCTTGGCGAAACATTGGGAACCCGTAAGTGATGATCAAGATCACCTATTCATTCTCCTAGTTTCAGATAGCAACCATCAGCCTCTAGCTTTGAGCTATGTTATGGGTTAGATCTACCCTTTTTTTTTATCGGAAAAGGTAGGTTACACCTACCTATTTCCAGTAATAATAACTTATGCATTCTACAATCATTTCCAATTGGACAATCCATTAATGCAACTGACGGAGGATTATATTGTCAATGGACAGCAAAGCTGTCCATAATCAATCTTCTTTCCTTATTTCACCTTTACTTAATTCACGTAGGCTTGTACAGTTAGCATATTGACAGAAGATATAGTTTCCATATAAGGCTAGACTGCTAGAATCACTCGGCAATTAGTTTCTTTCCATGTATAGCTCTCTTGTAAAGTTCATATATAATATACAGATCACTCAAAGGCCATTCGATTCAACCATTCACATAATATTTTGACATGGTATCAAGAGCAGGTTGCTAATTTTTTTTTTCCCTTGAATTTTTTTTTTTTTTTTCTCTTCTTGGTTTCAGAAGTGTCTCTTGTGCCTTTCGGTTAGGTCTGTGTTGACCAGTGGTGCACCCAACCTTTTTTCGGTATTTCCGGTATTTCTGTGGCTGTCGTGGGTCTACTCCCCTCTGGGTTCAGTGGTTCAGTGGTTTTCGGTATCTTTGAGGCTCGATGGCTGTTGGCGCAGCCTTCATTTGATTTTTCGGCAACTCTGTGACTGAGTGGCTGTTGGACCAGCCTTCTGTTGTCGTTTCCGGCGACTCTCTGTCCTTGTGATTCTTGGAACAGTAGTCTGAAGGTATTGGAGGTGTTGTGCGACGTCCCTCTGTAGTTTTCTTCGCTCACAAATTTCTTTTCATTGCAGGTAGCTTTCAATTTGTTTTTTTTTTCTTTGCACCTATGTTGATTTTTTGGGCTTCTCGATTTTCTGGCACTGTTTGTCTTTCGGCACAGTTTGTTTTTTTTCCCGTCTATCTCGGTTTCTCCTCTATTTACGATGGACTGCACACCTATGTGCGCCAAGTTTACAGGTAAAAATTATTCTACGTGGGCTTTTCAATTTGAGCTTTTCCTCAAGGGAAAAGATCTTTGGGGTCATATTGATGGCACAGATTGTGCTCCCAATCCTGATAAATCCAAGGATTCAGCTTCTTCTCCTTCATGGGCTGTGCTTGATGCTCGGATTATGTCTTGGCTTCTTGGCTCAGTTGAGCCACATATTGTCACCAACTTGCGGCCTCATTGCACCGCTCAATCTATGTGGACTTACTTAAAGAAAGTATATCATCAAGATAATAGTGCCCATCGTTTTCAGTTAGAGCATGCGATTGCCACATTTCAACATGACAATCATTCCATACAAGACTATTATTTGGCGTTCCTAACTCTTTGGAATGAATATTCTGATTTGGTTACCGCGAATGTTCCTGTGGCCTCTCTTCCCATTATTCAGAATCTTCATAAGACTAGTCGTCGTGATCATTTTCTTATGAAACTCTGCCCTGAATATGAATCTGTTTGCTCCTCTTTACAGAATCGCTCTCCTGTTCCTTCTCTTGATGTTTGTTTTGGTGAGTTACTTCGTGAAGAACAACGTCTTAGTACTCAGGTTACTCTGGAGCAATCTCACTGTAGTTCAGGGTTAGCCCCTGTGGCTTATGCTACTCAACGACGAGGACCGCCTATGCATTCTACCAACTTGCAGTGTTTTTGCTACAAGGAATTTGGGCATATTGTTGCTAATTGTCCCAAGAAATACTGCTCTTATTGCAAGAAGAAGGGTCCCATTATCAAAGAATGTCGTATAAGCCTACAGAATCGTTAGGCTCAAGCATTTCAAACTTTTGTTATTGCACCTCCAGCAGCACCGTCCATAGCAAATGGCTCTTCTCCAAGTGATTCCTCTGTTACTGCACCTCCTACTGCGAATTACAGCACACACGAAATGGTGCAACAGGTGTTGATTTCGGCATTATCCGCACTGGGGTTCCAAGGTAATCATTCTACTTACTCTGGTATGTGGACTCGGGGGCCTCTAATCACATGACAAATAATCTCACAGCTCTGTATCATGTTCGGCCCTACATTGGAAAATCTCTTATTCAAACTGCCAATGGCAGTTCCTTGCCGATCGCTGTTGTCGGCGATGTCTCCTCTAAGTTTACTGATGTGTTTCTTGCTCCTCAACTTTCCACAAACCTTATTTCTGTTGGTTAGTTAGTTGATAACAATTGTGCTGTTAATTTTTCTAGTGATGGTTGTATTGTGCAGGACAAGGTAATAGGGAAGCTGATCGCCAAGGGACCTAAAGTAGGGCGCTTGTTTCCACTATTTTTGCCTGTTCCAGAATTTTCTTCAGTTTCTCCTAGTTTTTCCTTTGCTTGAAATAATGTTTCAAATCTTAGTATGGTGTGGCATCATCGTTTAAGCCATCCCAATACTTAGATCTTATCTCATGTATTGAACTCTTGTTTACTTGGTAAGAAAGAACGTTGTTCTTCCTCTCTTGAGTGTGCTTCTTGCAAACTTGGTAAAAGCAAAACTCTCTCCCTTCCTTTGCATGCTAGTCGAGCTTCTCACTGTTTTGATCTTATCCATAGTGATGTTTGGGGACCTTCCCCAGTTAGGTCACATGAACAATTTAAATATTATGTGACTGTCATTAATGATCATAGCAGATTTACTTGGGTGTATTTTCTTCGCTCTAAATCTAAGATTTTTCATACTTTCACTGTTTTTTTAGCGCAAGTTGAAAATCAATTTTCTGCTTCTATCAAAATATTACGCACCGATTCCGGTGGTGAATATTTGTCTAATGAGTTTCAGGACTTCTTGGCTTCTAAAGGTATCATTCATCAACGTTCATGTCCAGCTACACCACAACAAAATGGAGTAGCCGAACACAAAAGTAGTCATCTTCTGGACGTGGTACGTACTCTCTTGTTAGAATCCTCTGTTCCATCCATGTTATTGGTCGAGGCTATGAAAACTGCTACTCACTTGATTAATCGTTTACCTTCCCAAGTTCTACATATGGAGTCTCCCTATTTTCACTTGTTTGTTAAGCAGCCTAGTTATGATAATCTTCGTACCTTTGGTTGTGTATGCTTTGTTCATTTATCTCCTCATGAGCGACAAATTATCTGCTCAAGCTATTCGATGTGCGCTTTTGAGATATAATGTGTGTCAAAAGAGCTTTGTCTACTATGATCCTATGTTACATCGTACCCATATTTCTCGGAATGTTATTTGCTTTGAAAATCAACATTTCTTTCTTGTGTCTTCTTTGTCCTCCCCTTCTATTGTGGTCCTCCCTACTTTAAGAAGCAGTGCTCAAATTCTCCTTCTGTTAGCTCTCGCTTTAAACCAGATATTGTGTATACGAGACGTCCTCGCCCACAGTCTCTTCCGGTGGCTCCTCCAATATTTGATCCTACCACACTCCAGATTCAGTCAGTTACAGTACCTCCAGCACCTTTGGTACGTCGCTCTCCTCGAGTGTCGGTACCCCCGAATAGGTATGGGTTTCCTTCTGGAAATTCTATCAGCTCTTACTACTGCATTGTTCAATTTTGATATTCTCAAATCCTACTCACAAGCTGTCAAGCATCACTGTTGGCAACAAGCGATGCAAGAAGAAATTGCCGCTCTAGAGGCTGATCACACCTGGGACATTGAGCCTTGTCCTCCCACCATTGTTCCTCTGGGTTGCGAATGAGTTTACTCCGTCAAGGTTCGATCTGATGGAAGTTTGGATCACTACAAAGCTCGGCTTGTTGCACTTGGCAATAATCAGAAATATGGTGTCAATTATGAAGAGACCTTTGCTCCAGTGGCCAAGATGACTATTGTTCGTACGATTCTAACTCTTGCTGCTTCCAATGATTGGCCACTACATCAAATGGATGTCAAGAATGTTTTTCTTCACGAGGATCTTAAAGAGTATTTATATGAAGCCACCCCAGGGATTGTTTTCTTCTTCGACTTCACATGTGTGTAAGCTTCGCCACTCCCTTTATGGTCTCAAACAAGCTCCGAGGGCCTGATTTGATAAATTTCGAACCACTTAATTATTCTCATTCAAGCAGAGCAAGTATGACACTTCCTTGTTTCTTTGGAAATCAGACATGGGTATTGTTGTTCTTTTGGTTTATGTTGATCATATTGTGATTACTGGTTCCAATTTCGTTTTACTTGGCCAACTCAAGATTCATCTCTCTAAGTCCTTTCATATGAAAGATCTTGGGTCTCACATATTTTCTCGGTCTTAAGGTGCATCGTAGTCCATATGGTATTTCACTCAATCAACATAAGTAAGCTAGTGACTTGGTGGCTACAGCTGGCCTATAGGAGGCCACCAAAAGAACATTTCTTTTGCAGTACAACAAGTCAGCCAGTTTCTTCATACCCCTTGTCATCTTCATTTGGCTGCTGTCCGTAGAATTATACGCTATGTTCAGGGCACTTCTGCCCGTGGCTTATTCTTTCCTGCAAGCAATTCTCCTCAACTTACTATTTATTGCGATGCTGATTGGGCCGGTTGTGCTGATACATGTCGCTCTATCACTGGTTGGTGTGTGTTCTTAGGTGATGCATTGATCTCCTAGAAGAGTAAGAAGCAAGACGGAGTCTCTAAGTCATCTACAGAATTTGAGCACCGGGCGATGTCTCTTGCTTGTTTCGAAATTATTTGGCTTCGAGATTTGCTTGTTGAGCTAGAATTTTCTGAGACTGATCCTACACCTCTATCCTGTCACTCTATCCATGAAGCATTTGAAGCTCGTGTTATCACTCTTCCACATGTTTCCACTGAACTACAACTTGTTGATATCTTCACCAAAGCTCTCACTCACCATCGACATTGCTTCTTAAGTAGCAAATTGATGCTTGTTGATCAACCCGCATCAATTTAAGGGGGGCTGTCAGTGGACAGCTTTGCTAAGCTGTCCATAATCAATCTTCTTTCCTTATTTTACCTTTACTTAATTTACGTAGGCTTGTATAGTTAGCATATTGATAGAATATATAGTTTCCATATAAGGCTAGACTGCTAGAATCACTCGGCAATTAGTTTCTTTCCATGTATAGCCCTCTTGTAAAGTTCATATATAATATACAAATCACTCAAAGGCCATTCAAAATAATATTTTGACATATATATGGATCAACTTCTTTATACGGATGGATACACAAGCATATGTTTCATGCTTGTTTGAAAGTTCTTTTTCGAGTGGTCATCCCAAGCTTATGTCAATAAAATAAGTATTTTTCAAATGGTCATCTAGATTCCAAATGTATGAAAATGTGACTGAATTGGTGCCAGTTACTCTTCAGGGCAGAGTGGAAGAAGAGAGGAGATTCTCAAACGAGGAAAATGATCCCACAACTTCGAAAGAATTGAATAAGTCGTATGAGGTGAAAATCTCATGTATGGTTTTGTAGAGTGGCCGTAATGGTGACTTATCCATCAACTTTCGCACTACCACCCCCAAAAAACCAAACTCTGGCTTACGTAAAGCTGCCAGAGTACATTTAACCTCGGGATTTGAAATCACTGCTTATATACCTGGTATTGGCCATAATTTACCACAAATAATTAGGATAACTTCCTGTCAAACATTTTTTTTCCTGTCTTTTCTCATGCACTCTCTTCTCAACTTACATATATGTGCTAGTTTTGTTTCTAACAACCCTATATTGGGCACTTGTACGCTAAGGAGGTGAAGTATCGAATTATGGGCAAGATATGGAACATCATGTAGTGAGTTTGAGCAATTTTAAGTGCATTTAGGGGGACTATGGGCTTTCTGAAACATTTAGCCGATTTGGATTGAGAGGTAAGTTGAGTTCATCTCAACTCATCTCACTACTATTCCCAAATTTTAACTCACAAATTTTACTACTATTCATAAATCATCTCATCTCATCTCTCAATCCAAACGAGGCTAATCCAAATCGTTTGCACTATCAAAGAAAGGGATGTTTTTGTTTATTATTGAGAGGAGTAGAAGGGTGGTTAAGGAGATGACTTTAGGAATCCCCACAGTGCAGTGGTTTGCAAAAACATTGGAGGATTGCCAAAAGGGTGAAAAGAAGGAATTTTATACAGCAACAAGGGAGGGTTCCAGAAGCTTCATTGTGCAAAGGTGTTCAAATGCTCGAGGCAGTTACATGGCCCTGGTGGACTACAGTGGTGGTGGCCGACGAAGCTTCATCTTCATACCTAAAGAGTTGGGAGATAAGCTTTGGAGGAGAATGGCAGAGGCATTGTGGAGGCCGTTATAAAGAATGGGAAAGAATTTCATAGCAGAGGAATTGTAATGCGGAGGTGAATGCTGGAGGTGAACCACCTAGAAGTCAGTCGTATAGAGAGGCTCTGGTGCAGCAGAAGGCCCTGAATCATGGTGTTGGTGCAACAAATTATACCGACAGGAGTGGAAAGGCTCCACTTACCTCTAGGGAAGCAAGTGCACAGTGGAAAGATGGAGGTGACGGGCCTTTCGTGGGATTGGTAGTGGAAGACGTACACAGTACCTTGCTAGTAATGAAAACGTAGTTGTCAGATTTATAGGAGAAGGTAGAAGTTCTAATATGATGTGTTGAGAAGGGTCATAATGGGTCGAATAAGATGGGCTTGTGCAATGAAAGGGGCATGGGAAATGAGGATGGGCCAGGCTCTAAGCAAATAAACATGGGTCCAAACTAAGTTAACGTGGGTGGAGTGAGGCAAGGTCCAAACTAAAGGGCATCAGAAGGTCGAGCCAGACCCAAACCCAACAGGCCAAGCGAAGGGGGTGTAAAATAAGAAAAAAGTTAGGGCCAAAACCCTGCTCGTGTGGAAGGTCAGGGTGGGTGGAGAGGCGGGGACTTCTGCCAACGGGAACTGAAGAAGGAGCTGGGGTATCCATCTGACCTGCCAGACACCCATTGGAGCAGCAAAAAGACGACGGTGGTGCAGAGGAGCTCTTCAACGGCAATGAAGGATCTACGAGACGATGATGACGTAGTTGAGGTGTTAAGGACCAAGGGTCAGGAGTCACTCAACCCACTAGGACCACTCAACCCATCAACGATGGCTCAGAGGGTGATCGAGAAGAAGCCGACAGTCAATCCAACAGTGGGTGAAGAATTCTCTCTTGAAAAATTAGGAGTCTTAATGATCCCAACAAGCATTCGCGGGTGAAGAATCTCTTACGTCAATGGAAGTTGGATATTGTTTGTTTGCAGGAAACGAAGATGGAATTCATGGATCGTAGCCTCATCACTAGCATTTGGGGCTGTCCATTTGTGAGATGGGTGTTTCTTGCCTCGATGGGAGGATCCGGCAGCATACTTATTATGTGGGATTCGAGGGTGGTTAAGTCTATTAAGGTGTTGGAAATTACAAGCTAGAGTGTTCGTTTAGAAATGTGGAGGAGGGCTTTTGTTGGTGTGTATGGCCCAAAGATGGACACACATAGGAAGGTCTTATGGAAGGAGTTACCGGGTTTGGGCAGCTAGCAGAACTTACCATGGTGCATTCACTAGGAAATCTTTAATGTCACTAGATTTCCTAGTGAAGGATCGAGAGAAGTCCAGAATAGCCAGGCAATGAATGAGTTTTCTGAATTTATCTTTGATATGGATCTGGTGGACTTACCACCTGTTAGTGGTGTGCACACTTGGACTAATAATCGGGCGTGGTCCTGTTTGGACAGATTTTTGGTGTTTCCTTCATGGGAGGCACATTACTCTCTATAGTGTTATAGAAGAGAATGGATAGAGTTTGCTCGGACGATTTCCCCATTGTACTCGATTGTGGAGGCATTCACGAGGGTAAACAATACTTTTAAGTTTGAAAATATGTGCCTAAAAGTTGAGGGTTTTGTGGAGAAAGTGAGGTCGTTGTGGACCTCGTACTCTTGAGGGCTCACCCAGCTTTATCTTGGCTGGGATATTGAAAGCACTGAAGCAGGATTTGAAGAGGTGGAATACTAAAGTCTTCGGACACATTAATAGTAAAAAAAGGTCTCTTATGGAGGATATAAAGGATTTGGAGGAAAGGGAGGTGAGCGCTCCTCTTTCCGAAGAAGACTCGTGCAGGAAACTAGCTACCACTACGGAGTTTGAGAAGGTGTTATTAATGGAGGAAATTTTGTGGTGACACGAGTGAAGAGCCCTTTGGTTAAAGGAAGGGGGCTGTTGTACAAAATTTTTCCACCGGTTGGCTAATTCTCATTGTAGGAATAATGCCATCAAGATGCTTTAGGTTGAGGTACAAGTATACTCTAATCATGACGCTATTAAGAACCATATTGTTACTGTGAAGATTTACATGCTGAAAAATCTCCGTGGAGACCCAAATTGGATAGTATGCCTTTTGAGAATATTGATCAAGTAAACTCTATGTGGTTGGAGAGACCTTTTGAAGCAGAGGAGGTTCTTCGGGTGCTTTGTGGGATGGCCAAGGATAAAGCCCCGAGGCCGGATGGGTTTTCAATGGCCTTTTATCATGAGTGCTGGGATGTGGTGGGGGAGGATATTATGCAGGCTTTTCAGGAGTGATACACTTTTCGTAAATTTGAAAAAAGCATTAATGCGTCTTTCATTGCTCTTATCCCTAAGAAAGTTGGGACAGTGGAAGTGAAAGATTTTCCGCCTATTAGTCTCATTAATAGAGTGCATAAAATTATTTCGAAAGTTCTTGCCAATCGCATGAGTAAGGTTTTGAGGAGTATTATATCAAAACCCCAAAACGCATTTGTGAAGGGGAGACAAATCTTGGATTCGATGTTGATTCCAACGAATGCCTAGATTGTAGGCTCAAGGAGGGTACACCCGGACTTTTGTGTAAGCTGGACATGGAGAAGCCCTATAACCACGTAATATGGGATATTTTGTGTCATCTACTTGGAAGATGCGGCTTCGGGGAGAGATGGATTTCATGGATTAGGCATTGTATAACAACGGTTCGATATTCGGTTTTGGTGAATGGAGCACCAGAAGGATTCTTTAACAGCTCTAGGGGATTAAGAAAAGGGGATCCCCACTTCCTTTGTTGTTTGTTGTTGTTATGGATGCATTGAGTCGCATGTTGAGTGCGGTTGTTAATAGAGGCTTTATTGCTGGTTCTCGGTGGGAGGGATCACTATATCTCACTTATTATTTGCTTATGACACGTTGCTGTTTTCTAAGCCGGACAGTGATCATATGCAGTACCTGAGGATTGTATTACTTTGTTTTGAAGCGATTTCAGGCCTGAAGGTAAATCTCTAGAAGTTTGAAATGGTTCATGTGAGTGGTGTAAACAATATTCAGGGCTTGGCAACTATCTTGGGCTGTAAGATTGCTTCGCTGCCTTTGAACTACCTCGGTCTTCCATTGGGGGCTGCGTTCAAGACAATCTATTTGGGATGATGGTGTGGTAGAAAAAATTGATAGAAGATTGGCTGGGTGGAAATGGATATATCTGTCCAAGGGTGGTAGATTGACTCTCATTAAGAGCACTTTATCTAATCTCCCTACTTATTTTCTATCCTTATTTCTAATACCCACAAGTGTGGCTTCTCATATTGAGAAAACTTTCTATAATTTACTTTGGGGAGGAATGGGGGATGAAACTACGTTCCATCTTGTGGGTTGGGATAAAGTTTGCTCACCAATAAGATGTGGTGGGCTGGGGGTGCGTAATGTAAGGGTTTTCAACAAAGCACTTTTGGGAAAATGGTTGTGGAGGTATCATAGATAAGGAGAGGGCTTATGGAGAGAAATGATAGAGGCTAAGTATGGGAGCATTCGGGGGCATTGGTGCTCTAAAAAAGTTAGAGGGCACATGACGTGGGATTGTGGAAAAATATAAGAGCCAGATGGGGCCAATTTTCTCAATTTTTCAGATTTGCAATTGGGTGAGGCAACAATGTTTACTTTTGGCACGATGTGTGGTGCAGTGACACGGCTCTTAAGCAGGTGTTTCCTATGCTTTACCAAATTACTAGTGATAAAGAGGCTATTGTGGCTGATTTAATGGTACGCTCCTATGGTGCTGTCCATTGGAATGTGAGACTGTCGAGAACGGCTCAAGATTGGGAGTTGGACATGTTTCTCTTTGATTCATGATATGATATGTCAATTGGCAATAAGATGAGGGATAGGTTGTTGTGGAATCCGAGTGGAAATAAAAAAAATTCTCGGTGCGCTCTTTCTATAAGGCTCTCTTGGGATTTTCCAATGATCATAGGTATCCTTGGAAGGCCATCTGGAAGTGCAAGGTACCTTCCAAGATTGCTTTCTTTGTTTGGACTGCACCTCTTGGGCAAATTCTCACCTCAGATAATCTGAGAAAACGTGGTCTCATTATTTCAGATTGGTGCTATATGTGCAAGAGTGATGGGGAATCAGTTGATCATTTGTTATTACATTGTGAAGTGGCCCGGTGTTTATGGAATGAGGTCTTTAATAGGATAGGGATGGCATGGGTCATGCCTGGAAGAGTTAGGGATATTATATGCTGTTGGAGAAGTATCGAGGGAAATGCACACATCGCTGTTGTGTGGAGAATAATCATCCCTCACTACATTATGTGGTGCTTGTGGCTAGAGCGAAACAAGAGGTGTTTTGAAGATATGGAGCATTCTGTGGATGAGCTGAAATGATTTTTCTACAATACACTTCTTTCTTGGGCTTCAGCCATTATTTGTAATGCGGACAACCTTCAAGATTTGCTTGTAACTCTTACTAGTGCTTAGATGTAATTAGGCATGTTCATTGTATACTAGGGCTGTACAAAAACCGAGGAAACCAGGCGTCACCGAAGCGAACCTGCCACCGGAGTACAGAACCAGGCAAAACCGGCATAGAACCGGTTGACTGGCGGTAGAAATAACTCAAAATTGACGCCAGCCAGTTTGGTTCAGGTTTGAACCAATATAAAACCGCCGAACCGGCCGATTTTATATATATATTATATATTATAGGTATATAAAACGACACCATTTGTTACAGTTCTCACCTTTATAATAAAAATTAGGCGAAACGACGTCGTTTCGACCTGGGCTTAATAACCCCCCTCCCCCCCTTTCATTTTTCTTCCCTCAACTTCTTCTTTCAGAATCGGTGCCACCAACACACAGCCCGCTGCTCCCCTCCTCCACAGCGACACCGACGGCAAACCAAAAAACCGCACCGACTCACGCCAACACTAAGGCTGCCAGTTTTTCCGCCCCTAATCAGCCGGTTCTGAACATCTCAAAATGCCGTTGGTGTGGCATCGGTTTTGGACCAAAACCGCACCGACGACGTCGGTTTTCACCCCTATTGCATACTACTAGTGTACTCGGGCAATGCCTCATAAATAAAATTTTACTTTTACCAATAAAAAAAATGGAACATCAAGTGGTAAAAGTATACCAGGCATTTTAATGAGACACAAGCACAGCAAAATAATTATCACAATTAAAACAAAACCAGAGATAAAAGTATAGCACTGTCCAGCACATGCAATATGCTAAAATATATTGTACCATATTAAGTCAAAATACATTCATTATGAGTGAACAGCTATAATTTAACTTGAATTTTTTATCAGTTTAACAAATAATTAAAGTCTAATTCTCCAAAATTTACACAAACCAGGATCCGAAAAGAAGAAAAAATAACATTCAGAAAAAAATATTAGTATTTAAAAGAAGGTAGCATTGTATTAGTACAACAACAATAATCCAATAACAGGGGAATCGAATAAAACAAAAATTAAGCAGAATAAAAAAGGAAGTACCTGGATATATTTTTTGAAGGTAAAATAAAATCGATATACCATCTTCATTTTTCATCTGGAGTTCAGACATACTATAAAGTACAGTCTCAGAATAATATGGAGTGAACACACTGCATATACACATGCATAAAGATGAGGGTGTAAGATTTGTCAAGCAAAAGTATCAATGCATCCAAGAGTAAAAGAGATTAATGAATAAAAGGCACAACCTGAACGACAACATCTCACGCACTGGCTTGGCTACAGGCATATCCATAAAAAGGGAATTTGTGAAGAATTCCAGCCTACGCCTGGCCTCAAGATTTCTGGGAATAGTTGAAGCCGAATCTTTCATAGTCAACAATGAATACAATCTTTTGACTTGCGCTCTCTGCACATCTTCTAAACTTACTCAATCTCATCCAGAAGTGGAATTAGACATGTCTTAAAAGAGATAATTGAAAGAAAAAAGAATATAGATCTTCCCAAACATACCAGCTCAGCACCTTCGGGCCACTTCAACTTTGTAAAAAGACGACCTTCAGTCCTTGCTTTTGACAATATATTCCAGGTTTCGTAGTGCTCCCTATAATAGATATATGCAAAACGTTATATTTTCAAGGGAAAAGCAAAATAAATATTCTGGCACAAAAGCATACATTAGCAAATTTAACAGACCTCAAATTAATAGAAAGGACATCATGTCGGACAACATCATAGAGATCTTGAATAGCCTTAACAGCACCGTCTTCCAGCTCTGGTGTTTTAACCTCTTTCTGTAAAATGTCAAAAATAAGGCAGAATCCCATATTAATACTGCCACAAACTCCTAATACAGCTACTTGAAAAAACATCCAAATAACAAGAAAATCATATCTAGTTGTAAGAACCATACACAGGTAAATCACCTCATTATTGCATTACAAACATAATCACTATCCAAATATATCTTATTCCTCAACATAATAGGTGGGCACAGTTCTCTCTTTCCAAAGGTGGTAGAGTTAGATTTAAAAAGTACTCTTTCCAATCTACCTACCTACTTCTTATCTCTTATCTCTTTTTCCAATAAAATGCAAGGTGGTTAATCAGTTACACCAGTTCCGTCGCCGCCACAACCGAATGGCGTCGCCACACAAAGTTCCGTCACCCACCAAGTAAAGTTCCATCACCCAACAAGTTTCTGTCGCCACAGCCACCATCCATTTGGAGAAAAGAAAGTGCTTGAGAAATCTAAGAAAAAATACTCCTTCAACCGCCATCGGAGAAGCTTCAAAGTGCTCGAGACTGGCACTTCTATCATATTAAAACGGAAGGAAAAAAAAAAACGAATTTTAACTGATAGATTTTCACAAGAAAAACGCAAAGAACAATTTCGTCACCGATTCCCAACTTTCTATAATTTCCTCTCAAAAAAAAAAAAAATCAGCCTCTTACAAATCTAACCCCATATGTGAATCTGCAAATTTAAACCACTATAAGTCGCCCTCCTCGCAAAATACCATGAGCATTCACCATCGAAGAGGTCTGGTTGCTTTCGTAGCCCAGTCTCCAAATAGAAAATGCTAAAAATACTTCCTTTTCTCCATTGAAATTAATTAGCAAACCGCAAAACAAAACACACAAGAATCTTTTTGTGTGGAAACTGCGGCAAGGATTGCGGTGAGGGAACTTGGTGGGTGACAGAACTTGGTCGAGAAGAAATCGACGGTCTTGGGAATTCTTGGAACAGAAACTCAGTTTTGAAGATGTTTTTGGGCAAGGTCATGAGCATTTGGGAAGTGAAGGATCATGTGTTATGCGGTTCAGTGAATACCATGGGATGACGACGTGGCAACCATTCATCTGAGGCTGTTTTTAAGGCTTTAACGGAAGCACCGATTAGAAGATATTCTCATTGATTTAATAAGGTTGCATTTGGGTAGTGAGGTGATCTCAGATATTCTGTTAATAGTAGTGAAAAAGTAATGAAAAGTAATAATAAAATAATGAATAGCCAGATGTATTTGTGTCGGACAAATCCTATAAGGTTACTACCAAGTTACAGTGAAATACTTTTCGAATTTTTTTATTCTCTCCGATTTACCCTCTCTATAAAACTGATAGCTTCTTACTTAGTTTAAGACACATTGTATCCTAGACTTTCAAGAAATGTATATATCGCAGATCTTTATTTATTGCTTCCTAGTTATTAACACAAAAGCACTATGACCCATATCAAATTTTCTATTTTCTTTTTATAAAAACATTATCATAGGATTAGTGCAAGTGTCAGAGGCACAACCACCCCAGCGATGGAAAGAAAAGATATAGCGGATATCTGTCAAGTTAAAGAACATTCACCGATAGGAATTTTTATCAATTAAAGCAAGAGGAAGATATCCCTAATACGTACCAGAATTCCCATCAGTGCAGTGACTCGAGAAATAACAAGCGGCAGCTTACTGAGTTCAAAGTCAACCTGAATAGTCTTCTTCACAATACTTGCATGAATATCTTCATATATCCTTTCAACCCTGAAACAATAGGAGATAACTACAAAATAAAGCTATGTTCATTCATTAGTCATATAATGAAAGAAACAGTCAGACGGGAAGGCTATGGAGCATTTTTAATGAAACTAACCACATCCGTCCTTCATCATCCAATAATTCGGTCAGGATAAGCCTAATCAAATGGTAGCACTCCTGAACAGCATACTTCATATAGTCATCCCTTGAGATCCTGTCCCAGAGATCATCGTGTGAATCTCTATTCTCTAAAGCAATATCCTTGGCCAGAAATATCTACATAATCACATTGAATTTGACTTGATTAATTAATGCATTATAGGTTAAATACAACTGGAGATCCATAATTAAAAAAGAATTGGAAAATTAACCAAAAACCAGAAGCAGAGGGTAGTTTTTTAAGAAACTGAATGACCTTGCTAGAAAGAAGAAAAAGGGGCCACTGAACCAAGGAAATAATTCCAGAATTTTTTGGCATAAGCAGCAGCTCCATTTCCCTGCCCAAAAGAGAAAAAGAGAGATGAGAGAAAAAAAAATAAGGAAAATAAGGCTTGTAAACATATCAAGAAGAAGAGCAAAAATCTGCTGCGCTCTAAATTATGTGAATAAAAAGCATTAAAAATGGGAGCTATCAAAGTGATGATAACTAATTGAGAATATCTTGGTACTCACAAGTCTGTAATATAATCTTCATCCCTCAAACTTTTTATGATCTCATTCCAGAAAGGAGCAAATCGAGCAGCATCAACCTTCTTCTTCTTCTCTACATCCTTCAGGAAAAATAAAAAAACAAAAACAGCACTTTTAGTTTTCCAAGAACTATTTCCACAAACTTTTTGATACTTGAGCTCAAATTAAGGCGTGCAAAGACACATCACATTGTTAACTCTTGTAATCAATTTGTAAGGAAAATGCCAAAATAGAAATTAAATATCAATTTCCAGATATTTTTTTCTTCTTTTTTATAAGATAAAGGGAAAAATAATGATAAAAAAACACTATCCAAGAACACATGAAATATACATTAGATACACCTAACTAGAGAAGATAAAGAGATCAAGAAAACTCCGGAAACTGCAGTTTGGGTACTGAGAGTAGCTCAGGTATTCTCGGAATACCTCACAACTATTCATGATTTTATTATTACTTTTCACTACTATTCAATATACTATCATTACTTTTTCACTACTATTCACAGAATACCTGATAATACCTCACTACCCAAACGCAACCAAAAGGCTAAGACCAGCTTTATTTTCAGCCTAACCCATCTCTCTCTCTCTCTCTCAAGGTCTCTTTACACACAGCATTTGATAATTGTGCCTATTTGATGTACCTAGCAGTATATGCCCCCAACGAAACTGAAAATATGTCAATTGTTTAATATCCCCCGCTTGACCAAGCAAACCCTGGGAACTAGAAACACCCTATTTCAAGAGGGATTTTCTTGGGAAACCTCCTGCAATTTTTCCATGCTGAGAGAGAGAGAGAGAGAGAGAGAGAGAGGTTTGTGTGGAGGTGGTGGAACAGTAAATAAAGGCTATAGGGAAGAGGAATTCTTTCTGGGCCTCTAGGAGCCCTTGATGATGCCAGTGATGAGTTAAGCTAGAGAAACATGAGCAGCCATCCAACAGTAAAGAGCATCAAAAAAGAAAGCTTTAAAGTCCTCCATTATCTTTGCCCTGCCTTAAGTTCCAATTGTTTCCTTCCTACCATATGACTACATTACATAAACCAGAGTAAATCTCCACAAGAGTTCGTTGTGACCACTCTCGAATCTTCATTTTCAACACGCTAATAACTTTGCCACCCATCTAAGCATCAGCCAGTCGAACCCAAAACAGAATAAAACAAATTACAGTACTAGCTATCTCACAATGGAGTACAGGTGATCCATAGTTTCTCATCCCTCCTACTGCAACACCACTCCATTAACACAACATGTCTCCTTCATGGGTTCTCCAAGGTAAGAATCCTCCCTAGTGCAGCTGTCCAAACAAATAAAGCTGCTCTCAGGGAGGGCCTTCTCCAAATGGACGTCCATGCAAAGCTATTACTCTCATAAGGGATCAGTGTATGATAAAACCAGTTGACTTTGAACAACCCCTTGCTTGAACGTGGCCCAGTGCAATTTGTCTTCCACGTGTCTCAACCAAGCATACTACAACCGAGCATAGAATGAATTAAAAATATTTTATCCCCCAATCTCGTGCTACCCTAATTAAGTCTACTTCTCAATGAGGAGATCCATTTAAAAGCTAGAAATGATTTGCCACCCATGCATCCTTAGCCCTAATAATGCAGTATATATCTGAAAAGTCTCCATAGAGAGGTTGATCTCCACTCCACACATCATGTCAAAAGTTTGTCTTGGATCCATCACCCACCTCATATCTGATATATAATGGAAACCCCAACAAACCCACCCTCAGCTGCAACACCCTTTATCTTTTTTTTTTTTTTAACAAGTAACTGCAACACCCTTGAATTCTAGTCACCAAAAAACATAAGAGGATACATTCCAAGCTCACTGGCAGATAAACCCTTCCATCACAATCTCCTCATCGTCTAATGCCCTCTCCTATTCTACAGCATCAAAGGTACACAGCTCATCCAAAGAAGTTTTTTCCTTTACCCCACATGGTCAAACACACCTCTGTGTTTCAAACCTTTAGGTCTACTTTCAATGCACTAGACTCGCATTCCAAGACAAAACTTTGCAAACCCTGAAGGCACCAGAAATTCACCATTCTTTCGCCTATGCACAAAGCCTTCAGATTTCAACAGCACATAGTCCTGAATTTTAGTACGGAAATTGAAGCAAAGTCTATGCAATCCTCGTTCCACTTCAGGAAACAGGGTTTCTGATTAAGAGGTGATAACAAATCTATCATCTGTGAACCAAGAGAGTGTATCCTAGTTGTTAGACCATGTAAAGCTGCCCCTGCTATTAGACTCAAGTACAAAATTCGAAAATCCCACCAACTACTCACAGCCCCTAGCTCATCCCAAACTAACCTTTAATCGCAACCCAAGTTAAGGCTATAACTCCCACAAAAGTTGATGTAAGAGAATCGTCCACATTTCTAAACCAAAAAGACACCATAAATTCCCCACACATAATCTCTTTCCACCACATTTCTATCCTGCATCATCAAAATCCCTTTGGAGGCCCCTCAAGATTCCAAACAACACCAATATCCCTGTCCCACAAACTGCAAATAGCATTGCCGGTCCCATGCTTTAGTTTAGCTTTCTGAAGACAAATAAAGTAAACCTTCCATTTTGTGAGCAAGTTCCACTTCCTAAGGCCCTTGTCTCCCTCATTCGGCCCTCTAACATTCCAATATAATATCCTCAGCTTCATGAAGAACAAAGACACCAAGGGCTGTAAACAAACGAAACTGCTCAGTAAGTCTCTCATGATGGCCTTGGCTAAACTCAACTTCGATTCAATTCATTTATTAAATGAGATGTTGGTGAACGCAAAAACAAGATTGATTATTAAACGATCAACTCGTATAAAACACAATCCAACCTATACAAGATCATTTAAACTCGAATAATTCCTCATTTATTATTTTTTTATTGGCACTCGGTGTCTGGGAACAGCATCCTGACTAATGTCGGGGGTGCACAGGCCCTCAGCATGGAGTTTCCTACAAGTGCACCTTTGGTAATTCAAGGGGAAAAATCTCTCAATCCAATGGCCCCTAGAGATTGTTTGCACCCAGTGGGATTTAAACCTTGGACCTTGGAGGGAGCATACTACCAAGACCAAGGCCTTTACCACTTGAGCACTTTTTTGGCAGTGTTAATTTTAAATTACAATGAGAAGTATTTAAAAACATGAGAGATCATGTTCCTAATACAATCCATGCTTGAATCCTTATGAATTTAATCATTGATATTTGTATGCATAAACTATTAAAAATATTTACGAAAATCTTATTTTGGTTGTCAAAACTAGTAGAAAAAGTTGTGAAAAATAATATATATATATATATATCAATCTACTTTATCAAAATTAAGTAGCTTGTGAACTTGTTCAAAAAATAAATGAACTATTCGTGAAAATAAAATGAAAATTAGTGATAAATTAGTGATAAAGTTCAACTCAACTCATGCTGAGATAAAAATTAAATGAACAGAGCATGACAACCCACCACCCACTTCATTCTACAACAACTTTGACCACTACAATGATCAAAGGCACAAACTACATAAAATAATCATATGCATCAAAAATATTTCTAATTTGCAATTCAAGTTAACAAGGAACTTTGAAAAA